>NW_027287427.1:17768259-18372009 GCF_022747635.1 Hetaerina americana
ATACCCTCAATTTCTGCCGAAACCTTCGATGGCGCGCCTTCTGGAAATCACAAAGTAAACCTTTCAGTAACCTAAAAACCAATCTCGCACTTGACAAATTCCGCCCGGCTTCAACTCATGAGCCAAAACCCCTTCCTAGTAACCATCCTGTCGAAATTTTTATACGTCTTCTCATCGAAAAAGTTTCCAATCAATCCTTCAGAAAACATCTCAGACCGAAAAATAACCTCTCCATGAACGAACGTCATGCCCTAAAAACCCTACAGTCCAATCCTAACATCGTTGTTACCTCCGCCGACAAAGGCTCCTCTGTTGTAATTCTAAACACCAAAGATTATATTTCCAAAGCCCTCGCTCACCTGAATGATACATCCACCTATACCACTCTAACCAAAAACCCAACACAAACTTTCCAAACCGAAATTCGGTCTTTTCTCCTCCACTCCGGACCAGAAGAAGGCCTCACCTCCCAAGACATATCCCTACTTTCACCCCCAAACCCCAGAACACCCCAGTTTTATCTCCTCCCAAAAATACACAAACCCAACATCCCCTGTCGTCCTATAGTTTCCAGTTACAATTCTCCCACCGAAAGAATCTCCGCATTCCTTGACCACCACCTACAACCACTTGTACTCTCCTTGCCCTCCTTCACGAAAGACACGTACCACTTCCTCGACCGTCTAAATTCCGTCTCTATTCCCTCCACACCCAACCTACTTATGGCCACCATCGACGTTACCTCACTCTACACTTCTATTCCCCATGCAGAAGGTTTATCCTCCCTCCGGCATTATCTTTCTCTGCGCCCCCTACCCCAGCGCCCCTCAACGGAATTTCTCCTCAATCTTGCCACTTTCGTCCTTACAAAAAATGCATTCACTTTCCAAAATTGTTTTTACCTACAGACAAAAGGCACAGCGATGGGAACGAGGATGGCACCATCATACGCCAATCTCTTCATGGGCCATCTCGAAGAGACCTTCCTGTCACAGCAACCCCTTCAACCTCTTTTCTGGGTCCGCTACATAGACGATATTTTTATTCTCTGGACACATGGCTCTGACTCTCTCAACAACTTCTTATCCGCCTTAAATTCATCTTTCACGGTTAAATTCACCTCTTCCATTTCAGACTCCACTATCACCTTTCTTGACACAGACATCTCACTTCAAAACAACAAATTCACTACTTCAGTACACATCAAAGCCACTAACCATCAGCAATACCTACACCACACTAGCTGTCATCCTCAACACACAAAACGCTCGATTCCTAACTCTCTCTCCATCCGCGGACACCGAATTTGCAACACCACAGCCACTCTCAACAAATACCTTGCCAATCTACACCTTGCACTCCTCAAACGCGGTTACCCAGAAAAGTTGCTACGAAATAAAATCCACCGTTCCACCCGACCACACACACCACACAATAACAAACCCACATCTGACGCAGGACTCAACCTTTGCACCACCTATTACCCCGGATCACACAGACTGAAAACCTTCCTTAAAGAACTGTTTCCAATTTTACATGACAATGACGCGACCTCATCCTTACTACCCCAATGCCCATCTATCGCATATAGACGACCCGCCAATCTCAAAAACCTTCTGAGGTCCACCAACCCTTTGGCGCCCCCCCGTGACAAATTTCCCAATATTTCCCCAACTTGCAACCGCCCCCGATGTAAAACCTGTCCTCTTATTATGCCTACTCCCCTCTCCCTACATCCCCTCATAGCCCCCCCACCTCGTTCCCACGCTAATTGCCTCTCAAAAAATATTATTTATCTTTTATCATGCAAGCATTGCACTTCCTTCTACATAGGTGAATGCATTACGCCCTTATCCATCCGAATGAATAATCACCGGTACTCCTGTAATTCTGCCTCACTCTCTTCTCTTCCTATCCCTTCACACGCCAATTCCCACAACCTTTCATTCGACCAGTGTTTTTCCCTCAGCATCCTAGAATCCCTACCTGATTCAGCTACCAACATAGAGGTGAGAACTCGTGAATCCGCCTACATACTATCCTTCCGTTCCTTTAAAATTCCCACCCTTAACCGCCATATTTAATTTCCCTCCCAGCATTCCCTCCACACCTCCCCTCCACACCTCCCCTCCACGCCCATAACTCTTTCCCCTCTCCTGTTCCATAGCATATTTTCAGTCTCTCTTGAAGAAGGCCCCTGAGAGGGCCGAAAGCTCGAACAATTTACCGTGTAAGTGTTCTTTTATATGTGTCTATTCTTTTCTATTTGTGTTATGTTGTGTCAGCCAATTATATATATATATATATATATATATATATATATATATATATATATATGTATATACACGATATGTATATACATACACGATATATATATATATACGAGATATCTGAGACCATAAACTTGATTTGCACTAGGTTAACACAGCGGGGGAAGGAAAACAAAGTTACAAGCAAGGAGAAAAATAGGGAACACACAATAAGTTATTTATGTGTGTTTGGGAAAGGGTGACCCACTTATACCTCAATCACACCCAAAAAGGCAAAATTAATGAAAAATAAAACAAACTTACAACCACTCGATCACTAGGGTGTGTTTAGGAATAACAGTCACTCTGGTAAATCGCATTCACACACACACACTCAGTGTTTGCAAGGATATATCCTATCCCAGGGACCTGTAATAAAATAAAAAAATTCCATTGCCCATCAAAATACTCTGCATGCAACTCCTGCCTCCTTTAGATTACTCCCATTAATCTTCCAAGTGTCCCTCAATATGCACTTAGCACCTAGCACTTTCTCGTTTGTTTTACGTTTTTGTCCATCGTATCTGTTCCAATCTTTTTCACTAAGAAATTCCAAAAGACTCCCAATTTACGCATATCACTCTGATTCAACTACCACCATTCCGAGTAGTAAAAAGAAACGCTCCACGTCAGATTTTTAATAACCCTTTTTTTATAACCCTTACACAAGATCCTTGTTATTGACTCTCTCCTCTGGCTGAAATCCTGATGGCCTAGCGAAATTATTCTTCCCATGCCCTTACTATGTTGAAATGTTGTTTCCAAAACACATTCGAGAAACGTAAACTGTTCCACTTACTCTAGTTGTTGCCCTCGAATTGAAATGTTAAGGCCAGCGTTTCTCTTTCGGGAAAACCGCATTACCTTTGTTTTATTAATATTGATTCCAATCCCATATGTGTCGCAGTGAATTTCCAAGGCACTTAATAATATTTTCAACCCATTGGCTGACTGAGAAACTTAAGCTTGATCATCCGTAAGCCTAACTGATTTAATGAATTACCCACTAACTTTCATTCGTAGCTCCATTTTTCCCATTCCTCTTTTATCATTTTCTCCACATATATGTTGAACAGTATTTAACTGATTGATATTCTCGATACTGGCCGTCATAATAACCCTATGATTAATATTAGGGTGGTTTCCCGTTGCCTTTTTCAGTAGTGTTTTTAATGTGACACCATCACTCAATAGCCCACCGGGGCCGGACGCCTTTGCAACCACCTCACTGAGGAACTGATACTGTGCGGACTAATTTTTGTCTGGCTCCTAACCTCCGACCTTTCTGGCATGGGTCACCCTATCAGGAACAATTACCACTGCTCCTGCCAGCACAGCTCTAGGAATCATTAGAACACGCGAGCCCTTCCACCACGTTTGTAGCCTAAGGGGAGGGTAATCTGCCAACCTGCTTCGAAAAAAATATTTTATTCAAGTTATACTTGGTAAAATAAAAGAGTAGTAAAAGAAAAAAATGTACGCTGCTTGGCATGGCCTGCTCTTTATGACTGCATTAGGTTGGAGAAACTAAATGAGGTAAATAGATGCTGAACCTGTACTCCAAAAAAGACAAAACCAGGACTGCTAAGACTGATTTTGTAAAACTAAAAAAGGTGTAAAATGACCTCTGACGCTGTTTGACCCAGGAAACAATATCTATTAGAATATACTCGTGTATGCCGCTAATCCTCTTTTATTTGAATGAAAGTGAAATGATTAATCTTCCTCACATCAAATAAAAACTTTCAGAATAGATACATTATAGAAAAATAAAGATAACGTTAAAATTTTCCATGTTAAACAAAAAGCTCATTTTATTTCAAGGTCCTGTCATTTTTAAAAAAACCAAACAAAGCTATGGAATGCTTTTTCCCAAGCAAATGATAGAACTGTAAAAATGGAATGGTACGCATCCCATGCTGCAAACCGTATTTATTTTAATCATGAGTGCATAAAACAAATGTTTTATTTGATGCGCTCATTCCATTTCTAAAAGCAATGGAATTTCAACGAAATAATGGTGGAACCATTCACTCAGTTTCAAAAAAAACGGTAAGAAAAAACTTTGCAGCAGCACTAATGATAAATAGTGGACTACCCAGCGTCAAATACAGTAACCATGCATGTTGAGAAATTTAAACTAGTCACCGGAATCTGGGAATTATAGGCAAACCACGGATTCGTTGACAAGATTATTCCTACCAAATTTAGAAACAGTTTTTATTTCCATTAATGAAGGCACTAATGATATTCTTATCTGAAAAAATCCAGACGAATTTGTGATAAAAAGGAATAACGTTCCCCGCGCACAAGATACAACTAGGATAATACGAGGGTCATCCGGAAAGTAGTACCCGTTCGTGCCGCATGAAGTGCTGACGACGCGAGTAGCCGCTGGACGAGGTCAGATAGCTTCAGTGGCTTATCTGCCTTCTCTGAGCCAAGTTGCGTGACGCTAGCATTGCCTGTGTTGTTTCTGTGATTGTTTACAATGTTTAAAAAAATTGAGAACGCCGCCAGTTGTGAAGTGAGGGCAGTGATTAAATTCCTCAATGCAAGAAACGTTCGCCCATGTGATATTCATCGCCAATTAAAGGAGGTGTATGGAGACAATGTAATGGACGAGTCGTCTGTTCGGCGGTGGTGTCGCAACTTCAACATGGGGAGGGGGAACACACACGACGATGAGCGTTCGGAGAGACCGTCTGTCATTACAGACCAACTGGTGAGCTCAGTTGACGAATTCGTGAGGAACGATCGGCGCGTCACAATTGATGACATCTGTGAGCATTTTCCCAATGTTTCTCGAACAATTGTTCATGAAATTGTTAAACACCATCTGCATTATGCAAAAATTTGTGCAAGATGGGTCCCTCGCGTATCTCAATGAGCTGGCGGCGAAGGACTATGCAGCAGGAATACAGAAACTTGTCACACGTTATGACAAATGCCTTAATTTGCTTGGAGATTATGTTGAGAAGTAGTTTAAAGTATCCTCTTTCAAATAAAATTTTTTATGTTTGTTAATATTTACTTTTGTGTCTTTATTTCACGAACGGGTACTACTTTCCGGATGACCCTCGTAGTAACCAATAAGGGAGATTGTTTTTTTCAGGGAAGCAAAAACAAATGAATGAATAAGTGGCCTCAGGGAGGAAGTAAGACGAGCCATTAAAGAGTACAAAAAAGATGTAAAAGCAATATGATTTTAAGAAGGATTGGTGAATCCACCGCTTTTTCATTTGAATGTCATGGCTATTCACATCTCCTGCCAGCCTCGTGGCAATCTGAATTAAACCCCAGTGATTGATGACTTTGGAAAGCTGAAACCAACCATTCCCTCTACCACGAGTTGAAATGCACGCAAATGAGGCGTGCAAACGAAAACGGAGTGGAAATAATAAGGCGAGTTCGATGCAATTATCCAAAATGGTGAAGGCCGCATGCTGCTCACGCAACTGAAAAAATTAACTAGGCCATTCAGTTTCCTAGAGAGTTTCCTATTCATCCCTGACTGGATCAAATTGCTTGAAGATTCTTTCTTTGTCCATGATCTATTCTTGGCGTTTCCGTATTTTAAAGATTGAACGGACTAACCCTTACAGATGGAAAAGATTCAACTCATGATGTCGCGTAGGAGATGAAAAAGTATGTAAATTTTAATTCAAGTGCACAAATAAATAATGGTGATGTTGATAATAATATTAATATCATCGCTACAAAGAGAGAATTTTGTTGTTGATTAAAGTACATTCACGCCATTATAAATTTAACTCGTCAAATTTAGTTTTCTTAAAGAGTTTCTTATTCATTCCTGGATGGATCAAGTTCCTTGAAGGTTCTTTCTTTGCCCATAATCTTTTTTTGGCGTTTCCTTTTTTTTTTAATTATACGGACTAACCCTTACAGATGGAAAAGATTCAACTTTTGATGTCGCGTAGAAGATGGAGAAGAGTGTCAATTATAATTCAAGTGCACAAATATATAATGATGATGATGATGATAATATTAATAATCATCGATACAAAGAAAGAATTCTGTTGTTGATATTAAAGTATATTCACGCCATTGTAAATTTAACTCGTCAAAGTAAATCATTTCTTCGTAACGGTAAACAATTATCATAATTTTCTTCGATTATTTTTAATCATGAAAAATTTGACAGAGTTTTGATTCATTCATTCTCTTCAAGTTTTTCACTCGGTTAATTTGAAATTCGAAAATTATTTTTGATATGTTCCATGTCATCCGCTAAAATGCGTCGGTCGATCGGCAAGATACGCGGTTGCACGCTTGAAAATATTGGAGGCAGCTATAAAGGAGTACATGCATGCACGTTTAACAGCCAGTAAATTTTTTAGGGTCAAATTAATTCCATACATAAATGATATTAAGGAAAAGGTTCAGTATTCTCATCGTCGTTTCAAATTGAATGTGTTCCACAGCTATGGTTTTGTCTTCAAAGGATTTACGACTCTTGCCTTTCGATGTTTGTCAGAAGCATTTTGGCACGTGGTAGTACTTGAATAAAACGGACACAGGAAAAGGCAGAGATGAATTAGCGGGAGACACAAAATAAGAGCGACAAGGCGCAAGGCCTTGTGTGCCATGAGGGCGTTGGGAAGACAAGTTCCACTTCGTGCGAGGGCGGAATTAGTTACGCGGCGGGGGACCGGCAGACGATGCCGTGATAGGAGACCATCAGTCAGCTTGGAGGCGAGAGCGGAGGGATCTGCCCCGCTTATTGTTCTCTCCAAAGCTCGTCAGGGTGGAAGGGGAGAGGGTACTGATAAAGAAAGAGCGGGGAAACGTTTGCTTGGGAAAGCTTAAGACACCAGCGTACTATTAATTTATAAGATAAAGTTTCAGACATTACTTCAGTGTTTCATATGACTACTTTCTCTCCACCTACTCTTGTTAGAAATCTTCTACTATGCCGAGATCCGTACAGGCCAAGTATAAATTTTTCAAACCAAGGCGCTCAATGAGAAATTTGATAAATCAATAAATGTAGATATTCGGTAACAACAATGTCCCTTTAGAAAAGAAATTTCAGATCTCAGTTCATTTTTTAATATTTAAATGCTCTTAAAAAAAGGTGGGAATATCCGCAAAAACGTATTTTCCAAAATCACCATGGTAGGGTTAAAAGAATACTTTTTGAAATATATGATGCAAGTGTCAAATGGCATTACCACCGAAAAAAAAGACCATATTAAGAGGATCTTCGCTCCTCTTCGGTCGCCAGTGGGACAGGGTGTGAAAACAAGGGAATGAAGGTTGAAAACGGCGAAAAATATATGACGGCCCTGGGGACGGTTGATAAGCCAACTTTATATTTTTCCCTTCTCAGTTGTTTTTGTAGGTTTTCAAATAATTACGTGAAACGCTAGCCATAATACATATCCCTCGAACGGGAAATCGAGGGTGCGAAATCTGGAAGTATTCAAAAGCTAAACCAAACTTGTCAGGATGAAGTGAATAAGTAACATATTGACGAATTAAATAATGCTTCCATTCACTCCACTGATATGCATTTCATTTTCGTGAGAGCTTCGAAAAATATTTTTTCACCTTTCATTCTTTTTTCCTGTCACGAAATCAATGGTCATTGCATTTGAATATTGCGAGCATACTCAATATTTAGTTTAGTTTCATGCACTGTTATATTTATTTGAATAATAGTAAGTACCTGTTCTTAAGTATAAATGTTTTAAATGAGCTTAATGTCGCTATAATATCTTGATTATTTACTTGTTTGGAGATTCTAATTTATACACCATTAAAAAGGTTCTATTCTCTTTCTCCTGCAAGAAAATTTGCATACGTAAGATTGTAATTACTTAAAATTTATAGTAATTAAAAGCGAAACTGACCTCACAGCACCTATTTCAAAGAATAATAATGCTTTAAATATCAGTAATATTCTGCTTCCGTTACTCTTAATCTTACTCCCTCTCGTAAAAAATTAAATATCTTTAAAATCTAGCCTCTAGCAACTTGAACATAACCTTGTTTAACCAAGATAGGATTAAGTAGGATGTGGAATTTCCTTTAATTGCAACATGAGGTTTCATACACATATGTTAAGTTGGGTTTTCAATTGTTTTGATTTCATTCAAAAGGCACTCATCAATGAAAAATGATATCCTAACAAAATAGTAGAGAACATTTTTAAAATAAAAGCTTCGAAGGTTATTCCAACCTTTATTTTATTTCAGCAGTTCACTTTTCTCTTGACTGAACTTATTACTTTCGTCTGTTTCAGACTCTAAAGAAAAAAGAAGTATCTGTCTAACGTGATATTACCTTGAGGGAGTTTTCTATTGTTTTCGTCACCACCCTGGAAAAAGATATTCCTCTACAGAAAAAAGACCAAAGCTTCTTTTTCCTTGCCCTGGATATTCATTTTAGACGTTTATCGCCATCTCACCACAGAAAGTCTGTGAGAACGAGTGACAGAACACCAAATAAAGGTAAAATAAATATGTAAACACATTAGATGAGGTGGCTAAGTGCCGAAGTATAAATTTTATCCCAAATTACCGCAATTTAATAAACTAATCTTTTTAATGAGTTTCACAATATTCGATCCACAAAATATATCAGTTTTAAAGGAATTGAGGTCTTCACTTCCATTTTCTTGCGCAGGTAAATTAATACGGTGAATATATATTTCAAAAATAAAACAATTTTAGGAACATCAAAACGATCTACTAAATATGAAACAAGTCTCATCGCCGGATTTTCATTTTTATTTATCACTTGCTAAAAATCAATAATTAATTAATTAAATTATAAAATAATATCCTCCTTGGGATTTGATTGAAGGTTTATTTCGAGAAAATGAGCAAGAATATTTTACAAAGAGGCCAGAAAAACAAAATTTTTGGGAGAAGAAGCAAAGGATTCATATGTTTATGCGTTTATGAGAATCCTATATTTTACTGGTTTCACAATAACCATCTTATCTCATTTGGCACATGAAATTAATATGAATTAGATATAAGATATTTGGGTAAAGAGAAAGTTACAATGGGGACGATGAAAAGTAATCAAATGCAGTCCTTAGAGACAAATCAATTCAAGATGTCATGACCATTCTCACTTTTGAGCTTCACAAACATCCATTTATATAAAAAAATAGTTTTAGGAAAAGCTTAAAGGATATTTATTTGGATTTAATCCGCTACAGCGTATTAAACTGTAGATATAAAAGAGTATAACTCTTGATTCCAATTCAGTTTGTCCACTATATCACGAAAGATAAGTCATGACTTTAATCCTAAGAGAGTCAAAAGACGGGACACTTGTATTATATATGGCTTCAATACTGAAATAGTGTATCATAACCGTTTCAAAATTTTTCCATAGCCAAGCATCATTGCGTAATCATAATCGGTGGAGTCACTGGCAAAAAAAATATTAAGCATAGTCGAGGAATAAAATTTCAATTTTATCTCAAACGCCTCTCAATTCCTACCAAAGCACGCGTGATCAGAATTCTTGACAAGAATTCGGCTCCATTTCTAAATTACTAGCGTGAATGCGAATCGGAACGCTAGCCACTTTATGTCGGACTGCCAGGTTACTACTAAAAGTTCTACCAAAAGCGTTCATTTCGTACCACAGGAACGAGTAAACCGCAGGTAAGAGAAATTCAAGCCGTTGCTGCGAGTGAAGGCCGGTCGAAATCCAAAAATACGGGATCTCTCTTCCTGAACGCTGAACGTAATTATCCGCGTGATCGGATACGCCGTGACGCAATGGGAGCGCATATGGGCATGAAAAAAAAAAGATTTTCAAAAAATAATAAGCGAAGGGAAGGGCCTCACATGACCAAAGGACTGAATGGCGAGAGAGAGAGAGAGGAGGAGGAATTTGAAAAAATATATGGCGCAGTTGAAGGAACCCAGGGACGCCCGCCTTGATTGTCGGCGCTCCGAGCGAAGGAGATCGGAATTAAAAACCGCGAGATCCTCATATGAAAAAGGGAATGAACGGCGAAAAAAATAAATTTGGCGTTTATTTTCCCTTTTACAAGACGGGAGCGGGAAGATGTGTGACGATAGTAGAGCTTGGCCGTGGAGAGAAGGGAGAGAAAGCGAAGACGGAATATTTATCAAGCCCAGAGGGGCCTGCTAAGAATGAAAAGGGAATAGTTGGGTGGGAGTTGGAGGAAGATTACACGGTGAGGGGCGTAGTACAGAGAGGGGCGGGGGGGAGGAGTGGGGGTGGAGTGGGAGAGAGAGAGAGATTGGAAGGGGGGGGGGGCAAAATCGCAGGGCGGAAATAGAACAATGCGGAGAAGGGGACCCTCCTTACCTTGAGGGCCTCTCTCCCATGATGCATCAGAGACGGCTGAGCGCTGACAACTGGGGGATATCTGGGAGGAAAATAAAGGGAGCCGGTCATGAGGGTGCGCGCGCATTCTGTCGACCCATCACTTCAGCGACGGGAGTAATCCTTGCAGTAAGACGACGACTCCTTGGAAGAATAGTATCTCCGGTAGTCATTTCGCGAAAATAATTGTCAGCAAGTAATCGATGGAGACACGCAATACGAATTATTACGATGACTCGAAATATATGCAGTGTATCCAGTTTCCAGATGATAAAAAACATTGTATGGATCTAATTACATGTTGGGGGGGGGGCACTATGATTCACTAGCAAAAGCGTGAATTTTGCTGCGTTTATTTAACCATTTTTTGACAGTTAATAATTAACAAATATGTTCGAAAGTACACCGCGTTCAAGCAGATATTAGGTTTATTCCTGTGGACGTCACAAACGTCTCTGCTCAGCAACTCTTCTCAGACTTTGGAATAAATTTCCTTACAATCATAATCTATACCATTTTATCCCGTCCAAAATCCTTATTCTTTCTTTATGCTCATTCATATTGCTACCTCTCTACAGTATACCACCATCAATTGGTCACTTTTCCGAATATTCCCTCCGACTTTCTTTTCAACTGCCATTCTATCCAACGTCCAGTTTGGCATTCAGATTTATTCTCTCTTTTGACTGGTAGTTCTCAAATTGTCTCCAAGCCTATCCCAGCCTATGAATCCTGCTTCCAGGATATTACGGTTTTGAATGTGCCACGATATGCCTCACTTTAAACCCATGACCAATATTCTCTTTACGAAATTAGTTCCCCTATTTCAAATTGATATTATCAATCAAAATCATTTAAATTAGTAGCAAGAGACAAAATCGGGGTTATATCCCTTTCTCTAGTCAGGAATAATGACTGAAATAGGAAATAAATTACTTTCAGTGACTCATTATTTTGTTTACTTTAGTGAATATCTATCTTCCTTGATGTAATCCTTTAGCACTCTTCAAATTAAAAAATTGCATTTGCAATAGAAATGACTAATTTAATATTGAATCAATACTTAAATACCCTGAGGAGACAAGGCATATATTTCGTACTCGAGTTATTTATTTTATGGCTCGTTCTAAATTAATTAGGCAACAGTCTCTGACACAAGATTTTGATTCGTTCAAGAATTTCACGGCCAATTACGACCAAATCTCTTCAGAGTATCGCAAAACGTAATCATTCAAAGTCAAAGCAGTTAATAAAACGGAATCATGAATTTCACTAAGTGCTTTGCGTGCATAAACTAACACCATGAAATTATTCACCACAGGGTTTCGAGAGAGTATATTCCACAAAAATGCTCATCAGATGGCTAATGGTACGCGTGGGATCGAGGAAAAGGAGCTTCTGGGAAATCTAAACCTGTGAGGAATACGAAAACGCAGCCAACGCTGAGGAACCCTTTTGTAATCGGCTTGAGACCGCAAAGTGACAAAGCAGACATGAAGAATGGAGAGAGCATTATCACTATAAGTAGTAAGATAAAAGGAAAGATTGGAATTGGAGATGGAATGAAAGCGCCAAACAATGGATCCGTAAAATACAAAGACGATAAGACGAAAACACAAACTTGTTTGTACTGGCCACCTTCGCACGCTTCGGGATTACGAAATATGGATATCTTGCCTTTCATACGAGCTTGACGTTACTATATATCCTCAGCTAAAATGTACATCTATGTGATATTAGAATGTTACTCTCATTCAAATCGACTTTCTGGTAACTTTTAGAAATGATTGAAAATCATGATCTATTGGGAGTTCAAATTGCAGGAAAAATGGATTCCAATGCATTATTTCCACACATTTTACAGTGTTACAGATGAAGTTAAAAAAAAATGTTTTTCAAAGAACATAAATGACAAATTTTCCAAATTATTCATCGTGAAATCTCGCCATTCACGCTTCATGCTATTCGCAATGGGGAAACACCAACATCTATCGAAGATGTACCAAGCTGAGAAAAATAATAGCCGGCACCAAGAGAAATTATCTGACCTAGATTGAATCTATAATAAGATGGCATCCCTCATAAGCCTGTTGCCAAAAAGATACCTTCAGATAATAAAAATTAATATATATATATTTTAATCTAACTTTAATTATTAAAATAATTAAGCAACAATTAATACTATAATAATATTCTGTTTGTGTGGCAAATTATTAGCACCAAAGGTCCTAAATACTTCGGGTAGTCTAAATTGTATTTTACAAACAAAAATACCATTTGCGAATTAAAATGTATTTCTAAATGTACCGAGCACCGCGAAAGCAACCGTAAGGGTCATGAAGGTTAAGGATACTTCGTAACATTGTGAAAGATAGTAGGCAGTTCCAGTTGCAATATGTATAAAACAATTTTATTATTGATCTATTCATGTTTACTTAGTCACATTTATTTTAATTCTCATATGAAATTACAGTAAGTTGGCCCTTTTCCGTATCGGAGGTAATATATACAATTGGAATATAAGCCCTTGCATTTGTCTTATCTTGCCCCTTTTTTCCAAATAGCAATGTAGCCAGGAGTTTCCTGAATGTCGAAAATAAAATATCACGATGGTTAAGCTTTAGCAGTGGCTAACGTAATTGGACATTGACATTGTGCCTGTGGAAGTTTCTAAAGAAATTATTATCTACCCTCGACTACACCTTCTGAAAGCCATAGAGAAAACACAGGGAGGGGCAACCATTAAATAGGAATTATGAAATCGTTCCTATAGTACCGAATGCAGCAGTAAACTATGATGTCAATATCAATGTATGAGATAATTGATAATTTTATTCAAGCTTGAATTTAATTAATTAAATAAGAATTCGCAATCCAAGACGATAAGTACACATAGTATCAGCTATTAATAATACTTCGAAATAACATTAAGACACCTCTTATTCTCAAATTTACAGTATTTTTTCAAATGTGTTTCATTTTCGTGTTTTTATTTCTCATTCCACATCCATTTCTGAGATAATTAAAATTGTTATTATTATGATTGCTATCATTATTATTATTTGGCATTCTACTAGTCACAGTAGGTTTTGGATGGACACAGAATGAACATCGCCACATTACTTAGCTTCATCTAGCACGACCAACCACAATCTACATTAAAATATTCTCCAATTCCGTATTAACTCATCCTCCTTTCATTCCGTCCAACATGTGTACCTATCCTTCCCCCTACCTCACTTACCAAGCTTTCTCCTCTCTATCATATTCTTCAACATCCCGTCTCCATTAAAATGTTTTATATCCACATTTCCTTACCATGTTTGCATTTCTTCCACCATTCTCTCTCCTCCCCACTGTTCCTAATATACAAGGGTAAGGTGAAATGTTCTCAGCCTGACATAGAAATGGCGTTCCAATACCGGAAATATATAAATCCTGTCAGGGTAAACGGGTCATTAATTTGTAGGACAGGTTTTAATTTGTTCCCTCAAGTAGTTTGTTTTCACATATTGCTGCAGTATGCATCTTCTGTATTTTTCATTAAAATGGAAATACTTGAATTTTGTGCGGTCATAACAATCTTCGTTTTGGATGGATTAACCCATAAGGAAATTCATCCGAAGTTGACAAAAGTGTAAGAGGGCTTTGCTTCTTCATTTTCAACCTTTAAAAAGTGGGCAGCTGGATTTAAACGTGGTCGCACATCTCTCATAATGACCTACGTGAAGGACAGCCAAAAACCGTAACCACACCGGAAATCATCGAAAGTGTGCACGATATCGTCTTGGACGATAGGCAAGTGAAGGTGAGAGAGGTAGTTAAGGCCGTGGGGATATCTGAAGATAGGATGCGAAACATCTTACACAAAGAATTAGGGATGCGAAAGCTCTGCGCAAGGTGGGTGCCAAATTTGCTGAATGTCGATCAAAATCAAAGTCGCAAACAATTTTTGCAACAATGTTTGGACCGATTGTAAGAGTGAACCGACCAATTTTGTGCGGTGATTTATCACCATGGATGAGACATGGTTCCACCCCTGCACGCACGGAAACCAATAGTCGAAGCACTGGGTGGAAGCTGGTGGTTCAGCGCCAAAGACAGCGAAGTTGATTTCATCTGCCTGAAAGGTCTTGGCCAGTGCGTTTTAGGTTACGAAAAGATCCTGTTAATTGATTACCTTGAAATAGGCAGAACAATTAAAGGCAAATGTTACTCCAACCTTCTTGACCATCTGGTTGCCAAAAATCGCGAGAAGGGACCTGGCTTGAAGAAGAATAAATCATCTTTCACTAGTACAACGCAACTGCTCACAAAGGTGCGTTGGTGATGGGAAAACTACGGCATTTGCTCGGCCATCCCCCATATTCTCCTGAATTAGCAGCCTCAGACTTTCTACCTGCTCCCAATATTGAAGAAATTTGTTTCTGGGAAGCGCTTCGCGTCCAATGAAGACGTAGGTGGATGTTTTCACAGCCTTCCAGACTCTCACTTCCGAGAAGGAATGCTGATATTAAAGAAACATTGGACCAAGTGTTTTGAAGTCAAGGGAGATTATGTGGAAAAAATAATAATTTTTTAACTGAAAATCGCAATCTTTCATTGTCAGGGTGAGAACTCTTCACCTTACCCTCGTATTTTCGTTTTTCTTTCTGTCCATTTTACCTTTTTCATCCTTCTCCATATCCACATTTCAAAAGTCTTCAATCAACTGATACCTCCTTGCTTCAGCGACCATATTTCCTCACCATACAATACCATGTTCCATTCATAAATGTTAAAATATATTTCCCTATCATCCCTGTTCAACATGCATATCATCAATTCCTTCCACCTGGTAAAAGATTCTCGGCTTAGCACAATTCTTTTTCTTTTGTCTACTACGCCCCTCTTCGAAAAAACACCGCCGAAATTGATAAACTCTTTCGACAGCTTTGGTTTTTTCCTCTATTCTTAGAATATACCTTGACTTTCCCCTATTTTTAAAATCTCCTAAAACGATCTGACATTAATTAGCTGTTTAAAAAGATAGCCAGGAAAAAACCGCTATTTGATGGATTACCCATCATGCATCACGAAGTGTCTCATTATTCGCTGTAGCGGCGGGAAGCTAAAGTAGTTAGTGTGTGGGGGACACGGAAAAACAAAAGGTACAAGTTGTTCTGACTTAATTACATATTTACTCGCCCGGGTCCATAGGCTGAGACAGGAGAATCTTTCGAGATGATCCTCCAACTCCGAGGTGGAAGAGTGCTCCCCATGTAAGGCGTTCCAATTAGCAGTGGAAAGGGCAATTTCCTACCCAAATTCCAACGCTGTCACAACTTTACCGTCTAAATAAAAAGATATGGTTGCGACGTCCACATGACCTGCATAAGAGGACATTTTCGGTTATTCTAGAAAGTTTGACCAAGATGTTTTCCAAGTCAGAACTTCATTATTCTCGGTGGACCGTCGGGGTGCACACTCGAATTAATATTATCCATCATCCAAAACACTGCGCCTACACAGTTACCAAATAAAACAAATTAAATCAAGGCCTTTGTTTCGTTCTCCTCTTGCTTCTTTTGGACCAGGTCCCGTGAGCGTTGCACTAGCGCCCATTATTATTACGCACAAGTGCGGTCTGTGTCTGTTAGATAGTCATGTAGTGTATATATATATATATATATTTATTTATTTATTTATATTTATATTTATATTTATTTATCATGTATTTCAAGTTAGCACAAGCGAGAAAAAACACAGAAATTGCAATTTATTGGAAACCCACTTATACTGACCACATAATTTCTAATGATTCCACACACCACTTTTCTCACAAACACGCAGCCCTCCACTCCATGATCCACCGCATCCTACACATCCCCCTTTCCCCCAAAAACTTCAACATTGAACTCGTGAATATCACTAATATAGCTACCAACAATGGTTACAACGCCAAACTAGTTGACACATTACTACGGAAAAAACAAAAAGCAATGGCCATAAAAAGCATTTTCGCATCACAGCCCGCAGTATCTAAAGATTTTAAGTGGTGCTCGATCCCATTTCTGGGAGATCCTTCATATAGGATTTCCAACTGCCTACCCACCTCACTCAAAGCAGCCTTCTACCCGCCCATTACCCTCTCCAAACTTCTAGCCAATTGAAAAGACACCCAGGATAGCCTTCTCAAATCAGGCATTTATTAACTAAAATGCGAGGATTGCAAAAGCGTCTATGTCGGTCAGACCGGCAGGAATATCAAGTTACGAGTCAAGGAACACGCTAGGTGTCACAAATAACAGAATAACGACTCTCTCTTCGCCAAGTATTTACTAGAATTCGACCACAGCAGTGACTTTGTCCAAGAGATATTACACACACTCCCAAAAGGATTTAAAATGGACGCTCTCGAGCAATTAGAGATTAGAAGGCACTTGGTGAACCCCAACACGACACTTTGTAATGAGCAATTATTCCCGTACCCTTCCCCACTCCTCTCCGAGAAACTAGCCTGGAAATCGTCAAAACAACCCATCAACGCACCTGCGAGCCCCCACCCCTCTCAGGTCCTTCCAACCCTCCCCGCCTCCACTCTGTCCTGAGGGTATATATTTTTGCTCTGTCTGTTTTGCAAATTTGTACCTGATGATGCCGCAAGTCGGTGAAACGCGTTGTACTGTATAATAAAATCTGTGGAAAAGTACGAGTCTTTCTTTTTAGTGTGGATATTAAATACTTCCACGAAGTGAAGCCTGAAACAATAGAATAAAAACACAGAAACACAAAAAATGAAAGAAACTCACACGCTTTCAAATTTTCGGGGGTCTAGGAAGTCTTTCTCAAGGAAGAGGAGGAAGGAACTCTTTCTTTTCTTCCTTGGAGTCAGCTCCTTCCCTATGTTACTTGAGAATGGTGGCTTGACCACCGAAAATTCGAAAAAGTGTGAGTTTCTTTTCTTTTTTGTGTTACTGTGTTTTTATTTCTGCTCACTCGTGCTAACTTCTTATACATTATTATCCACAGTCGTGAGACTTCCACAGAAGTTATATATACATATATATATATATATATATATATATATATATATATATATATATATATATATATATATATATAATAACTATGATTGATACTTTATCTCATATCTAAGTATGATTAAAGAGTGGTTTTTCTTTGAGGATTCATAGGATGTAAAAAACCCTATCGGTTATCATACTATTTTAATTGCAATATCGTCGTTATAATTTCTAAATAAGGCACTTAAAGGAAAAAAGATTGTTTAATACTGATTTTCAGTGGTATAATATTTGAAAGCAAAACTTGACGAGCTAAAAAAATGTTTAAAGTACAATCCTTTTCAACAAAATTGTCGTTGGTTTTCACATTTACGCAGGACGTGCATTACTGTCTGTCTGCAATATGAAACCCAAATACACTTTTGAAATTTTCGCTAATTGGACACAAAAAGCTCTATCCATAGTGTGCAGTGAGAGCATAGAACTCCCAAGCAATCCTGTGTAAACTATCATAATGAATACTGTCTCGGCTTCGCAGTGTTCTTCCCTCACAACTCAAGTGAAAATCACGCACCAAATCACGGAGGTGGCAGCGGGACATGGATCCCCACCCACGGTACACAACATCCCTAGGGCGCACTGCGAGAAAAAGAATGGCTCAAAAAAACTTTAAGACAGGTTTCCGTTGTCGTGGATAAAAAGAACTGGGAGAAACAAACCAAGCATGAAAAATCACCGCAATTGTTCAACATAATTGGCACTACTCTGGAAGAAGGATAGGAAAAAAAAGTGGTGGGAGAAACATACTACTCGCTCGACAAATGAGGAAAGATGACGCAAAGAGGAAAGGCATAAAAAGGGAACCGCGCAAAAAGGAAAGAATGCCCAACGGTCAACCCCCCCAGAGAAAAACATATTAAGGAAATGGTTCACTTTCACACCGCGCGGAGCGCCACTATTTCCTCTACTCCCCACCACCCCCCTCACCAACTACAACTTTCCTCCCTCGGTCTTCTCCCAATAGGGCCAGAACAACCAAATCCCTCATTTTTATCCCTCTAACCCACCTCACCCCATCCCTCTTACTCCGGTTCCGCAGGACGTAAACGTAGCAAGCAGCGTGGGAGGAAACAGTGTTGGGTGGATGGCCAAGGTGACAGGAAGAAATGCTGCGGAGGGTGTACACACCGCGATAGAAGAGGATTCCCTAGTGGTCGTCGCAGTCAGTTGGCCAGCCGACTAACAGATGGCGGTAGTGGCATCCTCCTCTTTCCTCCCCCCCTCCCCTTCCCGCCATGCTAACCTCTTTTCTTTTTTTTCAAGAGGGAAGGATGGCTCTTAAAATGCCACTTTGGAAAAATCTACGCGGACAAATTGGAATTTAGGGAGATTGATAAAACTCATAAAGAGCCTGGTAGCGTTCAGAGCGAGGGGAATGAAAGTTTATGGGAGGATCGGAGAAGAAAGGAGGGAGGGATGGGGATAGAGAGAGCGCGGTGGAAGAGATTTGGAGCGGAGGGTAGTGAGGCGGCGGAGGGAGGAGGCGAGTAAGGAAGAAGAAGAGGTCGAAATTCCCGAAAAGAATTAGATGTTGCCAGATTGGTTTGCGGCCCCTATCCGAGAAACGCCTTTAGAAAATTAAGCCCAAATCTCTCCCTCCTCCTCCTCCTCCTTCCCTAAAGGGAATACGAACGTTTTCCTGAAAAATGAAAGTGGCAGCCTTGTCTTATTAGATCGTTTTTCATGGGTTAAGGGAACAATGCCACTCATAGGGAGGGACTGCGATTAAAATTAATCAAATCGACGGGTGTTTTTAATGGTGTACATTGGAATTTAAATAAAAAATCCCCTTTAGTTAAAAAAATTATTTTTTATGTCTTGAATGAACTGAGGGGTCATTAAACACTGATACTTATCTCGAGAAGCGTTTCATGCCCTCGTGTCCGTCAATGATGACGTTAGGGACCTAAAGAGATTGCACAGTATAGCGGAAAATATTCTTAGGAGTAGTTCCACTAAGCAGCAATAGTCGATTCGTTGCATCTAATTCAAGTGCAACACTATTGCTAGCGCAATTAAGACGATTATTCATAGTGGTGAAATATCATTTTGTGGTCGTTTTAGCATTATATTCCACACTATTTTATATATCCCTCTCGCCAATGTCATCCTATCACCTTATCTATTAAAATTATTTGTTATAATCTAAATAATCTTTCATATAATCTCTTATTTATATTTACGATCTCTCAAACTCTTCTGTGTCTCCAAAATGCGTCATATTCCACTGCTTCCCTACAGTCCGGAGACTCAAGAGGGTTTTTGCAGTCTGATGGCCACGTTCGCCATCGCCTGATAGGTGGCTACCGTTCATCAGGTCGTACGCCCTCGGGAGGCGACGGGATACCAATAGCCTTCTGCATGCCGCCTGCAAGCGCATCAGCTCTATTTCTACAACCCGGGGGAACTTGATTTTCGAAAAACTGAGCCTTAACTCCACCGAACACACCTATAACGAAAAAGCTACGATTTTGACCGAGGATCCAGAGTACATCACCATAGCATCCCATTTTCGCTTCGGACGGTGCCGTAAACTCCTAAAATGAAAACTAAAAAGGTATATTCGTATCAGGAAAGCGAATATTAGGATTCTCAATCGCATACTGTCAGGTGATGGGGAGTGGTTCCACTTTTCTTATTCATACATATCTTTCTCCATGACGGACAAGATTTCTCTAGAGGTAAAGGGACAGCACGTGTCGTGTATATGCCGAAAAGTTGTCGAAGGTGGTGATAAAACAACACTAACAAAGGGTGGATTCATGCCGGTAAATATGCATATGTGGATCTTACGTTATAGCTGCGGCCGGATAGGAGATGACCTCAGAATCTCCGGCTTGGGCGCGGACCCTGCATCTCGTATCCGTCATGTTCGACACTAAAATGAAGCGACGGCAGACGGCAAGAGGACGCATGTGGTTATAACTCCACCTTGGCACGCTAGGACGAAACCCTCGGTTTCAGGCTTAAGACCGGGGGTCGCTCACACTCTACAGCGTACAACAGGCAAGCACACCTGTCGATGAGTAGGTTTTGCCATGAGGCTTCGTGTTGAACCCCTTTGTTCTTACACCTCTTCCTTGCCAACTGAATTTGGTGGAGGATAACATCATTCAAGGATGGAGGTGAATACCATACAGTTTGGCAGCAGCTGAAACAGGTGTTAGTTTTTTCGTGCTGATCAAATCTCCCTTTTCCGGTATCAGAATTTTGCGTCCCTGGGTTAAATACGATGATACAGGTTCTGCCCATAACAGAAGGGATACATTTTGGCAGAATGTTTTTGGGTGGAATAGAAACTTCTTCCATAAGTAGTAATTCATTCTTGGAGCCGAAAAATTTCTTTTTCTAGAGATTTCCTTCTTCAAACCGCTTTCTGCGATTGAAAGGATTCTATTCCTACCTGCAAGATGGTGGTCAGAATGCTCTTCAGAGAGGGTTTGTGATAGAATTGTTTTCTCTAAATGGATTCATTGTTTGGTAAAGACATTCCAGAAATGCTTCACCCCTTGGGCAGGAGGTGGGGAATCGACAATAGGCTTAGGAACTCGGAAGAGTAGAGACAACAGAAAGAAAAAGGTGGAAATTGCCTTCCGGACCTGTGTTCCTTTTGACCAGCTTCGTCTTGGCTGTCATTAATGCTCGCACTCTAATCTACCTCGAGCTGCTTGAAGGTAAGCACTCTGTATTCATCCATCCAGTCCATCTGTATTCTTGACGCCTGTTATCTGGCTCACCTGCTCACGGTTTCAAGCCGTTTTAGACTAGTCTCAGCTTTATCCTCCCAAATGGCCTCTCTTTGGAAGATAACCAGAACATTGATAGCAGCCTAGACCACGCTATACATGGAGCAGAGGTCATTCGTCACCGATAGTACATGTACTCTCTCGATGGGGCTATTCAAATGGGATAGCTGGTTATCCCGCAGATACAGCTTAAGTTAGACACTTCTTAACTGTACCTAATCTCACTTTGAATTATTCCCTTTTATTTTAGTTGGATTCCACATTCAGGAATTTATTGAATAGCTCCCAATTTCTCATATTAAGGCTTTTTAGCCTTAGAACCATGCAATTCTTAGATATTATTTCTTTTGCAATTAATGAAAGTAGCATTGCATGTGCCTTAGGATTTAAATTTCAGTTCGAGGAAAAGGGAAACCAGCATATTCCTGAAGCTACCCAAACGTCTAAGGAATATATATTTCGTGGAGCGACTACTGTGTGTATCTTTTGAAAGAAGAATTAAGTTTCTATGTTACTTTAGCCGCCGGAGACCCTAAAGCAAAATTCCACCATATGACGTCTCGAAATAGCTAATTTGCAATTTTAATAATAGATTTAAAGTATGTTACTTATGTAACCAACCGCATGAGATTCATTGATATATGATGCATTAAAAAATAACAAAAGTAACAATACATTAGTTTTAATTAATAAAGATATAATCTTTGTGAATAATCGATGATCATTCTACTGTAGAGAACATACTGTAGAGTGGTTGAATGCTACAAAATGTCGCCGCATATCTTTGCAACAAAGTTATACAGACTTGAAACGGAAGCACAGTAAGACGCTCTTCATTAAAACGATATGAAACATTTGTAAATTCATTGATTTTCATTAAATAGTCCACATCTTGTTATGGACTTCATAAAAAGGAAAATATTATTTTTGGCAAAAATACAATCCTAGTTTAGGGATAGTTGAATATTACATGAGGAC
The DNA here is from genome assembly GCF_022747635.1 of Hetaerina americana. Taxonomy (NCBI): domain Eukaryota; kingdom Metazoa; phylum Arthropoda; class Insecta; order Odonata; family Calopterygidae; genus Hetaerina; species Hetaerina americana. The sequence goes on from NW_027287427.1 coordinate 17,790,700, forward strand.
AAAATATGCTGGAGATAAAAAGATGGTGATAAAAACTTCAAAGAAAGAAGAACAGAATTTTTCAACACGAGGGTCGGTTTGATTGGTAATGGTTTACTTAGCCATTAACCCAGCGGCGCGTAAAATTCACACATCAGGGTAAGAAGGCCAGTTCCTTTCCCTATACCGCCTATGGTTTCCCAAGAAAATCTGGTATCCAAAAAGTTAAACAGTTGGGGTGAAACATAGGGTACATGGAGTTTTCAACCCGGTTTCCAACCGGAATCGAACCCGGTCACTTGGTCATAAGACCGTAATCCTACCCACTGGTTTCCTACGTCCCTAAAAGATGAAGACCAATGTGTAATTCAATACTCTCTAAAAAAAAATGACCAAATAAATATGAAACTAACGCATTAAAAACTGAGCCCAGTGCTATACATGTAATTTCAGTAAGCAAAATAGCTCAAGCAAATGAACCAAGAGAAAGTGTAGTAACAAAAAGGTCACATCTTATTTTAGCATATTCCAGAATATCTTATTACGATAACGACCACCTACCTGCACTTATTTATGAAGCATGAATAATAAGATTAGACTAGGCTACAAGCATAGAAAAAGTGGTGTCACCAAGAAATGATGAAGAAAATAAACCCAAATGTAGAAAGTGGTTTGTTCGATACTGTTCGATGAGGAATAGATAAAACTATATAAGTATATTAATCATAGCCACCCTAGGATAGATTCAAGGAACTTGAAAAAATAACTACTCACTAAAACCTCAAAATTTAATTGGTATATATAAATGAAACAATTATGGAGAAACAAAAATAAAGCTTCAAGTAAAACATTAGGAGGATAAAATTGTTCAGGTTGATGATTGCTGTTTCCAAACATTAAATTATTGCTGCTCTGCTTCCTTACCTAAATTGATTATAAACCCATAACATTTATGAAAGAGTATTTCGTAGTGATAGTGAAACCTCGTCATTTTTATCCCGCCTCCTATTTGGTCAATATGCAAATGTTTCAGTCATCTTTTGTGGTCTTTCATTCTTTATTTGCATTAAATTCTTATACAAAATTTAATGGATTGTGAATAATTCAATTTAAAAGGTCAGTACCTGTTGCAATATTAAGAAGCAATTTAGTAAGTATTTAAATTTTTCTCCCCAGATATTTTGTAAGAATCTGATTAATAGTATAATATATAAGTCCAATCACATGACATTTTAATTACATTTTTTCAAATAGGCTTGAAAACATTTCCTTGGATCATTTAGGACTATTTTTTTCTAAGAGTTTCACAATTTGCCATATCGCTACAGAACCTGAGGTTACTATGGATTTTTAAATGTCATCTTTTCAGAGTGGTGCTAGCTGCTTCAAAGAGCACATCAAATCCCCCTTGTGCTTGAAAGATCATGCACCATTATAACTTGCTATGTGAGCATTCTTGACCGCCTATAAAATCTCTTCTCTCGTTGATATTCGTTGATCCATGAGGAAAACTACCTTTTTTTTTGGATAAGGGGAAAGACCGAAATTATGAATAAATGGGATTAAGCACGGTCTAAAAACTCTCGGTCTTGAATAAAAATGAGGATGTATTCAATGCGTAACATGGAACGGCTATGGAGGTAATCTCAGGACTGGAGAAAAATGATGCTCTGGGGAATTTCCCAAAGCAAACACCTAAGAGTGGCTCAATTTGTGTACGAATCCTGCCTATTGATAGGCATGAGCTTCCTCTCCAAATTTTTGTCATCCCCAGCGTTCTAAATTGAGAGACCTGTGGAGAGGAATACATAAGTGGCATTAGGAGACAGATGTATTAAGAGATAAGTGGCGTGGAACAAGCGTAAAAACAGAGTTCGTGGAAGGAAAAAAAGAAAGAATGTCATGAAGACCCATTAGCAGAGTATCTCTTTGAATCCTCATCCACATCGCAAGCGTAATTCGTCAGTAAATACCGTACAAGAGTCATCAGCTCTTTGCGCACCAATGGAGTGCAAAACGGTTACAAAAAACACTTTTGCTTATGCGAATAAAAACTCCCTATTTTGCATTTTCATTGAGATCTCACATTATTAATAATTTGTCCTCTCAATTTAGTTACATTAAAACTCCGCTCCGAAAATTCATTTCAAGAAGTTTTAGATTATATATTTTGCTAAATTTTAGATTAAGAAATCAGTTATTTCGGAGTATATTTGAATGTAAAACCCATCGAGAGGATACAAATAAGCCTCTTTAGTAACTTAATCCAATGTTCACATCCAAAACGATGCCAGGCAAAAGATCCATTGAGTAATTGTATTAAGTTTTGCGATTAACAGCTAGTTCGTCCTCTCGACGTAGCGCTACATTCGCAATATGGTTAACGTTTTTCCTGAGTTGTCTCCAGAAAAATTGCACGGGCTTCTCTTGTTCATCTAATCAATCGTTCGTTCTCTTGAGTATGCTCAATGAATTGCTAATGCCTTTGCTGAACGAGAACATAAGAAATGGCATTTATTAAGAAGATGATGATGCTCCCTTGCATTTAATGAGGTGCTCGTCTCTGAATGACTCAAGCACACCCACCTTCATAGATTCTTCCAAGATGTTGGATTGATCGTGGACTCCCTACGGATGGTCGTAGAGGTGAATCTAACTCATATCATCTTTTTTGTAACTCCTCTCCGTTTACACTTCCCATGCATAATTAAAGTTACAGTTTGAATTTATGACTCCGTTGATTTATCGTTATTAAAATTGGTTGATAATTGGTTGTGATGGAGGATTGAACATTTATAAAAAAGGTACAATAAACAAGGTTGGAATATACATTCTGGTAGTGCTCTTACCATTACTAAACTGCTAATGCGTTATTCATCTACCTACAGAGCTCAATATGACACTATTTAAAAGAAAAATGAAAAAAACGGTTAGAGTTATTAGCCAGAGGAGTGAACCTTTCAAAGGAAGGCGAATTATTTGCCATCATATATATATACTTTGGACTAAAAAGTATAATAATTTTATTTCCAGCATTTAGTTCTTTTCAAAAACCGGCGGCACTTGGTTCAATTCCCTTGATGATGACTAATCCTGCTTCCTTTTCTTTTAAAGGCTCCCTCCCGAGTTCAAACTGGATAAAAGTAGGGCTTTTGGCTGCAAATCAGTCTTTTATGAAAGAGTTCAGGAAAGAGTTAATTTTTAACTCTTTTCGTCATTCACATTTTATGCATCACGGCGATCGTAATCCCAGTGGTATTTGTGGTACCCAGCGTCTCTGGCTGAGAAGGGCTTAGATTACAAAAGTAGAAGTTGCACGATGTTTTGCATGCCAAATGCGAAAAAAATAACTGAAAATCCATCACGCAGCCATTCATTCTATCTTTTGAATACATAAGGACTTTGAAGGAGATTGAAAGGGGCCAGGGTGAAACAGAATGTTTTAGGATGCGTATTAACTCATGTATTTCGCGCATTGACGCTAATTAACCTTCGTTTTATGGTACTCTTTGTAATATGAGTGACCCTTTTAACAACATTTATTAATACCACACATTTTTTCTGCTGATTTGCAATCTTAAGGCTCCAATTTTGTTTTTTTTAAGAAACCATTATTCAATTCCTTGCAATTGGAACTAGAGTTTCAAATGAACAATGTTAATTGGTATATTTTGCATCAACTTAAGTTTTTCAATGAAAGCAAATGAATGACAGTAAATAAGTAAATCTCTCAACCTTATATTTTAATTTTAGCTATCTGTCCAATATCAGGTCATACTGCAGTATTGCCACCAGATCATACTGCAAAATGACCATTAGATCATAAAAAGTATTTGCATCAAAGTATACTCAGCTCTTGCTCCAGTATTCTGCTTTTAAGCCAAGAAGGAAAACTGAAATTAACGTAATTAATTTTTGAGAAACCCACATTGTGAAAAATCACAAAACCTGACTCTTTTGACGCTATACTAAACGTATATATTGAAATTTGATTGCGACAACTAGCCAAAAACCGAAATAAGAAATTAGTTATTTTAGAAATTCCTCAGTTTAAAAATCGAGAGGAATATTTAATGCATTTTTCGATAAATTTAAAGTCTACTAGTTTTCAAGGTAATGCTAAATATACTTTTCCATTATTCTTAGGCATAGCGTGTAATGATATAATTAAAAACAAACAAGCAAAAAGTTCTTGGACGCACTTAAAAGATGAATTTATTAAAATGACTGTAACGCATTGCGGTAGTGCACCAACAACGAAAAGGGATGTGCGCTGGAGAGACAGAGAATGGTAATAAAAGTCACGAAATCTAATAACGGGACACTACTTGGGAAAAGTGTTCTACCCAACGCCCACAGAACAAAACTTTTGAGCTCCGCCAAGTAATACTTCGGTGGAAAAATATTTGGGGAATGTTTTTCCATCAATCAAATGATTTTATAAAAACTCGAAGGTATTATGCTTATGTTACGAATTTAGAGAGGGAATATATTTATTTCAACCGTTGAGTCATAAACGAACCAAAATAATTCCGTAGTTAATAACAATAGGGAAAATTTTAGCTTCATAAAGATATATTTATACGGCTTATGAATTAGGTAATGATTAAAACTATATGTTAATATCTCCAGCGTTGATGAATCGTTGGGCGAATAGTTAACCGAAGTATATAGATTTTCAGAGAAGTAAGAAATAACAACAAAGAGATGAAATAATTGGCCCTGGTTATACGAAATGTAATTTAAATACGTTTATGCCATATGCTAAAGAGTCATTATGATGGAGAATATCACAAATCCCTCTTATCTATAAAAATTAGAACAAAAATAGTACAGGAAAATGAATAATATAGTCATTAACACCCCTCTCATTGGAAATAATTGTTCCCAATCACAGGCAACATTATGACCTTAAATATAGGAAGACTTTATGATGAATTGGAACGGTTTCCTTAATTAAAATCTTTGGAAATATAGCCACGTTGATTCATTCAAAACGCAACATGTGGAAATTGAAAAAATGTATTAAGAAGAATTATCCTTAAATTTATTTTCTCATGCTCTCTTTGAAGAAAAACAGAAATAAAATTTAGAACTGAGATTACTTGTATAACTTAGTGATTCCAATTTTTCGTAAATTGCCTCTCAAAACCCTCAGCGCAACTGGTGATTTTTAATTCCCAGTATTTATTGGTCATATTGGTTTTCAACCAATCAAAAAATTCCGTTATTCGTACTATACAAGGTGTCACTGAGAATTTCAAGCACTACAAACGCCTCATGAAAATTGTAATATACTAATTTGCCACGAAATTTGGTATTCAGGGACATGGCTGCTTCCCCTAATGCAAAGCTCGCTCAATAGAGTAGGTCCACGTTGTTAACGCATGACCCGATGAAACATAAAATATTTTCACTCTGTGCCATTAAATTCACCACCATTTATTTCTAGCGAGTGCCATTGGGCTGTAGGGCTCTTTTAAGGGATCATAACATTGTTTTTACCAGATACTCAGCTATGGCAGAAACAATTTCATGGAAATACGTCCTTCTGGGAAATGAAGTCGTCATCAATGTTCCAACTATTAACATGCTATGATGTGTAGGTAAAAGTATGGAATAAAAATAATAGAAAACCTCCATTTTCGAATGAAGATTCTTATCAAGCGGACGAAACGCACACGTTCCCTCTGGCTGTTTTCAGGAAATTCACCTCCTTCAATTGTCTTTTCTTGGGAGTGACTCTTCAAAGAAACCCGAACGTCATGTGTCGACGAACCCTAAAACCCACAGTCACGGGACGTTAGAAATTATCCAGTGGCCAAAGTTGACCCCCACGGAAGTGTTCTCTGCGATCATGGAGCCTGCGTTGAGGATAGATACACACCTATAGTGAGAAGTTGCTGAAGTTTCAGCTTTCTGGCATTCAGGAAATAAGGACTTTGAACTTATAAGCCCCTGGTGAAAAGAATGTTGGGTTTTAAGAAAAACATGACATAAAAGGCCATAACATCGCGTACTGTAGCATCCTAACTGATTTCGTGTAATGTAATGCTATACAAGATTATTAAGAGTATAAACTGTTATTAGGCATTTAAAGTACTTTCTCAGGTTTTCCTTGTGCATACTTGGCGAGAATATTCTTGAAATTATTTGCTATTATACCGAAAAAGGTGGGTTGTGGACGCGCTAGTCGGTACAGCAATACATTTACTTGCCCCCACTAACAAAAAACAACCTGACATCCGAAATAACAATTATCCCCTTTTCTTTTCCACATTATTCTCCTCTCTTCCTTCCTCCCTTCATTCCGTACAACAAGCAAACTCTATTCCTCACATCAATTACAGTCTTCAACATTCCATTGCCGTTAAAAACACTCCGAATCCATCTTTCCCGCCTCTTCTGGATTTCTCCTAACAATCCTCTCTCCTCCCCCATAGTGACTAGCACTTCAACGTTTGTTTTCTCATCCGTTCTTTTTTACCTTTTCTATCCTTCACCAAATTGACATCTCAAAACTACGTCTATCCAAACGCCTACGTTGCTTATCCGAAGATATTCAATATCCAATAAAAATTACTTTCATCAGACCAGGCCAATGATTCATGAAACTCTAAAGTATTTTATCCAATTTCACTGCTAAAATGTTCGAATATAATACTCTTTCATACGTATTACAAAATAATCTTATCCGTGTATGATACGTAGCGCATGCATGATATTAAATCTTTCAAAAGCTCTTTAAAGTAAGCTTAATGGAAGTACACTTAATCTTCATAAAACCTCAAATAAAAAAAACAGTTGAAGAGAAATGTTACATATATGTTAAATGCACTATAAGCTCTTAATTTTATCGCGCCCTCTTGAAACATTTTTTCTTCTCCCGATAGGTGTATCACAGGAATTCCAATTGATTATCCGACTCCAAGTGTTTTCCTGGTGTTTTGATTCCCTCGGCACCGTGATTCAATCTTTTCCAATGAAACCCTGGAGTGAATAATTTCGCATCAATTGTGTATTCTCTCGGCTCCATCCCAAATTCAAAACGTTGTTGAAACTAAATTAAACTCGCTGACTCTTATAAACACCGGATACGAGTACCACAAGGCAGGTACGAGATCATACTACAAATGCATAAGGTAGCTTAAGTCTCAATACTAGATCAATTTTTTAATTCGGTTTAATCGATCGATTAATCAATTAATACAAATAGTTCGTCCTACCCTCAATATGTTTGCCTTGATATTTATTTATTCTTGAAAGAAATTTAACCATAGGCTTCATTCAAAAAAATACTTTTTTTTCTCGAAATGAAACTTTTGCTTGGTAATTAAATTGAGCTGTTAAAACTAACTCCAAAATTTCTTTGTTTTCAGTTGATTTTGTGAAATTTATTTCATTATTAACTTAATTACAACTCACTCGTGTTTTTCTCCTGTAATTTGGCTATATTACTGCCAAATTCAATATCAAGATATAATATTCTTAAATACGTTAGTTTAAGTGTTAGCAAACAGGATGAGAGCGGCGAATTTATTCATGAGTTATCATCCGGAAAGGCAGACTGTCTAAGTTTCACGAAGTTGAATAACAAGGTTACGCATGGATCGCCAATCATAAGGAGAGGAGGCTCTCGCTCTCCCTCGCAAGCTGTTACCGCCACAACGCTTAAGGAACGACGCGCCGTCTTCACTGCTGATATTAACAACAGACGCATCACAATGAACTATATATAGCTACATAACGACCAAATTAATTTCTGATTACATTGCCTGAGTTAGAGAAGATTCACACTGTTTATGAAAGTCAACCAAACTCAAGAAAATTTTCAATCGTCAATGTTTACAATTTCGGTGTGTAAAAATCATTCGCCTTGACCGGGATCCTTCAATGTCCTGTCGAGTGTTTTAGCAAGTTAAGCTATCGAGGCGTCCTCTTAAACTCTGAAATTTTGGGGGCTTTTTTGGAACAAGATTTTTTGACGAAAAGCACTCTGAAATTGTTACATTTAAATGCACATTAGCGGATGACTCCGTTAAAAGTTACCGTTGCGGCTTCTCCTGCAGTTTCTTTGGAATTCAATCGTCAATGTTTCAGTTTCAATCGCACGAGGGGCTGGATTGTTGGAGAGTAGTGAGAGCACGCACGGCTGAAATATTTTGAAATTGGCCTTTAAAAGCCAACATCTCGGCCAGTTATGTTAACTTCTTGAGACCGTTTTCGGGTTAACAGTTTATATGTAGTGTTATCATGGCTGAAATTGGCAACATTTGAGAGATTTCAAGTCATATTGTGACAAATAATGGCACTTTCCATTTCTCCTGTTAACTCGCTAAATTTTGACACATGTGGTTTGCAATTACGATAAATAAAATTCTACTCAAAAAAGTAGATAAGAGAAACGAGAGCCCCTCTTAATGTAGTTACATAAAATTATATGTAAAAGTATTAAATAAATTTTACCTAGGTACTTTATCTTTTCAAAATAAAATATCGTGCTTTTAATTGTATTACTCTGAATCTAATGGTGGAAAAAAATTCATTTCTTCAAGTATAAAAATTCGTAAATAATTTTTCAACCAAGGCTTGGCCTAAATTTACTGCGGGAACTTTATCACCCTTGAATATCTTTCTTTATGATATGTACATATATACACTCATTTAAAGACAATTGCCACATAATGCTGTTATTTTGGTAATTTACAAGTTATTCCAACTTATATCCAACATTTTCCATATTGTTTGGGTATTCTTCCTTTTATGGCTCGCTATGCATGGAATAGTGGCTAAATTTATACATAAAATTTAAATATTGAATTACTTCCAAGTTAAGTCACGGCATTAATTCTCATGAGCTAGTCATATTTGAATTGTTATTAGGTTTCACGTTATATTAACTTGAATATTTCAGTCAATGATTGATGGCCATGTGCCTCCAGGGTGCTTCCTCCAGAGAAAATTTGCGTCAAAAACGGTAGCACCCAAGGATTGGACGGAGAATTTTCTTACATGTCACGAGGCCAGGGAGGCAAAATTCTGAGGTTACATAGCCAGGATGTGATTTTAGATGAATCCTTAGAATGCAAATCTGTCTAAATGAAACCTGGAAGCTATCATGAGAATAAGATCGTGACCGGGATAATATACACGCGGCTTCCCATCAAACCAAACAGATAGGCGGATCTTTATGTTTCTCCATCGACCTAAAGGACGCCAACACGAATATTTTTTGATCTTCATGGCCAGTAACAACCAGAATAGTCTCTAAAAAGCATTTTCCTCCTCTTAAAAGCGTCGCAATCCCTGCTACGTTGTCTCTATAGTAATGCTGAATAAAATATTATTATCTAAATTAAACATCCCTTTTTCGGAAATAGTGAGCTTTAGGAATATCGAGGTAAATATCGGAACTGCCTTTCGAGTTAAGGAATATTTGCTTTTTCCATTTAAATGTGAAAGATATATGATAACCAAATAAATTATATTTAAAAAGCTTACCGATAGAAAATGCAGAAAACTTGGTTTGTGTTTTAACTAAGTGGTGGGTCAATACCACGGCAGTCCGGAAAAGAAAGAACCATAGCTCTTCAAGTAAGGAGGCAGAGAACATTCCCCTAATTTCAAGTTTTAAGGAGACCATTTGCTTATAGGGTTTGATTGAGGAGCTGTTTGGTGTCAATGAAAGTGCTGTTTTATGTAGTGGCTTTCATGGGACAGAACAGCTGGCATCGAATCCTGTGTTCATCAAAAATGAGACATTCGATGTCATTTTGTTAGGAACAGAATGGAAAGTGCAGACATTTGTATTAAATATGTCCCTGCTGATGATATGATATCTGATGTTTTTTCAAACTGGTTCTATTGCAATATGTTTTATGGTGTGCTTGGATTAAAGACGCATAAATAGTTGAATTGTGTTGATATAATGATAAAACGGTATTTTTAATCGAAGCGTTCCTCTTCCATTTCGTTAGTGTTGTGTTGGTTTTATCTATGGTAAGTATTTTGTTTTAGTCTCTTTCGTTTCCTGATTTTTACCATGTTGGTTGAGCAATGAATGTGTTCCTACATGTAGATTGAAATCAGTATGAACCAGTAGTTTCATGATTCCCATGATCCAATGCCGCGATCTAACAATTTTAATATTCTAGTACATTATTTAAATATTTGGTCACATTTCTATATTACAGAGAGTGATTTTAATATTATCCAGGTCCATCCAATGAGTGGGCAATCTACATTAGGAAATTTTTTTTTCAAAAATTGACTTTTTTGTAATTTGCTCTACAATAATTATAGTGTGATCTAAAAAGTGGATCTAATTCAAGATTACCTTCCATATCAAATTAGTTTTTTGGGCTTACCGATCAATTATTCCCGTAAAATAATTGTCACCTTGAATGGAAAAAATCGTGAAATACTTGCGTAAAATTGAAAAATACCGCCCACGGTTTATCATTTTTTCTAAAACTTTCACAAAATAAAGTATTTTCCACCGAACTTAAGAAACAAAATATGATGTTCCAAGGTACCTAGCCCATTAAAAACCATAGAATTTTTCTACAGATAAATCTCATTCCTTTGCTCTATGAAATAGCTTTGTAAGGTTGCCTTTTCACATGTAGGGGAATAATTGTTTAGCGAATGGGATGGATATCTATCTCTTAATTACGCTTTTGGGAAATAATACTGGGAGAAGCAGCTTAGTTGCGTGAAATCGAAGATATGTTGACTTAAGGTTACAAAAGAAGACCCCTCTTCACCCTTTAATCAATAGTTGTTAATATTACAGATACTTATTTAAGCCAATAAAATATTAAAATTTCTTCAAAATTCCTTAAAATTGAATAATATCTTTTGTGTTTTTCATAATAGATGTCTAAGGATAATTGATTATGCAAGTAGTAATAGCGAAAAGTCTCCTGCCATGCTCATAACTCTAGATTAGTAAATTAAAAACTTTCACGAAACGGAATTTTAACGTCTTGAAAATGAAGCAATTTTTAAGACAAAAAGACAAAACACCGAATTTTCTTTCAACTATAATGGCTAACTCCTAATACTTACGACTTTCATGCTAAAATTAGTATTTATACACGGCGTTTCACGTTAATATTTAAGTTTATCTCACTCATGAGTTAAACCCAATAGGGAATTATTATAATGCTTGTTTTATCGAACAAATGAGAAATGTAGGGCGATTGGGTTAAGGAGGGCACGTTTTCAAAACAGAGAAGAACACATTTCGTACTAATTCCATGACGGATCGAAGGTATGGATATCATCCAGTGATTTCTTCAAGAAAATGTTACAAACGAGCGCATTCCACTCGGTTAACATCACTGACCACCACGCTCCTATTCTATAGCCATAACTTTATGCTCCAGAACTTATTAACATTCGATTCATGTACTTATTGATTCACTTTTGCCCGACACACAATGAAGAAATATCTCACAAAGCATAAGCCGTAACGCCAAAGATCTCATAAACCCCTTCGGAGCTCGATACTCTAAAGCGGGCCGCAATATTCTCGATGGAATTCAAGGAGAGAGGAGCAAGGAGCGCTCGCGTTCCTTCCGCCGTGCGCCTTCTCCTTCCTCCGCTCCTCAAAGCCTTACTTAATACACAATGATCCCTGGATCAGGGACGACTCGGTGTGCCGCGCACTCCGTGTTGATTATATTCAACCCCAGCCCCGCCTTCTTCGCCCGCTTCCCCACTCCGAACGCCTGCTTCTCACTTGTCTCTTCCTCCCCTGCCCCGGTCGCCCTCCAACCCCCAGTTTCTCTTCCGCCAACCCCCCCCCCTCCGCTAGACAACGAACAGAAAAATAACACTTTCCTACACGCATACTTTTGCCGTCTACACCGGCGTAAACATCACTTCTCTCCCACTCGAGACGAAATCTCCCTCATCTCCCTGAGACGGAATCACTCAAAAATCCCACCCTCCCCGCCGGACCACCCCCCCTCCTCCATTCTCTTTTCTTTATCGCACCTTTATCGCCTTCCCCCTCCTTATCTCTTCCCCACGAATATATCCTCCCCTTCCCGCACTTCTCCTCCACCAACTCAGCAACGCAATAAAAGAAATCGCGAAAACACTTCTTCCCACCACCGTAAAAACCTACCTTCTCCGCACCACCAGCCCGGGAGATCCCCGCGCTTTCCCCTCTCCCCACCCCTTGCCGCCCCTTGCCTCCCCACCCATTCTCGGGCCGCTCAAGGGTCGTGAATAATGGATTTGGAATTCGAGGCCGAAGCTTGGAAAATTACTCGTATTAAGAGAAGGCCTGACCGACTCACTTCCCGCTCCCCCTTTTAACCCCCTTAACTTCCCGCTTCCCACCTCCCGCCAACGCCCTCACCACCCACATACACCAACTCCTTCAAACCCACCTCTACCCCGCGAAACACCACCACCCTCCACCTCTCTTCATCTCAACCCCCATCGGCCATTCCTCACAAGCGCCTCCTTTTACCATTACGGAGGGGGGGTGGCACCTCACCCCCGGTGCCTCCCTTCACTCCCCTGCACCCGTTCCATATCTCATCCCTCCTCTACCGCGAACTCTCCTCTCTCAACTTCTTTTAACGCTTCCTTTCCTTTATATACTGACACACACACACACACAATCCTTCCCCGCTTTCCGCCGATTCCTGCTACTCCCTTTGTATCACGACCTTTTCCTCATCCCTCTTCGAATACCCTTTCACTCTTTCCTCTGATGCATATTTCTTCATACTCCTCCAACGTTTCAAATTTGCCTCGAGGCCATTCGATTCGGATGTCATGTAAATCTCTTTCATATCTTGTAAAGAGTACCTGTAACCTTTGTGTTGCTCGGAGATTTAGGTGTCCTATGGGTTCAAAAATTCCTCTTCCCTCTCACTTTCATATAAATTTCCATTCGTCAATAGCTTTTGTGAGAAGAAGTTGACAATGCAGTTACTCTCTTGTGATCTTGGCTCGATTTCCAGGGACGATGAGATTTTCTCGTGACATTCCAGCGTCCCATTTCTGTATCCAGTTTGGAGTTAGTTGCCACTTTATCACCATAGGTTGGATAGGTCGATTAACCGAAAAATACCAGCTATATTTCTTCTGAAGTAGCACCGAAGCTTTCCTTTCTCTAATTTCTAATGTGGTTATAGTCTGTCCATCCACCAATGAAGCGTAGTTTTTAGGTTCCTACTACAGCTAGGTGAGAGCACTTAAAAAAATATTATCTGGTAATTCTAAGAACCCTGCTTCAAAAGCACTAGTATAATCCTTTTTATTTTCCCATCTTCTTTCCTAACCGCAACACTATCTTCCTTATCTGGCTGCTGCGATCGATGGAAATCATTTGCCTTTATTTGCAACTGGATAGAATTTTTAATCAGCCATTGAGTAGTACGTTTTCTCTACCAGTAAATGATAAGTTTCATTAGATTTATAGTAGAAAATCCATTATCAAGACAGTTATTGGAATCTATGATCTTCTACCTAACTATGATATACCACATCTACTGCACGAATACCTCGCCTCAATTTGCATTGCCATTTCCCAGTGATGCGAAATTTCATGTGTTCCAAATCATAGATTTTATCTTAGATGATTTGAAAGACGAATATAAAGTTATTAAATAACTTCAACATACTTTTTATCACTCAATGTCCCCGTATTATTATTTTCTCGTGAAACAGTACAAGTTGCTACGGCTGAAAATATGTCCTATAAATTGCAATTGAACTGTTTCTTCAATAAATAATTATTCAATTTACTATTCATTCTTCCCTTATGCTTAAACTACGACTATTAACTGTTTCTAGAGCCTGTGTTTTGACTCATATTTCTCTGCAACATAACGCTCTGTTTAACTGTAAAAGCAGCATTTCATCGTCAATCATTGATGTTGGTTTTCCCTGTATATATTCACTCAATTAATCAATAATAATGTTAATGCTTCTGTTTATAGAGTCGATCGGAGAGCCGCATCAAACCAAGCCTCTTAAAACATAACCCATTATAATCAAGGGAACCCATTTAATTTAAAGAGAAGAATACATATCTGAATACTTATTTAAAGAACTTACCGAATGTCATTAAATCTAGCAATCCTCAGTGAAAAATCACGTGATTCCAGAATTTCAGCAGTATGAATATGTGTGCAAGTGAAAATCACCAGATTATTCCTATTTTTACCACTAATAATAAATATGAATTAATGTGTCGATATTCAATAGGAATTAATAGTGCGTCGCTTTTTAAAAACAAAATAAACGTTCAAATCCGTATAAAATAGAAATAATTCAAACAGATTCAACCTAATATTTTTATCCTATTTCTTCCAGTTTCTTGATGTGACGTTGGCAACTACCGCTGTCGTTAGCGACGACTTGGGCCAAAGGAGTCTCACCATGTTATAATTAAGTAATCAAAAATAAAATTGAAAAATTATTAACCTAGTATTATTTTAACTAAGAAGGGAAAAGTGGAAATGTTTTATAGTATATGGCAAATCTATTGGTTAAATTTAAATACAAAGCTCAGAGGGACATCAACAGTATCTGTTCTTTCATTTGATATATATCGTGTTCCCAAAGTGTTACCTTCATGGACATGCACACCCACAGTGGATGTAGATAAATATAAATTTAATATGCTTCCACTTAATTTGATGCACGGATATTTGTTGCCAAAGAATGGCCTCATTACACAAGGTATATTTCAGGATTCTCTTCTTCAACAGTAATATTAGTAAAACTACTAAATTAATTGATTTTTTTGTGAATGACAACTTACCTATTATAGGGACAGAGCCTTTAACTTATTTAAAACTTTTGTGAAGAAAGTAAAGGAAAACAGCCAAAATGAAAATGAGAGTGGTAGTCATTGATGCAAGGTTCACTTAGGGAGTAATTAGAAAAACTAACTGAATCATCTTGAAAACAAAATAAAAGAAGCTTCAGTACGAGATAAAAATATCTAGCCAGGCATGATAAAATGGATTTAATTTTTTTTAAGTGCACGTTCGCATTTTTGCATTTAAATTACTCTACCGATTTGAGGAAGGTTTTGTGGAAGTGATTTTTGTCTATTTCCAGGTTCACCAAAAATATCTTATCACCATCTTATTCATTTAATATCCATAAAAAATCTTTGCTGGATCGACTAGCAACGGGATGAGCCCATGCTTTTCCCCTCCTGATTTGGAGCACTTCACATGAACTTCGCATTTTTTTCTCTTTTACTGCGCATATCATGTAGGAAATTCAAAGGTGTAGCTGCATCTAGAGGATATCAGTAAAAAAAGAAGTCCCCTTCTGGTACCCTTTCAACTGTGTTAATTGTTAACCCTTTTAACATCCCTCCGTAGCTATCCATCAGGCATCATCGCATGCTTCATGACCAGTGCTCACCCATCTTTCTGTCTGTTCCCTTTCGTTCCACCATTCTTTCCACTCAACCTTTCCCCCGCGCGAACATTGCATGCACACTTGAAAGCCGTTTTGCTGCCGACCAAGGCCTTCCCATATTAATCACCCGCACAATTCGCTCCGAAGGAGTAATGTTCCAACCCGTTTCTCATTCCATCTCTCCTGTTTTATATTGCTTGCGGCTCCCTTCCTCCTGGTTGGTGGGGGGAAGATGACGGAGGTGTGAATGGAATGAACCAAACACCCGTTCTGTAAGGTGGAGGAAACTAAAAATGGTCTCACCTCACATGGCTCTCGCTACTCACCACTCCTGGCTTTCGCAATGCCGGGATAATCGAATTCTCTGCCATGCACTCTGTCCTAATCTCCGAACTTGATCGCCCGTATATCACAAATGTCTTGTTGCTAAGAGTTTTTTATGGGCGATATCATACGAGAGCATGTTGACTTTCCACCGGGTTGATCTGTTGCACGAGGTCTGTCTTAATCCATTCCCTCCCCACTAAATACTCCTTGTACTCGCTAAGTTTCTTCCTCGTTGCAGGCCTACATGATATTTCACCACATAATAGCTGAATAATTATTGGCTTAAGTACCGAAATATGCTGCAAAAAAGCTATCCAGCCAGTATGGATATAATTTGGTTAAAAAACTGTCAATGGTTCAATCAATAAATGAAGGAATGATAAAATTGGGTAAAATTTAAATCAACTTTCGATTTTTTTTCATTTAAAGCATTCTACCAATTCTAAGGCAGGATTCGTAAATGAATTTTTTTCTGTTTCCAAGAAACAATTTTTCAGACAAACTCTGGCTTAAGACCCATATCCTTCCGTCTTTTCAATTACTATTATCAAAGTGTACTATGCAGCCATAAAGAGGTTCTATTATAGGATACCTAAGTGGAAGGTACCGTTGACTGAGCCGTAACATTAACGGCAAAATTATTATTTGAATGAAAAACTGTTAATAGTGCAATTGATTAATTAATACATTATGATTACATACATTTTAAAAGTATTTCCTTCGTAAACATGTATCATTGGTATCCCTCACCGTAATATCGTTTAATCCCATATTATTTTATATAAATGGAAGAAGAAATATGCCTTAAATTAAAATATAAAATTCTTAATATTCACTCTCGGAGTGCAAAGGAAATGAATAAATTCATCATATTAAAAAATTTTGACTTATTATTTTTCCAATCAGCTACATATTCAAATCCGTTCCACTCATTAAAATGGCATATTGAGTAATACTAGGGAAGATTCAATTGGTGTTAAAATTTAATGCTGGTGTGCTGATTATTAACTATTTATGACATAAGCTCGTTGCATGGCATATCGAACTGAGAATTGGAGATTTGGCCGATGAGCAATTTCATTATGAAACTGAGTTACTGAGGTGACTAAGGTACTTATCGAGCTGATTTTCCGACGAGATTGCGAGTTAAAATCCTTTCAGACCTCTTTCCAATGTATTTCCACCCCTATTTGAATAGGTTCCGGCTGAAAGGCACTTAAGATGTAGTATTCCCGTCTTACGGACGAGAATTTAAATTTTCAGCCCCACGGGGGTTTTACGAAAGTAGTTGATAATGCCTGGGCTTGATTTATCTCCATTCTGCATCATCACTCCAAATTTGTGTCGGCTCCCGATCGCTTATTTTAAATGCCGGGAAAAAATAACGCTGATTTTGGGTTTAAAACTATTCCATTTCATAAATCGTCTGCCAATGTCATCCGTTGCATTATCCATTATTTAATATCTTCAAACCGATAAACTATTAATAATAAATTTTCATGAACCCTCCTATAGAATAAAATAATAGAGGAGAAAAAGGCTAGAAGAAGAAATTTTCTCATCTATAAACATACGATTAAATAATTGAAATATTTTTCATATTAGAAGTACGATACAAAACATTTTCTGTTGATAGTCTTTAACATGCATTTGTAGAGTTGCAAGAGTTAATTTAGTGTAATAAGGCTTCAAACAGACTAATCAAACTTAAGATCTTCCACTTTTCAAGTTTCAAACAATTCATAAATGGTTTTATAACAAATATTTCTATACTTAATGTCATATGATCCCAGTTTTAAGACCAGTGAATTCCAAATGAGATAGAACATTAAGTATAGATATTTTAGCAAAAGCTATAAACGATATGTGTTTCAACGAAGAATGTCGCCAGCCATTTTTTGCGTTCATTAATTATCTTAATATAAGACTGCCCACATGACATATTATAGGGATGAGATAGCACAATAATACCACCGGAAGGGTCACGTAGATTCTTGTAATTGTAGCGATACGTAAATCTTTATGAAAAACGTCATAATGGATTCAAATAGAAAATTGATCATTAAGTGAAATGCTTTTCAAATGATCTCGAAAAGATGGATTGCTAGTATTAAAACGCAAAAACTTCACTCCACGCCTTGCCCCGTCATAGTTAATGAGAATATATGTATATTAACAGTTTATCTCCGACTTATTTAAGTAATTTAAAGCATGTATATTAACATTTTATCTCCGACTCTACTGGTCCAACTAGATCCGCCAGGGTAAAATGGAAAAATATCCCGTTCACGAAATGTAAAATTCTTTATCATGCCAAGCGCAAGATACAAGTGCATTCCAAATGTACTGAATATGGCATCAGGGAGGTTACAATCAGGGAACCCACCCACCTAGCCAACAATCCGTCACAAGAGCATATGATGGGGTACTGCGATGGCAATAAAAAGAGGTATTTGCAAAAAAAAGCAGGGATAATCAAAGAAAAACGAGAGCTGGGTTGAACAAACTCAGTGGTAAAAAAAATACCAACCATAAAGTAAATGGGAAAAAATATTTTTTTCGTGTTTATTTCTCGAGCACACGAGATTAGCAGACTCGTCGACCCCGTTGACTCATCTCTATGAACTTCTCCGGTGAAGTACCCTGGGATGTGGATGATTTCCTAACCATTCTGCACTCTCCACCCCGCGTTTTTCCCTTCCTTTCTTCCTCTCCTCCGCAACCTTCCGTCCCCCCTGTACCTCCTTCCCCTCTGCCCAAGCCCACCGACCCTCAACACACACCCACTCCCACCGTCAGTTTCAATCCGTATCTTTCGCCAACCCCACACCGTCCGGTGTCATTAATAAAATTCCCCATCATTCTCACCAACACTCCTTACCCCACCCCCACCAAAAACAGCACCTCCCCCCTAACATTACACGCGCCTTTCTCCGCCCAAAACTCTCTCGCGTACCACTTTCATCCCACCATCCATACTTTTCTAACTGCCTCTCATCGCCCTCCTCACCACACTTCGAACCGTAGAAGATATCCCAACCCCATCTTCTCTCACCCGCCACCCCACTTTTCTTCTCGCCTCCTCTCCCCCTCCTACCCCCCGGTCTCATTCCTTCCACTCTACTCTTATTTTTTGCACCGAGGATTCGTCTTTATGTTCGCCGCGTCCGCACATACCTCTTCCTTTCCTTGCTCCCATTCCCGGATGAAGCCATTTTTCTGTTTCCTCCATTAACCCACTCGGTCCATTCTCCAGTGGGGAAACCCAGGGCCTAATGGAAGGGCTAACTCCAATCAATCGCACCTATGAGCACCCTTGGCTTTTGCGCCGCCTCAATTCCCCACCCCCTGGACGATCTCCTGGTATCCCTCCTGCCGAAGCACGGCTTCAGTGGCACGCCCGCCTCGAGTTATTTCCCTTCTCCACGAGTACAGAATGATTATTTAAACTAACTGTAGCATGTAACACGGCAAATCGAAAAATATATCATTTTTTTAGCTACCTCAGAGCTTTTGAGTTGACTGCAACACTTTGCAGAATTTTGTGTGATTTTACAAGGAATATATTGTTTAGACAAAAATTCCTTTTTTTTAAATCCAAGACATATCTTATGGAAACTTTCTCATTTGAAGACAATGGTAAAACAAATAACTTCATTGAATACTTGAATATATATCACCATTATTTCTTAAATATTGTCATTCACTTATTAGTACATATTCTGGATGACAAGAATAAATGTCATAATGATATATATTTCCCGCATGCTATATTTTCCTGAAGAGTACGTTACACCAAAAATCACTACCTGGAGAGAAAAATATTTACAATCACTGACCGTAAATTCGCAATCGATAATTGGGTTGAATTTGTATATAGGCATTTCCATTTGAGGAATAGAACCCCTATCTTCAGGAAAGGAATAATCACTTTACTCACCACAAAAACAGGTTCATTGTTTATTCATGAATCATCAAAATAGCTCTTTCTTGCCATAAAAATATTAATTAAATGTGGATGAGTATTTTAATATGATCTCCAGAGGAACGATAATTTTGACAGGTGTGCCTTTACATTACGATTATGTCATAATAACCATCCAGCATTGTAAAACATCACCTCTGCACGTCAATCAAATTAGTAGTTTTATAGAACCCTTAAAAAAAGGGGAATAACAAGGAAGCTCGGGGAAATAAAAGACCCCCAAGACTCACCTAATGGTATGGCCAAAGTTGAATAACAATTCCACCACTGCTATAATCACCATACCAGACGTTTCGGAGAAATAAAGGAACGGATGTCGTTTACGCCTCATTACAATAACTCCATATTTAAAACCTTAAACGTCTCTGGTATGATAAAAAAAACATCCAAGGTCAAAAATATGAGACTAATTTGATCAATCAAGCACCACTACCCCTCATTCATATAATCCATATACACAACTAATATCCAATAAGCTCGGGTCATTATTATTTTATATGCTTCGGTCATTAGGTCGTAATATGGGCAGGAGGGGGCTAAAAATGAAGACGATTATCCATCAATTTCTCCCCTTTCCCGTACCACTCCCTCGCTTCCGTATCCGACACGAAACTCTCCTTCCCCACCCTTCCAACGTGGAGCCCTTCCCCGCCCACACCTCCCAGTCCGTTCCCCCTCTCTCCTTTCCTCTCCATCCCCTCTCCTCCTCTCCCCCTCTTCCTCTCCTACACGCACAGCGGGAGAGGGCGCCGCGCTTCCTCGATCCCCGGTTTCCAACAACCCGACTCCTTTTTAACCTCCCATCCCTCAATTACTTCCGAAGGGAATCTCCGATCCCCTTCCTCGGCAGCCTCTCCCCCCTACTCGCACTCGCCCTTAACCCTCCAAACCCTCCTGCACACCAATCCAGAGCCGCCACCACCACCGCCATGAATTTCTTTCTCTCCATATCTCTCCTCGATCCCCTCCCGCTTCCTCTCCCTCTCGCTTTTATAACCCGATCGTTTGGCCCACCTGACCCCTCACCTCACTTTCCATGGCCGTCCTTCTCAGATCCCACTCGGCAACTCTTCCTCCGTACTCCACCCTCCTCGCCCTTCCTCCGCTCCTTGGTCCTTCCCCTACTTGGTTTACCTTCTCTACACTTTATTACGGTATTAGCCATGTAACCGACTGTCTTTAAATTCACCTAAGGGGTGCTCCTTGCTTGTTCTTCAGTTCGTTTCTTAAGGAGGAAGTGGAAATGCCCATTGTGTTAATGCTCTCTAGCTGTGAGCATCCCTCTCTGCTTTTAGATTATGGGGTTCACCACGGAGTAAAGGAAACGGTATCAGGTGGTGTCCTATTAGCACTGAGTTTTCAAATTCAACCAAATTTAGGCATTTACGGACGTCTTTGAATTTCTCTGCTGATGAATTTGTGTTCATGACCTGATTTTTGCTTAACTTTTGATTTTATTTGACCGGTTTACCAAATGCATTCCGAAAAGGTTTCAATAAGCACATTGTGGTCACTTTGAAAGATATAAGCTTTTGATTAGGCATTTTCCATTCTAAAACTAGCATAGAAAATGTATTAGTCGTTTTTTTATTCACATTTAGTTCAATATACCGAATAATGTTTCCTTTGCAATCGTATTACGGGCGATTTCGGTCGTTTTCATTTTAAGTAGTTGGTACGAAGCGACGTTTGAAATTTTAACCCGTATCTCGTACTCATAGCTTCGTAACTAGCGTAGTAGTAACAGTGAATGAAGCAGAACATAACGTGGATTCAATGCCAAGGACCACAAGTGCAGAGATATATAACGTATTTTCAGCAATGAAACGATTTTCGCCCTAATCTCCTGGAATATGGTTCAGGAATAAATGATAAAACGAAATAAAGGCCGTCATTCAACAATGTTCTCGAAACATATTTCAAAGCAAAATACTTACATTCCCGGAAAATATGATGTCCGTACACATGAGTGCTGATGAGATTTCGATTATTCTCTGGTCAGCAATCATAAAATCTATCATTTAAAGCATCAAGCATCTTTTTTCGACTTCAATTTTGAGTGTGACTTAGCAACTAATAAGTAAAACGAGTCATACACAGAGAATGAATTTTCGCCACAATGGATAGAGGCGTTCTCTTTCGCATCAATGAAATAGGCATCAAAATTTTAATACACCCTACTCTCCTATTGAAACCAATCACCCTATATTTCCCAAATATCGTTACTAGATAAATATAAGGGTTTAGTTCTTTAAATTCCCTATCAAAATCAGTTACTTTGACTTCTTACACTTTTTGCCTGAAAAATATCAATAACCAATGCATAAAGCCCATTCATTACAACATTTTTGATGGAAGAAAGAAGAAATAAAAGAATAGATTCCCTATTAAAAAATACATATTAGCTATAGTATACGTTTTCTTCTGATGTCAACGACGTGCGTCAAACCAATCTGTAGAAGATTTTTCTCAATCCGGAGGGATACTGAATCAATAATCCTCCATCCATCATTGGAACCAGTAATTTTATTGTGTATTCAATTTCCAAAAGTAATGACACTATTATGTAATACTACAAAATAAGCCATAAAGATAAAATTTTACGGTAATTGCAGGAGAGAAAAAATAATGAAACGGCGGTACAAAAGATTAACTAGCAAAATTATTAATGGCATCACGTGGGAGTGGATTTTTACGATTTATTTTTATCACTTGGGGAGGAATGTCAACTGCTGCAGTCCACGAAAAGCGGTCGGTTGCGTGCCTATTATGAACCGTCCGGCAATAAATTAACACAGGCAAATAAGTTAATTAAAGATTATAATGAATGTATTTGCAATTTTTGTAAATAATTTCCACAGCTCATTAAATATTTTACGGTTCACTATGTCATAATGACGTCTTCGTGGTTTGATGCTGGGTCAGATAAAAGTAGAAAGTAGCAAAGTGGGAATGAAATCCCATTATCACATGTGCTGCTGCTTGAACTGCTACACTGATCACGAATTTCCGTTGATTTGAATTCCAGATTACGATCTGGCTTCCAGTGAGGAACAGAGTCACACTTAAAAGGGTGGGATGGAACTAGCACTGAAAATCGTTTCCATGATAGATAGAGAGAGAGGTGACGCCGACACCAGAATCCCATTGCTTAGTTGTCAAAGACCGCATCTTCCAATCGACCGGTTTTAATTTCTAAATTCTGTGGAAATAAATTGGTTGTTTCTGGAATAATTCATTGAAGTCGATTCATTATGTGTTGAAACGTAAGGTTTAGCTGTACCAGTTCGACGCGGAACGGTTGCGTCGGGAAACGTTCCTAGTCGGATCACTAGTGACAATAACTAAAGTTGTAGCATTACTAATCCATTATAGCAATTAATAATCGGAAAAATAACTACATGGCTAAACTGGCCTGTTCGTGGGACTCTATTTAACGTGAGTGTAAATAACTCATCCTAATCAGAAAAAATTTCATTCCAACACCAGCTTGCAACACTCCATGTTGTATTCATTCGATTTCAACTAATATAAAATAAACATATATACACACACATACATACATATATATACATATACTATATATATATATATTTATATATATATATATACTAATAGTATATGTGTATCATATACTAAGTATATGATGCACATTATGCTAAAATTCTCATCTGAGTCATTTTAAATTAAACCTTGAGCTGTGAAAATTTTTTATCAATGAGCTAATTCTGATGAAATTTTTATTTCATCGAGCTCACCATTAACCGGGTGGAACCATTTTTCATTTAAGTACGGATGTCATTTCCTTTCCCTGCCATTTCTCCGCATTGTTCTTCGATCCTTCTCCTCCAGATCCTTCATCTACTCCCCCTCCCCAACTCCCGTCCAACATTCCTCCTTTCTCAAGAGCCAAATCTTTTTCTCACCTACCTCCCATTCCATTGGTATTCATTGCGATCCACTCATTTCCTTCCCATCCGTCTTACTCAGCACATATATATATTTTTTCCTCTTTACCCCTGTGCTTCCCCTTCCCCCTCCCTCCACTTCATCCCCGATTCAGCCCCATCTCTATTCTCCCACCCATTCTTACCCCTTTATTCGAATTATTACGGCCATTTCTCATATCCCACTCAATCATCTGGGGATGAGGAGGAAATGGGGTCGGAGGATAGAGAGAGATAGAGAGAAAGTGAGAGGAGCACCTCTCTCTCTATCTATCCTCCTCTGTTTCTTGGAGGTTATGACCGCGGTGGAGGTCGCAGAAGAAGAGAAGGAGAGAAAGGCAAGGATACGGAACAGATAGGAAAGGAGGCGAAGTGGATGTGGGCGGTGGGACGGAGGATAATCACATTATCCACCAGGGAACTGGCGCCAGACCCCTCACATTGGGGCGGAAGGCTGGTAAAATATATTTTTCTTCTACCCAGCACCACCCACTCGTATGCCTCTTCATTTTCCCACAACATAAGCTACTTTCCTCGCCGGGGAGAAACTGATTTCCTTGGAACAAACCTTCACCCTTCCCCCCCCCCTTCACTACCACTCCTGCCCCTTGCAATCAGCCTCTCCGGATCGATCGAAAGTCCGGGGTTTCCCACAGTTATGACAAACAGCTGGTTTCATTTGCTCATCGGTTCGCTCGTTCTAACAACGATCACACTCGTCAGATCGTTTACATTTCTGGCGTGATGCGAGGTTGACTTTGCGAAAGAATTTGCCAACTTCTCTCACGCCCAACCCCACGGAGCGCGTAGGGAAACAACGATATTCTCCATTTTCCCTTGATAGTCATATCTTTATTGTGTAGTGACGTTATAAACACGGAACTAGTAGTGGAAAAAAATGCAAGCAAATTGATGAATTTAAGACTCAATTGATCAACTCGTGGACTCAAGTTTTAAGGCATTTGACTTTTTCTGAGAATACATGGAAAACCTCTTAATAAAAATTAATTATATTTAATGTTCTGAAATTTCAGATCACAATGATGGTTTCACAATTGCGTAGCATTAATAAACCATGAGAAATATTACGGGAAAAATGCAAGTATATATTTCCTGAAGAAAAATCAATGCAGCAAATTAGACCCTGGAAAGGCTTTCCAGGGTGATTTAATTATATCGCTTCATGACTGTTTAAACACAATATTGTACAATCAATTAATATGGTTTTATCTGCACGTGACAATTTATTTGCTCTGAAACACTTAAATAGCATTTTGTTCAAACAAAATTAAAAAATACAAAAATATTGCTTATATTTATCTTTTATTTTATATTATTTATTTATGTGTTGATAGAAGAGGAGACCTTATGATAGATAGTCTCACTCGTCATTAACCGATTGACGTGAACCATCTGAGGATTCACAATAGGGGAATTATCCAATCACTACACTCAACCAAAGGTTAGCCCATACACGCTGAATCTTTCTCAATTTGATGGCGGGAGAATGCATTTTTATGGAATATCCTGTGATCAACCCACGGTTGGTCCCCTTCATTTGTAATCCTTATCCTCTTCTTGTAGACCCAGAAAATTTGCCAATGCTGTATTCGCTGTTTGTTTTACAATAGGAGTTAGATAGTTTGAGCATTCAAAACGGGAAATTGAAATAGGACCAGAAAATGGAGCATGTTTGAGACAAGCGCTCTTTTCTACAAGCTCCTCGTCACGTTGGTAAGAGGCGATTTATCGAGCATTCGACCTGAGTGTAGTAAGCCGTCGTCCAATTATCCTCCTTACACACATCCCAATTCAACGTCTTTGGCAAATAATCAAGACATTATACAACTCAAAACATCGTCCATAACCTCGGTCTTATCTGAAGGTAACTTCCGCAATGAGGGTTACCCCCACGAAACACGGGCAGACTCCTTGGGGCGATGCCATTCTTCCCCGCTCCTTCCCCCGATGACACCCTGCGCCACACTCCTTGGCGATCTCCGCCTCGCCCCCGAGGGTCGTGCCTCTTCACTCACCTCGCCCCCACCTCCCCCAGCGAGAGGAGGCGAAAACAGGAATAAGGTGAATTCGACTTCCGACGGTCGGATGTGGTGCTTCCTGAACCCGCAATTACCGCCACGGAGGACTAGAGCGGCCGGAGCAGCGATAGATACCATTTCTTAATTGAGGCTTCGTAAGGTGGAAAACGGGACGATACTGCGGGAGGAAACGCTGCGGAAGATGATTGGACCAAGGAAGAAAAGAGGAAGTGAGGGGATTAAAGAGGGGATAATATGGTACAAAAGGGACCAAACCTCGGCCGGATGAATCCATCGATGTATTATTCAAAAGGTTACAATTTGGTTTACGGCACGATCTGAGAATGCGCGAGAAATTTCGATGGCAAGTGGAAAGAGAGAAAGCCTAAAGGAGGAGAGACAATGACGTTTATTTTGATGATGGCACACGTTAATTGTGGACGACAAATGATAACTTTCAAAGGCACGCAATTACATTCCATAACCAACATAACTCAGTTTTAACAGTTCTTTTCAATTTGCAACCACAGGGGACAAATTGAGTCGATAGAAATTTCAAAATACGAGCGGAGGACTATATTTGTTTCTATAGTAATTACCTTAACAAGTATAATAATTTCTTCCTTGTCCTTTACGAAGTAAATAGGTAGTAGAAAAGTTTCCCGCACATGATATTAAAGACATTTGTACATACATCAATGGGACCATACCTAGGGATCTGTTTAGTAAAGATTTAACGGAGGAAAATATGTATTTGACAATTAATGTCAACAATCAATGGAAACAATCAAAGTCAACTTTAAGTTCGAAAGAAGAACTTTAAATATTTAAACTGGAACCGCTGAGGAGGATGACAAAGAGAATTCAAAATTATCCACTAAAGCAAATGTCTTCTAATCCCGAACAATCAATATGGATTTATTCCATAGTTCATTCATTACAAAATGTAATTTTATTTAAAGATTTCAAATTTTCGCCTCAATAAGAAGATTGAAAAGTGTTTTTTTTTATTATTTACATGTAAAGGACCCAAGATTTTTTCCGGGTTGGAGAGAGAGCCTATCTTATTGAAATAGTCCAGATATATATATATTTAATAATTTTCCAGATACAGTTACATTCAAATCCCACCTCAACGATCTACCCACATTACATGTTGGTTGTTTATATTTTGCTTATTCAATAGGAACATCAAAGTGCCTAACTACATTAGTATTATATGAAAGATATGAATGAAGTTACTTATGATCCAAATGATAATGCTTGAAAGCATTCCATATTATTCCATATCGGTGGTAAAACATCCAAAATTGTAATACCTCAGTCAATAAGAGTACGAATTATCTATCTGAAATACGAGATAATAAATAGTGATAATAAATTCATTTCAGAGTAATCATTTAATTCTTTTTGTCACCATTTAACGCATAAAACCAATAATTAGGTATAAAGATAAAATGAAATAGAAAAATTTAACAAATCTAATATAGGAGTATGAAGTACTGTTGAACCACATCATTATTCTTATGAAAATACTTCATTTCCCTAACAATTATATTAGAAAACAATTAAAAGTCAAATACAAAAAAGTAGCCATTGATGAAATTCGAAACGAAAAGGTCATATAACAGTTCTGAGGAAAGAGCAATCGTATTAATTATATCAGTACGAGACGACTCTCAATCAGTTCAGGAGGGTGGACGAAAAGCTATATAAAAAGACAAATTTCGCTACATTTCATCAGGAGATTTTCCAGTTTTTCACTTAAACCCAAGTTCAATTGGCGTTCTTTAAATATTTCACCATTCGGAAGTAACGTTCTTTTCCCGCAAGGAAATTGTAATTCGATCCTAAAGGTATTTACCAACTCCAAAAACTTTCAACTCCCCAGCTAACGAGTGTTCTCAAGTCAATTGGTACTCCTCGACTCAATTTAATGGCTGAGGAATGCAATAATCCATACTGGTCGCCCATCACGAATAAAGCACTTGGAAGAATTTAAGATTTGCGTCTTTTCATAGCGGGAATTAGTTCCTCTTTTCTTTTCTCGTCATTTCGTAATTTCAAAACGAATTAAGTTCCGTGTCTCCGGGACATGAAAAAGTGTGGAGGAGGGGGAGGAAGAGACGGAGGGGATTTTTAATGATAGGGGGGGAAAGGTAAGGGAACTGGGGTGGGGATGTGGAATGAGAACGGTGCTATGGAAGGGGAGGAGATGAAAGGAGCGGAATGAGGAAAAGGGGAAGGGAAAGCCGGTGGTGCGAGAGAGAGAGGGAATTGGGGAGTGGCGGACAAGCCACCCAATAAATCCCTTATCGCATAAGTTTTGAAGGCGTGGGGGTTGGAGCAAGTGTTTTCTCACAGGTGGGCCGATGATTTCGTGGCGCTGATAAATCGAGGCCTGGCAGGGTCAACACCTTCCAGTTTTCACAAACTTTCCCGAATACTTCCGTGACACAAAACGACCAAGGAGTTGGGCTTCGGGGATGGATGGGGTAGACATGGAGAAAGGGAAGAAAATGAGGGACCAAAACGAGAAGGAGAGTAGGCAAGAGGAATAATAACCCAACTCGAAAATTCCCAGTTATATATGAAACTCATTTTCAAGAGATATTTGGCGAATTATGAAGGGCGACAGGCGATTTTGGGAATATTACCATTTCTTGGAATGTTCCTCTTTTTTTTCTCTTCCTATATCCCAAGACTCGTCCTTTTTGCTGGTTAATTTGAACAGAAACTCCCGCCAACATATTTGCTCATGTCACCTTGATCTAACATCATGTCACAGGTTTCCTAACCACTGCTCTCGCCACCTCACGGTCTTTTAATTCCGAGATTGACCAAAAACTCAGAAAAATAAATTTGCCACAAAAGAAAGACCAAAACTCTATAACAGAGCGTTGAATTTTTTTTCAAGCGCTCTGTTTTCACCTTTTAATGATGCCAGATTTTTAATTTGTTTGAATTTTCACATTAACTGAATCCCAAATAAATGACGCTCGTTCTGCTAAAATAATTCAGCTACGCAATTGGAAAACCACGTTCAATATTACGATAAAGCACATACATGAAAGATTAGACATATTTCATAAATTATTGGAACAAAAGTATTTCCTTGCCATTTTTCCTTGCCATTTCAGAAAATCTATAAAAAGATAAATATATTTTTTCGATCAACCGAATTGGATATGAACTTTCCTGGAGTCAATAATCGATACGGAAGCATTCATTGTATCATTTTCCAGTAGCGGATTTCCCACAAATAGAACACTAGCGAAGGTTCTAGTAAGTAAATCGGTCCCCCATAAAGAGAATCAATAACGGTAAAGTTCTCAAAATTTATCAAATGTATTAATTCACGATTGTAATCTATCCGTAGGCAAACAGCCGTCCAAGCTCAACGCCAATAAAATACGCCTAAGTTCCGAGCGATGAATGAGATGTCCCTTATCGGAATCTTGTGATATATATTCAAGGTCCGTTACCCTTCCAAGGTTCCCACGTCCCGTTCACTACCAGTTCCACTCCTTCGAATGAACGACGGAAAAAGAATTTTCACAATCAGGAAATTCCTATTTTATGGAATTCCATATTTTAAAGAATGGATTAGCATTCTTAATCCCGAGTCTCACCATTTATCAAGCCCTTTTCTTATATTTCTGACGCAGTTATCTAGACGGAAAGAACTGAAAAAAAATCCCCTCTCCCTTAAAAATCTTATCCACTGCTCCACCTCCCTTTATCTCTCAAAATCTTTTCCTGCTCCCTCCACACTTTGAGATTATTACATTTTTCCGTGATAATCGCATTGCCATCCCTGCTCATTATACTCATGTCCCTACTCCTTTCTTCCTCGTAAGACATTCATTACAAACGAGGTCCGCCCAAGAGACCGGGAGAAGGGAAATAAGTTTTTCCAAGAAAGAATCCTGGGGAGAAGGAGGCAAAAGGCTCACTTCCTTTGTTCTGTGATTTAGAGGTCACCGCGGATGAAGGACGCCTCGATCCCTCACAGCGCTGCTTCTGGAAGGAGAACAGACGACAAGGAAGGAGGAGCGAGGGAAGGAATCCGACGGAAAAGGGGAATTACGGAGGCGGGTAGTGCACGCATGAGTGCGATGAGTTCGGTGAATTCGCGCACAGGGAAAGTGGAAGGATTGAAGGCAGACTCGAGGGAGGAAACATTGGGATGTGGGAGAGAAGCAGAATGAGTGAATGAAACGTAGATGTGATGGCATAACTATGGGCGGATAGAGCGGGAAATACGTAGTTAATGCAGAAATGACGAAAAACAAGGGTAAGCTGCACCATCGTGCGACCCAAAAGAACACCTCATAATAAAATGCATCTTCAATTACGCAAGGAAAAGGAAGGAATTTATGATTTTATAATAGGCGTACTTTAAACATTGCCAGGGAGAAAGGTGAGCGCATTCTTTCTCGTCATATTATGATGTACTACGTTCCGGAGACAGAGTCTCCTCCACAATACTCTCGGAAATATGATTAATAGTTTGCTCAAAAAAATGTGCAAAACTTTTATTTCGCAACGCGAGTATAAGCTCAAGCTGTCGAATGAAATTATTGTAGAAAGTTTCAATAAATAACAAATGGCTTGAAAAAAATAATAGAGTTATGAGATTAGTATGAATGTAATAGTCGAAATATATATATTGGACATAATCCCGAACAGGAGCGAACACACATAATCGGCGTGTGGTCCGAATTTACCTTTCGGTAGGTATTATCAACAGCCGTCCTGAAATAGAAAACTGCGAAATTATAATGTGGAGAGTGTGGAAATATAAAAATTGATGAACGAGATTATGGAGAAAAGGGCGATTTACGAGCTATATAAAAAATAAATACCATGCTTAATTATGGAATACAGATCGCTGGCAAAAACGCCTATAGAGAACGCTAGCTATTCGGTGAATAGCCCAAAGAAACAAGAAAATTTAAAATATAGCTTGGAAATTCTGCCATTAAATAATTTAGTTATTTTTTTGTTCAGAAACAAAATACAGGGTCTCAAAAGCGTTTCATGAAGGTTTTCATAAAAATTAGTACTTCAATAAAATAAGACGGCTATGCATTATAAGATAGATTATCAAAACGTTATTTTTTGTGGAGTTCACTTTTCTACAGCCCTGCAGCATGGAAGAAATAATTTTTAGAGAAATGAAAAGATAAAGCGATTGAAACGTGGTGATGCAGAAGGATGAAGCCAAGTAATAGAAAGGAGTATTTCTAAAAGAAGCCCTTAACTGAGTGAATGAAGAACCGACGGAAATATTGAAGTATGAGAATGATAACGTTAGGCCTACTGCAAATAAACCTAATAAGACAACGAAATAACAAAGAAAACATATTTGTCGGTGTTACGGAATTTCGATGGTGAATTAAAGTAAAGGAGTTAAAACACAGAAGTTACACGACCCCATGCTATTCAGGAACGAAGGGATGGCCAGAAAACCTGAAAGTTTCTAAATTAATTAATAAGCATTCCTGGAATTACTTACGAATTGGGATGGCATATAATGGGAGGATCGGGTTGAATATATACTAAACACACAAATAAAAGAATACCTTCGAGCCAATTAAGGTAAAACAGCACCCCAAGAAAGTATATAAAATAATAAAATCTCGAGAGAGATGTCAAAGCAACATCAAAGGACGTAAACATGAAATATTTCAGGATCGTTTACAAAAGTTTTATCCAAGTGATTTAATGAGAAAAAATTAGAACGGCCGGTCAAACGGGAAAGAAGCATTAGAATAGATAGAAAAAGGACAAGAAAACTAGATAAGGAGAATACCCAGGATAAAAATTTTAATAAAACCCAAAAGATAGCGCTAAACTGAAGGCTTAATTGATTTATTTGGGAAAAAACCTAGTTTAGCCTAACCAGAGAATAAATCGTAGTGAAAATATCAAGCACGCAAAGCAAAACAGAAAAAAATGTGTTGCAAAGCTCAGTGGCCAAGGAATTAAACGAGGGAGCAGAAGAGAAAAGGGCGCCATCAGGCCACTGATAGGGACAAACTTGGAAACGCTTAGGGGAACAGATAAGGGGAAAAAATTCGAATGATGAATATTAAGAATAAGTGTAAGAAGTGAAATAAGAAAACAATCTCATCATGAATGGGAATCACATGAAAAAGAGTACAAGGGGGGTGAGCGTTGGTAATGTGTACATACATAAGAAAACCGAAACATACATCACAGAACAGGGACGGAAGGACGGGAGAAAAACGAAAACAACCGATAAGAGCGCCCGCGGAAAAAAAAACAGCAGCAAAAAAAAAGGCTCCCGCGTGACCACATACCACGAAAGAGCGCGTATTGAAATAGGAACAAATGAGCCTTTTCCCTTTTTTAGACCGGAGACACAGGGCATTAAACGCGAAAAAAATTAAAGTGTACGGGCAAAAAAAAGTCGAAGGAAAGACGGAAACAAGAGAGGGATGGGAGGGAGGTAAGAAGTGGTGCGTAAAAAATGAGGGAGGGTGGAGAGGAGTTGGGGAGGAAGGGAAGTATACAAGATTTAAACCGTAATATATATTGCCGCGATTAGATATTCCTCTGGCCAGGAAACATTAAAGACCGTTATGAATCTCCTTTTGTGACTCAGCGCGGAGCATATGTTAGGCTGATAGCACAAGTGAGACGGCGAAGGGGTGAGAGGGAAGGAAAGACGAGAGCTAGGGGGTGGCGGGGCAAGAAAGAAAGGGGAGAAAGAGAGAGGGGGAGGGGGAGAGTAGGGAGGAGTGCCTAGGATGAGTTTTTTAAAAGAAAAGGGGCGGAGTAGGGAGGTCCGGGAAGATGTTGATAGGGACGGCCTGGGGTGCAGGGGCATCCAGCATCGAGTGTGTGTGCGAGTGGGGTGGGCCGTGCGTGTGTATGTGTGAGGAAGAGGAGGACCGGCCCTCGGGGCGTGTTTTCCGATCGGGGGCCCTAGGAGTCCCCACTTGAATTCCATCTTCCTCAAGGGGGCTGCGGAGGAACTTGGAGAGGGGCCGGGAGAGCGGACTGGGGTAGTGGGGGTGGGTGGTTGGGGGTCCGACCGGCCGTGGAGGGGGCGGAGGATTCAATTCCGAGGCGCATTAAGGCTCCAAAGGCACGTATCAGCCCATCCATCACTCCGGAAGAAGAGGGAGACAGTGGAGGGTGGTCTCTGAAGGGGGGGGGGGGCGCGGCGGTGGGAGTGAGGATGGATCGAGGGAGGGTGAGTGGAGGGGAGGGGCGGAGAGAGGCAAAGACAGAAGGCACGAAAGACAGGCGAGAGGGTTGAGGAGGAGGGGACGGAGATGAGATGAAAAAAATGGAAAAGTGAGAGGCAAAAATGGGGATCAAAGGTGCAAAAAGGAATTTAAGCTTGGTCAGATAACTGCTTACACACATATGCCACGCAAGGAAAGTGCACAAATTGGCGACCCCAGGATTGAGTTTTACCGTTTCATCAGCGATGGGCGGGGAGTTGAGTTACGCAAAAAGTGAGCAAAATTATGATTTGTAAACCAGGAAGGCCGAATTACTATCTTCATCTCGCAGAGCAAGAAATTCTTAGGTCACGTTACCAGCCACTTTTCGGCTGGTGACATTACCTAGGAACTTAATATCACTATTATGTTTCACGTGCACACTTCCACCATTTGAGCGTTCAAAAATATTTTGGTACGTAGCATATGACATTTTTAAATGCAGACATCGTAACTCTTGGTTTTGGGCCGATTCAAGAGAGTGATTTTGTTTGATTTCAAGATAATTATTCTCTTTACCTAATTTATCATGTTTACCTTATTTAGCATTTGTCAATAATATGTCTTGTATTTACAGTATTTTAACCATACTCATTCATGATTGTCTTGGTCTACCCATCCCAGTATTGTCATTTACCTTACTTACATACATCTTTTTGATGTTTCGACTTTCGTTCTTTCAATCATAATAATCTCGTTCCTTTAATCAAACCATCGTAGCACAATTCTTTCACAGCTGAGTATTACCAGTGAATCCAATTCAATTAATTTCCTGAGTCATTCATTCCTCGCTCTTTTTTACAATGAACACCCCTCAAGTGTATGGCTCCATTACTTTTTATCTGGCATATGCAAGTTTTGCCTGCACAGAAATAATTTTAGATAGAAGAAAATTTTCATTTGTGAAACAATACTCTAATGGGTAAATTTTCAGCACGCGCACTTAGAAAATGGTATAATGAGTAAAAAATAATCCTTCTCAATATTCGCCGTTTGCCTCGCATGTTAGACATTTTTTCACCATCGACATTGATGCCACACCAATTGATTAGAATGGGTGCTCTTTGATTTGAGACTCCCTCCGATTTTGATTAATAATGTTGTAACATGAATTTTTCAAGGTGCTTCCCTCATTCAGTGGTATGAAATGATATTTTACTATGCTGGAGGCCAAAAAGCATGACTGCTGAAATTACCACAGTTAGCGATAAAGCCAATTTCATCATCTTTTCTCCGTGGGAAAATATCTCGAAAATTAATATTAATACAGTGAGTCGAGAGGTAAATGACTTTATAGTGGTATTAATTTATTAAATGTAGAAGACTTTCATCTTTCTTCTTAAACAGGGCATGCGTGGCAGGGTGGAAAAGATGAGCATTTCAAGAGAGTATAAATGTTAATGTATCAGATAAGGCACAGCAAAAAACAAAGGGCGCGAAAGCGCAGAAATATATGCTGGTTAATTCCCCAGTCTGGGAGAGATTTACATTCTCATAGATTTTCCTCATATGGGGCTTCCGAGAATCTTCGGAGTGAGAAAAGAAATGGCTCTAAAAGATTGTCTCAAGATGATACAAAGCGCTCTTTTAGCAAGAAAATCATTGACATGAATCCGTTATCAATCATATTTCATAGTTCGAGAAATTTTTAGATTATTGTGTCACGCAAGCGTCGTATTTTTGTAAGAAGTAAGCACTAAATGCAGTATTAAGCAATCTAATTCCTCACGTTGCAAAATGCCCCGCTACTTACTAGGGCTCGAGAACAGTTACAGTCACAATTTGACCATGAATATATGGCAGAAAAGTGTATTGGTATCAGAGAAGAACAATCCAGCATTAGTACCAGTTTATCGAAAGGCAACGTGACGGCCTCGCAATGTCGATGGCGTCGGTAAGAGGGTGCGGCGCTTAAATTCAGACAAGCACGCGTTTCCTCGAATGACATTACCTCGCCGGGTTAGCGAAACCTTCCCCAGACTTCTCCGAAGCATTATACTTAGCCAAAACATTTATTTATTTATTTAAGAATTAATCGCTGCAATTAGGTAATTGTCCTGGCAGAAACTCGTAAGCAGTTGATCTGGGATACCAGAAGAATCGAACAATTTCGAAATATAACGCCCAGCGTGAACACTTTCGAAAGCAGTGGCTCTTCGATTGCCCTCCGCACTTGTACGCAACATCTCGGCCATTTGAGGTTATGACTGTTAACTAGATGCCTATAGCTTTCAAGGACGCCAATCGCGACCTACATTGAAACTGCAATATGGCGGGAAATTTCATTTGAAATTCATCCGGATTTGAGCGTCGCAACCTAATAAGAAAAGAATAAGCCACTTCCTAGAACCTAATTCCCTAAGTTCACATACACCATGGTATCTCCAACTTAGTTCAAACGCTCCAAGAGAGCTTGTTGGAAAGGATCCTAGATCATAAGTCATAGGATTAATTTGTTTTTGATGGCATTCTATATCATTACATGTATCTTGGGATTTCGAATTTCCTAGGTTGCGTTTCATACTAATCGGGTCACGAATTGCATGACGAAATAAGCCTTAAATTGTTTTTTTTTGGCTGTCAATTCCCCTTTATTTCCTGCTATGATCTTGCACGCCAATTTAATATGACGCTATATTTTTTCTTCCTAAGTAGGCATTTAACTCAAATGTTTTATTTCCATGTTGAATTTTGATTCATGCATGCGATCTTCATGCTTTTATGAGCCCAAATCATCTAATAAATATCTAATCCTTTTTATTTGGACTTGAGGCTTTTTCCTTGAAACGGGAGGCTTCCCCCGTGTCCTATTTAAGTCAGAAAGGAAATCCTTCTGCGTATGGTCCCAAACATTCGACGCTTATTCAAGATGAGGATTAACTGACATGAAATCGCACATCACCTTAAAGTTTTTATTCGCAAATTTCTTCATTAGTTCTATGGCTACAACCAAATTACTGTAATCCGGCTCCGCTAATGTTTCTAACGTGCTCTTCCCGTGAGAAGTCAGAGATTGGTGTGATTGTCCGCCCTCAGAGTTTGTGTGTGTTAAGATGTATTTATTTTCTCCAAAATTTAGTACTCAATAAAAATTGGTAGTTGACTGTTTAATTTCTTTTTTGGATCATTAGTTCTTTTAAATTACATTATGTAATGTCAAAGAACTAATGAGACAGAGATAAATTAATCAGTCAACTTCCACCACTACCACGCTTCCAACCCCCTTCTGTAATGAGCAAATGAATGAAAGGATATCATATAAATTATTTCATATGTTCACAAACGTGGATTCGATATGTATCCATTCCCTTCCAAATATTGAACCAGTTTCATTCTAGGATCTGAATGGCTTAAGAGACAACTGGTGTGAAATGACAAACCATCGAGAACAATAAAATTCATGAAAAATTTTTATAAACCATAGCCATATTTTGAGCCATGTTTTTTATAAAATGAAAAAGCAAACTTTAGGCTATGATTTGACATCACCCATACCCTTAGTCCTCGATTTAGTAATACGACATATCGACCTAGTATTCAGAACTTTATTAATAACTCAACTGATAACTTGAACGTGGTATTCAAGATTTTCTCAGCCCAGCAACTCCAATTTCTAATTTTTGCACTACACCTATGACATGCCACTGTGTTGTAGTAATTGACCGCTATATCTGAATAATGATAACAATCCTTCAATTTTCCTTAGTATAGGCACATATACCGGCATTTCACTGACATAATAAAATTCTCTTCACTCACAAATTACCTATAATATCGCCTCACAACCTCTTACAATATTTAGCGCTATATATTTCCCATTATCATCCACCATAATAGATAGAGAGTCTGAGCTACTCGGATCATTTTCTAAAAATTATAAGATGGGTTGGCTTATTTGGACCTTTACCATTTTTGTCAGAAGGGATGGTTACACATTAATTACTTGCAACTATTAAGCACTTAAAATCTAACTTGCATCCGTCTAAGTATACTGAATGGGGTTTAAAACTCACAGCTTTGTCCAAATAATTCTAACCCATTGTAATTAAAAATCTTTGCAGGCAAAATTTTAATGATTGCTGTTGTACTATTTTCCCTAAATGTTTTAATGATGATATAATAATAACTTTATCATGGAAGTGACATCTTTGAAATTATTTACACATAAATTGTAACCGTGTTTGTTGGAGGGAAGTCAAAATAAACCGGTAAAATAAAAACTTTTCAATTACTTGCCGTTAAAAATTGGAAAATACTGTTAATGGTTTTAACCCCACGCCGGTTACCCACATGTTTCACACTTTAATGCAAATATACAAAGCAATCATTTCCAAATTATATAAATAGTATATTATTATTCAAAGCCACCCGTAAATGAATTGCTAGCTGTTAAGCGAGCGATTTGATTTTGCAACTAAAATTGGGATGTAAATGCGAATGAAATTCTCTTGGTATTACTCCAGTAGATTTGGAGGAGTAAAGGATCAGCTAAACTCAAATGCATTGAACAAAAAAAAGTCGAGTCCACATTTCCTGGGTATTACTTTAATAGACAAACTTGCACATGTCAGTGACGGTGATCATCGTTGCAGACGCTGAAACTAATGCGATGGAGCCGCAATTAACAGCTCGCATGGAATACAGTGTCCCTTAAAATTGGTGGCTAGGAAAGATAAACTAAAGCGAGGAAATAAGAGAATATATGGTTATACTGTTCATCCATAGCAGTCACACATTCACACATAATTGCCATCTTAAATAAATTTCGAATGATGGCATAATATACTTCTACGGTGGATCACTACTCAAACCTAGAAACCCTAGGAACCAATTTAGTTTATAATGGAATGAATTAAAATACAGTGCACATAATTCTTTCGGGATACGACTACTACTGCATTTAGGTAAATTTAAAATGAGGAATCACCTGAATGGACAAAGAAGCCGATCTGGGCAAAAGGCATTAAACATCGGTGGATATGAAGACAACGATAAAAGGGGAGAAGGAGTGAGAACGGGTTAGGAAAAGAGCAAG
This sequence comes from Hetaerina americana, assembly GCF_022747635.1. NCBI lineage: Eukaryota > Metazoa > Arthropoda > Insecta > Odonata > Calopterygidae > Hetaerina > Hetaerina americana. The sequence goes on from NW_027287427.1 coordinate 17,828,682, forward strand.
AGAGAGAGAGAGAGATGCCAGCAGGGAAAAAAAATAAAAATGGAAAATGCGTCATGAGAGAGAAAAAATAACAAGAGCAATATGAGGCAAGATAAGGAGAGTTTGGGCGAGTAAGGAGAGGAAACCCGGGAGGGAAGGCGGGAGGAGAGAAGGGACAGAAAAATATGGCTCGGTCGGGAAAAGAAAATTAGATAAAGAGACAGATATATAGATCTGCTAAAGGGAAAAGGGGAGGAGTTGGCTGAATACAAAAGAGCGAGAGAGAAGATGAAAGGAGGGGGAGAACATGTTTCACCAAGCACGGTAAAACCCAATTAAGACGCTCCTGAGGGAACCGATTGGTAACTGCACTATGAGTGGAATGGCGTTTCAGGCACGTTATGACAACACTTCATTTCTTAAACCATCATAAAGAATATTAAGTACTTTTTTAACCTCTTAAATCTTAAATAAACGTTTTATTTTATATTAAAAGGAAAAGGGATCTATTTACTTTGAGTAAATAATAATGACTCCATTGCATAATAATACTTCATGTTCTTATTCTCGTCTTAAAAGCATAAAATATGAAACACCACACGTTTACAGAGTTTCAAATAAAGTAACGAAATACTCCTTAATTTCTGCTCTTTTTATTTCATATTTTAGCGTATAGTCATTTACAAAAGTGACGTGTGGTTAAACCCGTTTGATAGGGAACTTAAACTTGTAGTAATGCGTTAAGTGGGATATATTTGCATCAGAGGATGGGAAACGGTGCTGAAAAATCATGCACAGGAAGCGTGGAATTAACACGACAGTTTTAAAGGGAATTAAGACTTTTGAACACTTGGATGGATGGATTACATGAATGGTTTCTTCAGTGAGTGACAAAATTATTAAAAAAAACAAGATAAATCCCATCACCAGGAGCCATAATCTGAGAATTTGCTTTCAAAGTTTTATCTGAAGACCTCAGTTGAATTCTACTGAAACTTAGCTTCGCATACGAGGTGGGAAACTCAAGAGCCAGAATTTCTTTGCCAATCGCAATTGTCTAAACTGTTCAATCTTCCGAAGAGTTGACATTTACTGTCCTCATATTTCAAAACACGACACTCAGATGATCTAACGAATGAAATAGTGTTTTACGGCTCACAAAAAAATCTTTTCCGCCACTAGACAATATTACGTCCCTAGATCACTAGGAAATTTGAAGCTCTCCAACATGACTGCTAATGTTGCCTCGTCTCAGGCAATTAAGTTCCTATGGAAAGTGAAGAGTCAGGCGTGATGTTGTGGAATCGAGACATAATAAAAACTTTGTTTCAATTTTCCACAGTTAAAACTTTATTTCGACCATGGTTTCGATACACTGTATCATCATCAGGTAATGATGATGATACAGTGTATCGAAACCATGGTCGAAATAAAGTTTTAACTGTGAAAAATTGCAACAAAGTTTTTATAATTAAGTGCCTAAGTAGTTATCCTGACGTAAATTGTCAACATAGCGTAACTACTGTAGTTATGAGGGAGTTTATCGTAAACTTACGAAAACCTTAAGTAACTCAATAAACTCTTGATTTTTCCTACTAAATTACGTTATTTACCATCAGATTGCACACAAAGACTTATTGATACCGACTGTAGAAGTAAAGACTTCTTTCCTCGTAAAATATGCATTGTCACACACATACTTTTAAAACTTGCAGTAAAAACGGAGATGGAGTCTTATACACAGTTATATCACGGAATTAAGTAAAAAATACCAGTATTAATTTGGTTAATATATCGCTTGAGTAATACTTATATTATTGCCACTACCTGTACAAGGCGCCTTCCGAAAGTAATGCACTTATTTTTTTAAAGTTATTTATTGAACAGATTTGCATAAGCACTTAAAACTCGTCAAAGTATTGTCCTTGGGCCTCTACACATTTTTTCCAGCGACTCCGCCATGACAGGTAGGCGCCCTGGAAGGCGTCTTCGGGAACCTCTCGCAAGGTTTTCAATATGAGGTCACGGATGTTTGGATCTCCTTTATGGACGAAATACGGGTTCCTTTCAGGGCTGCATCAATCCGAGGGAACCAAAAGAAGTCTGCTGGGGTGACGTCATGACTATAGGGGGTTGGGGCAGCATTGGCGCCTGATGCTTGGTCAAGAACTCGCGGACTCGTAGCACATTGTGGCAAGGCACGTTGTCGTGATGGAGTTGTCAGGTAGCGGAGATGTCTTTTCTCGTCTAAATCTTCATTAACACTGTGGAACACAACAGCAGACGACAAGTTCAGTTAATGGGCAACCACCTTGATACTCAATCGACGGTCAGAGTCCAACAATTGCCGAACACGAGCCGCATTGTTGTCGGTTTTGCTGGCTGACGGCCGTCCAGAGAGTGGTTCGTCGTGAACCTCATTCCAGCCCTCCTTTAAATCCTTTAAAAACCTCGAAACTGGTGAGTAGGACAGAACAGAGTCCATATAAGCCTCGCGAATCATTTTCTCAGACTCCTTAAGGGATTTTTTCAGTTTAGTACAAAACAATCTCGTAACATTACTAGATCGTCCATTCCATTTTTTTTCGTGACACAGTCGGCGCGTAGAGGTTTACAATAACTGGCGTACTGCCGCTTCCACAGCTTAGAGAGCGCTGAGACCGATTTTGTGGCAAATCTCAGCGTCCCCCACCTACCTGACGTGGTTCGATCCCAATCCAACTGATAGGAGCGGCACGAGAAATATGATCGCATTACTCTCGGAACGCACCCTGTATTCCTTTACATGTTATCTTTTTGCTGAACAAGATTTAAAAAATATGAGAAAATCTGGGTAAAAGAACATTCCATGGAGGAGGGCATTAAAATGAGCAATGGAAGTCATAAGCCTGTGAATACTCGGATTTCATATAAGAAGTAAAAAATGAATGAGGTCAAAAATTACTTCAAGTTATGACAGGAAACATCGAGGTGAAGACAACGCTAATTCTCACTTACGGTGAGAAAAAGCGTTGCCAATATTTTCTGCCCACATTTTCAATATAGACTGTGATAGAGGGTAGAATGTTGGGCAAAAGAGGAAAGGGAAGGAACAGGATAGGGATGTTGGACGGGATGAAGGGAGGAAGAAAGTACTCAGAGCTGAAGAGGGACCTGATGTAGAGTAGGATGATGGATTTTGTGTTTTGTTAGGAGTAATAAAATATTTGTTTGGTAGTTGTGTCCATCGAAAAACCTACCTTAACCGGTAGATTACCTTAAAAAAAAAAATTTTCAATATGCTTTTCCCCATTAAAGATATTTACACCTATATATCCACCAATTCCTTATGCATGTGTTACTATTACATTTCCAACTTAGCATCTCACAGTCCGCTTAAGTCCCTCTCTTTTTATTCCTTTTTAAGCTTTAAGTTACATCTCATAGCCTTTAAATAATGACCGTTATCATCTTTCTCGGGGAAGTCTTTCAAATTGATGACTTTCTTACATCTAAGGTTAACCATAATAAATTCTGAGTGCAATCTTCTTGTCTCGCACGTCAGGGCCAGCACGCTCTACCTACGCATCTGAAGATGCTTTCAACAGGTGGTATTATTAAATGCTTTCTTCTGAAAAACTGGAGTATGTCGTCGCCGGGATCATTCTTAGTTCCTACACCACATCCTCGACACCAGTTTCCCATCACTCTGGCCCCATCACAACGTTTCACACGCCTCAAAGTATCTCTTTTAATTAATTCTATAAGGTACCCATTCCTTCTGCTAGGTCTATATAGTGCTACGCACTGTTGCTAAAGAATATTCTTAATATTTTTTTATTTCTACATTAAGTAATCTATCAGCCGCCTGGCATATGTTCACGATAAAATTTCTGTCTTTACCATTGCTGCCGCATGGTGACTCTCCTTTCCTCATCTAGCAGTTATTCGCAAACTTCTGTTCCATATGTTCCACCATATCCGTCTTCGCAAAAGACTGACGTGTCTATACAAATCTTCTTCCTTTTTGCTTCATATTTTTCTAACTTCAACGTTTTCAAAAAATAAGCACTAAATTTCATATGCCTATTCTGTGATGGTTATTTCCTTGCCCTCTTTCCTTCTGCGGTAGACTCTACCGTGAAAGGATTGCAAGTGACAGCGGTGGCATTCTCTTCCGCCAGCACCTGTCCAAGAAGAATGAATCTCGTGGTTACCATGGCTCTTTACTCGACAAGGTATTACGAGAATATGTTTTTTACGCATAAATTTCACGACTGGGAGGCATCTGATGAAGGCTTCTTGAGGATTTGTTAACAAAAATGAGACGGAGGGAATTTAGAAACTTTGTTTCATGAAACACAGGGAATATGGTAATGAAACTAGACAAAAGTTTCCAACTTTCATTTATTTATGTCCAAGATTTAAAGGGATGCAAACATATTTCCATCTACTCATGTCCTTCTTGAATTAAATTTCATTGGTAATCATTACACTCAACCAAATCCACTCGGTTGATTTAAGATAAAAAGTTAGTTTTTGATGATGGTTTATTGGTGTTTCCCTTCATTTTGACAATTTTTCTCTGGGGCTCTACGTAGATTTGAAAAAATGTACTCTCTTGGATGATAGACGAGAGGAAAAGCATTTCCAGCATTCCCATTTAGGATTAAAAACTGCTTAAAAAATATCCGACGCAAAATATTTGCTTGAAAATTATTTAAAATAACAGTAGATTATTATTATAGGGAGAAGGTCAAGTGAACAAAAAGAAAACAAACGAGGAAGTGGTTGGTCGGGTTGGAGCTAGAGAAATCATACGTAGACAGGAAAAATGGATAAAATTATATTGACTGACATAGGGCTGTTGTGAACTGTGAATAAGGGAAGAATGTTAGGCAAACGAGGCTGGGGCAGGAATAGGGTAGGAATGTTTGACATAGGGTTGAATGTTTTGAAATAGTGGAATGAAGTATACGGAGACGAAGAGGGACATGGTTGTAGATTTGGATTCTCGGCTGTCTTTTGTTAGGAGAGACAAGCTTTCATTTGGTATGTGTCTATTCAAAACCTACCTTAACCAATAGATTACCAATAGTTAAAAAAATAATTTATCATCAAGGTACAATGAGTCACTCCTTGTACACTGATAATAAATTACCGGGGCCACATAAATATCCAAGTGAGTTGTGCATATATATATATATATATATATATATATATATATATATATATATATATATATATATATATATCTGTGTGTGCGTGTAAGTCACGGTGTGTGTGTATATATGTACACACAAAAAAATAAGAAACTATAATTCTGAAACTTGCATTAATGAATACATAAACTCAGTATTTCACTGCATTGATAAAGATGAGGTATGTGAATAACTAAAAACAAAGCTTCGTCCAAGTTTGTTCGCTCATATAAGAAATGCCTTGGCGCCGAAACACATAGATTCCGTGACCCCAACGAAAACTTTTCGCATGAAACGCCGACTTACTTGAGAAATATAAGCCGACAAGAAACTAACATAGAACCTAACATGACAACATCCTTATCTATCGATCGCCTAAAATTTTTCTTGAAGTAGCCTCCATATTTTACATTTAACACTACTGCGCCACACCCAAGTTTCAGGCGTTTTGTTCTCTGATTATCCATAGATAAATAATCATAATAGATAGACTACTATTCTAGTAGAATCGCGAGCGCCTGTGATGAAAAAAAGGCCAAAACCCTTTGGTGAAAGAAAAATCACCGAATCGAGGGAGAGAGGAGGAGCGGAGATAAGGAGAAGACGAATTGGAGCATAAGTGAGAGGTTACCAAAGGCCTGGATGACGAAAAGAGGTCTGAGCGTAAGAGGCAGAGAAATATTGCTGAAGAACGGACGAAATTGAGTGAAGGGATAAAGAAAACCTTGGTAGCAAAGCGGTGTAGGCCACGAGGAGGGGAGATTGAGCGGTCAGGACGTTAAAAAAAAACGGATTCGATTCCTTTTTTAGCAAAACTACAACAAGTGTTGCCGTTGATTTTTTCTTTAACTCGAGGATTTAGGAGGATTTCCCGTGAAAGCTTCCATTTCCTCGTCCTGCAACCTTTCTCTCTCTTCTCTTCCCTCTCTCATCTCTTGAACTCCCGAGTTTATGCGTGTTAATTGGAGTGTTATCCGGAGATGATTGGTTTAAATAATCTCAGTGGAAAGCAAAGGCCTTAAACAGTTAGTCACGTAAAAACTGACCGCGTAGGAGAAAAGTCCGCTCGGATTATGGTCAATGTGAAGAGGTATTCAAATAAATTAACACGTTGAAAATGGTTATCAAAGAATCAAAACACCATCAGAATATAATCGGAAGTAATTGGTAAATTCATTCTGGAAATCAGCCAATTTTAATTGCTTCTTTGGTCCAATTTCCTGCGGCTTATGAAAAGATTTCGGTACATGCCCAAAATTAATTGACATATCACAGACCTGAATAAAAATCTAACTAAAGAATTTTAGTTTCAAGAGTTTTATTTAGAATTTTGCATAAGTATATGATTATCATTCTTAAGGATCTAATTAAATGAATGAATGTATTCATTAATATATGTGCATAAAATATGTAACCGTAGTCAGTGTGACATACATATATTTACGGTAATGACCCTAAGAGGTTCCAAGATACAATATATCGCCTTTCTAATGATAAACTATTCTCAAATGTTTAATTTTTTTATGAAATCCTTTTATCATAATCCTTCATAATGGAAGATGTGGAGCTATTGGCTGTTAAAGTAATAATCTCAAGAAAGAAGATCCTAAGGCCAATAAATTATTGGCCTTAGGATCTTCTTTCTTGAGATTATAATCCTTCATGACCACACTAAATCTTTATATGCCCCTATATAGTCTGAAATCTGTAAAGGTGGAAAATACGTCGCCAACCCCTACAATCTACCCCTATCTGCGCGTAATATATGAGTTCAATCTACACAATTTAATCTATCGAAGGTCTTCTCAAAATCCACGAACCAAACAAACATCCTAATTTTAATCTCCTTGCCTTCCTTTGGTGACCTTATCACTGCATGGCATCATGCGTACCTCTCCCATTATTGGATGCAAACTTATCATTCCCTAAGTACAAGTAATAAATTGCTCTCCTCTCCGTCCCCTTATCAAAACTTCAAATTGATGTGCCAATTTAGCTATGTGTGAAATCAAACTCTACTTTCTACACTTAAATCTCACATTCAGCCGCCTTTCCCTTTTAGGATGCCTACTAGTATCTATCTAGCGAAATGTTTCGGCCAACCTTCACCACCATAAAAGCTACAAAATAGTTCCTAAAATCACTCCCACGTTTTTATTTACCCTAAACAGTTATCCGTTAATGTCATCAATCTCCACAGTCATTTGATTAAATTTCAATTCCCTTAAAGCAATTTCGATCCCGCAATCCAGCGTGCTTGGGCATAAGCTATCCTCCTCTTCGTCATATCCTTTTTGACTAAACTTGCTAGCCTAATGTCCTCACCATATTGATCCTCCAAGTATTTCTTCCATCTGTATTGCATCTTTCGTGGCTCTATTGATAATGTATCTAGTAATATTTAAATAATTTATTCAGTGTCTCTAAATATTCTCATCAAATTAAATCAATCACAGCACATAATGACTAAAGTTTTTAATTAATTTGATAAGAAGGTATTATGATAGAAGGTGACGTGGGAAATTAGGAATTATATGCATTTTTTTACAAAAGCTATTGTGAAATTCCAACAATACTCATATATAGCATCTTCATTAAATCGGAAACAACGACCAAAGTTACTCAATCAGAAAACGTTATTGAGAAACAATATCGTGGCAAATGAGCGAAATGTCTGAGCCAATTTCTCTCGTCCGTCATGAAGTTGACATTAAATTTTGGTATTGAATAAATAATATTATAAATGGAATTTTCGGAAAAACTTTAATTTTTTACTACGCAGGTTAACTGTGGAGTGAATAGCTAGAATTTAGAAGTAATTCCCCTACACACGACCACTTAGGTGCAATTCTACTCGATGAAAATGCCAATGCATTAAGAACAGCACAACATGTAGTGTACACATTTGCACACACTCTGAACAAAATTATCGTTCACGACTTCAATCACACGTGTTTATCTTGAATCATCAGAAAGAGTGACTTAAAAGGTTGTCCCTCCTCAGAGAAAATTTCACCTTCTCCTTTGCGCCACCAAAATAGCATCTTTTTTAGTTTCCTCGCTTCCTTTTCGCTGCAATGAAACTTTCTATGGACTCGAGCATCCTATTATCTCGATTCATTTTTCCTCCACATTCCCGATATTCTTCAAATTTCCTTCATCTACTTCCGCTGTTAAATCACCTTTTTAGATAATTTGATTGCCTTTCTCTCCATCTAGATTTTTTCTGCGCATTTGTCTCCATACCCACATGTCTCTAGCGTTTGACCTAAATTCATTTGCATTACTTCAAGACTTAGCGCATGAAAAATAAAATTCTGAATTTCACACTAAAATGTGATCAAACCATTTCTTTATGTCGCAAAATAGAGTCCGGTTCATCAAATTGTTCCCTTTTTATTTCTGAAACTTCAAATATTTTATAACCTCTAGAAGGATTTCTTTCACAAATCTTTACCACATCAGCTCCATGTAAATCTTGCTCTTTACGATGTTGCCAATCTTTAGAATGAGGCATTTGACACATTTATCTCGAACAATCGGTGAGACCAAAGCAACTAGATCAGACCAGTCGTTGCCATATACTTAATGACTAAGATAATGCGGTATTATAGGCTTATCTTGGAGGATAGGTTAGTTTTTAGAAATTTTAAAGTTTTTTTTACTTCCTTTACTAACGGAAAATTTGGCTAATACATTATGTGAACAATTACAGAGACACAAAAAAGACTGATGCACAAGAGTCATAATAAAAAGAATGAAAATATTGCTAGAAGATCAACAAACAATCCACCTTGTTAAATATATCAGGTTGTCTTAATTTTGGAGCAACTGTTTCCAAAACATCCAAAGTAGAGGTTTACACTTAAAGTAAATTGATATTCAGTTTAATAATGAATTCACTGTAGAAGACATTGTCCAAAAAAGCTGAAAAAATACAGGAACGAGAATTATAATAATATCAGGGGCGTAAATAGTAGCAAAGACCTCGAACAAAAGCAGAGATGAGATATTTACAGATAACTATTGATTATGTATTTCACGCTTTAGTATAACTGCTGGGAAAAATAAGGCCATATGCGTCTAATAAATAAAAGATTAGACACTAAATTCAAATGCCGGCCCCGGTGGCGGCGGGGTAACGTCCTCGTCTGCCATTCCAAGGGTCGCGGGTTCGATTCCCGCCTGGGTGAGCTTCCCTCCATCTAGGGCTTGGGTGTTTGTAAATGTGACATTGTTATCGTTGTTAATAGTTCGATGTAAAGGCCAAAATGTGCTGTTTTCGGACTTATACTGAATAAATAAATAAAAATAAATAAAATCAGTATCTACATTGTACTACTAGTTCTAACACTGGAGCAAAAGAACCTCTGTGAGTAAGATTCTTAAATATCTAAATAATATAAATATCTAAAAACCTTAAATATCTGTATCGAATTATATGCATCAGTTACTTTGTAAAATAGATGCAAAGATATTTATTAATCAGCAAAAAAATGCGTGAATAAGTTTGAAATTTTAATATTGCTTTAAGTGCCGACTGATATACTTTAACACTAATTTTTATGATGAAAACGCGCGTACGAAGAGTCATCAATGGTTTTAAAAGAGCCATCAAAAGTTAAAGCACCGAAGATGTATGGAAAACTTCCTTGAGAATCCGAGCTCAGCACTCAACTAGTTCATATTATTAATGCTATCAAGGAGAAGTAATTATCGTTAGACGGGATAGAGTATGCACATTGCATTAGTTAGAAAATCCTGATGATACCACCATGTATCAAGCTATTAAGTAAAACACTGACAAAGATTAATCTCATGATGAAGGTAATGAGATCATTCAAAATGTCGGAAAATGTAGGCCCAACGTGCAAAAACCTTTTGAAAGGCATTAGCCGGTCTCAAAGAAAAGTTTACATAAGAAAGCTGATGCACTTTCGTCTCATTTTGGGAAGGTTTAGGGCAATAAAGGGCATTAAATTATTTCAGTAAACTCTCTCAAAAATTTTGAAGGCGGAAACGTAACCAAAATTTTAGCAAAGATTTTTCAGAACAGTTTAGAAAAATACATCCGAAAACCTGAGAGCTAACCTACTATAACCGATGCCCGTAGTTGATACTAAATGTAGCAGAATAGAATATCTGCTGAAAACCACTATCGCAAATTAACCTAATAATCCATTTCAAACACTATCTAGCGTTGAACAGACCTACCATTAGGATTACGTCCTTGCTATCAGAGTGTATTCATGGACTTGGCAGTTCACCTAGAAGCAAATACCAGTAATCTATTATGTATAACAAGTATTTAGAAAGAAAGATCCCGGTAATCATTAATCTATTCCATCACATCAAATCCAAAGCAGCCAACATAAATGTTTAGTTATATAAAGAGGCAGCTTGATAACCGAATGTATTAATGTAAAACCAGCATGATTACAAAAGTGTAGATTCTGCGAAACCAACACACTCTTTTTGTTCATTTGGAAGAGCATAACGTTTCAATTGACGCGAAATTGATAGAATGCAGAAAACATTTCGATAAAATATTCCATTTAAATTCACCAGCGAGATAATTAACTTATATGCGTGTTAAGTATGATCATGGTTGTTGCCAGCTCTAATACCAAGACAGTAATATACTATGTTCCCCAAGGAAGTGTAATAAGGGCCCCCTAATTTCAAATATTTCTAAAATCATAACCAAAGACAATAATAAGATTCACTTATTTCCTGAAGAGCGATTCTATTAATCTTATCGTAACTGATAGTGCCTCACGTTTTCCTTTTCTTTAAATAAATCCAAACTTATCTCATATACATTAAATAATTTCTAAATAGATACATTATTTGGAGTTAGTCCATATTTCTGGTTAATAATGCCAATACTGCTAAGTGTACGATTCTACTATATGAATCAGACAATTTTTCGCTCAACTATTTATAAGTGGCATAATGAACGTTATGTATTGAAAGCTATTTTATTCATTTTACATTTTATGCCTAAAAAGAATAATAATATGAGAATAATGAAAAATTGTCTTTGAGTAATAGGAAAAAAGAAGTCGAGTGAGAGCCCTGGAGAAGTATGACTTTTTAATTTCTGAATTGACGGCTCGAAGTCACAGAGCATTAACAATAAGTTATTCCTTGATAATTTGCGTGAGTCACTATGCATCTTACTCATGGATCATTGAAAAATAAACAAAGAAGAAATAAACGCAGTAAAAGCCTTCAAAGTTTGGTGCTCCATGGGGATACTTAAGACCAAATGGGCAGACAACGGGAGAAGAGAAGCATAGAGAAGCGAAAAAAAAGAAGGAAATAAAATATGTCACACTACAAGAAGAGTAAGAACTAGGTGAATAGGGCACAGTTTGATACCAAATGGGTTAATTAGGAACACAATTTAATGGAAGACGGCCGACGGGTAAGTTCGTAAAAAAAGGCGAATAAACTAAAGATGTCGTGCTGAATATTTTTCAGGACGCGATTGCTGAGGTGAACTAATTTTTGGATGTAAATAATGACGATGGCGAAATCTAATTTCACTCCTTTTGAGCATAATAAAATTAAAGAATTGTCTTAAATATGCTTAAATTTCAATCTCCATTATTCTGCCAGATTTTAAACATCAGAACAAAGTAATCAATCATTATTTCAACCCTGGTAGAATTAATTCATTGACCAAAAATTTTAAGCAACCGATAATTCAGGGGTTCAAAATTTCCTATCGAGTCTTTATACATTGTAAAGATAACAGCACCTGCTGGGAACATCGACTAGAGTCTTTATCTCGTTCCAATTCTCCTCATTACCACTCCATACGAACATGTTCAAAATATGCAATGTCTCAGCCAATTCCCACTGAAAGATAACTAATGGAATGCAGAGAGAAAGGAAGGCGTACGTGCTGGACGAAGGTGCAAATTCCAAGTGCAAAACGAGCGGTAAAAGGGAGGCACAGATTCAAACAAAGGAAGGCTGGCAGGAAGGAAGGACGGAGAAAAAGAGAAAGAAATTATGGGCGAAAGAGGATGCCTGGATGTAAGGGAGGAGAGGGAGATGGAGTGGGTGTATGTGTGGGTGTGCGGAATGGGAGAGGGAGGGAGTGTTTTCCCGGGCATCTGCTGCCTCCGCCACGTGATTTAGTTCCGCCTGATTGCGATTTCATTGCCTTCCCCACCCCTTTTAAAACTATCTCACGCCGCCTACTTTCAATCTTCCCCCGCCAGCGCCATTCTTCTGCCCCCCCCAACCTCCCCCTCTCCCACCATCCCTCTTCCTCTCCCTTACAGTCATCTCCGCCATCTCCTCCACGCTACCCCCTCTACCCTCATCCTTTCTCCCCTAAACGCCGTGCATCTTCCATAAGTAGCCAACCGAAAACCTCAGCCCTAACCCACATTCCAGCGTACTCTCTAAACTTGAAAAAAATCGATAAAAAAAGGAAGTGGACCTGTTTCCTACGCCTTCAAATCTTGTTAACACTGTTTCGGGCCACCCGGCTTCAATCCTTCCCCGTCTAATTAGTTCAAAAGCTGTTCATGCATTTTATATGCTGTGGACCTCACCTATAACCTCCACTACCACATGGCAATGCATATCATTCCACCATACCAGGGACTTGCACGGTTAATAGCTTCCTGGATTGGTGAAAACTTCAACTTCAATCTTCATAAATATGCAAAGTTCTAGCAAAAAAAACTTGAAATCCACCCAAAGACACACCATATATATCTATTGTAATTCACATTAACCACCAAATTATTTCTAAAATAAAATGTCCATCACATTTCAAAATATTAGAAATGCATATATTTAATCATTGTTTCCCATGGAAAAATTACACCGATTGACATCGACATAATTGTATAAATGTTAATTTCGACTAACAGGAGTTTCACTAAATAACTTTGCAGTTTCCACATAAAATAACTGATTTGATAAAATGAATGACGGAACATATATCAGTTATTTTATGTGGAAACTGCAAAGTTATTTAGTGAAACTCCTGTTCGCAATGGATTTCCACAAAGGCTCGGCCTCAACCATCAATCACATCTAATCTAGACTAATTTGTAAACTTCTAGACGAGCTATATCATCTGAAGCATGATGAAAACATTTTAGTTTTTTAATTAAATATCTAAATTAAAACGTGAACAGGAGAGTTTACATTTTTAAGGAACAGTTATTAAAAAAATTTAAGATGAATTTATCTAAAAGGCAACAGCACTAAGTAATAAATATCGAACTTCAAACTTGGAAAATTCTATGCAACTGCAAACAAGATCGTGGAATCATGAAAGATTACTATCTATATGCATGCCCCAAAAGACACATACGTGAAGCTGTACTACATCGGGTGCAAGTACCAATTGATAAGGAATACTAAAATTGGTTTAAGTTTAGAAACCTTAGCATAATTTATAAAAAAGGAGTCTCTAAATAGTAAAAGCATGGTTATTGCTAAATTATATATTTCTTTGTTCGAGGAAAACTTCGGTCCCATTCAACTCAAATACACCCTCTCTGTTAGAATCAATTGCAATGTTAATACAGCTGCCACTATTCCATTTTCTATCGTAAACTCAATATATCTTTAACTATTAATGAAAATCTTCTAATTAAACAATATATAAAGTGAAGCTTGCAAAGATGTCTGAAAATATAAATATTTTTGCATTTTAAAAATTATTTGAGTGCGATAGCTTTTATATAAAATGACACAAATACAGAATAGTTTCAGGCGTCACTTTGATGGAATCGATTCATTTCAGAAAAATAAATACTTGGTTATTCCACATATATTTTTATTAAACACGACCTGATGATGACTTTGTAAGTCGAAACCCGGGTCGTGTTTAATAAAAATATATGTGGAATAACCAAGTATTTATTTTTCTGACAAATACAATTAATTTATCTTTACACTGATAACCCATTGATCGAGCTAATGTAGTAGATATTTTCAGCTTTGAAAATTTCTCCCATGGTTAAGATCTCCCATTATGATTGAATCTTACTCTTTAATCCTAAAGGAACTAAATTTAAGCTATTATTACGACTGATGAACCGTAACAAAATACTCATGCGCCGATACGACACGACCGAAACTACATTGTCTTTCTGAACAATTCCTAACACCATCATAATATTACTGATAATGGCTAATTTGGAGAAAGACTATAACTACTTCACTTCATTAATTTTGTGTAGAGTATCCTTGTTTCAATTAATCAAAAATGAATGTAGAGTCAGATAATCATTAGACTCTTATTTCGCTGTCTTCAGTTACTTTTCGCACTTCTCTGCATTTCTTTCCGTAAATTTCAGTCCCTCTCTCCCTAAAAACCAAAACCCTTTCACCTTTAGGAACCCCTCCATCCCGAAATCTAAAGTAGCCCTTACTTCCTCGCCCATTGCAAATTCGTGCCTCAGATATCTTCATCAACCCCACTCCTGCCCGTCACAGAATGTCCTTTCCCTCGCCCATTCGGCGGCCTACGGGCAGGAGGCCATCCGGCGGCGGCACATCTGAATGCGGTGGGTCGACTGCTTGCTCTGGCACCAAACACACCGCAACGCGCACCCCTCCCCCGCGAGCACTAAGACTGACTACCCCTTCCAATTCCCTCTTCGCTCTCCTCTCCCCTCCCCATATTCTCTCTCTTGCTCACCCCCACCCCTTTACTCCCTCTCCGTATGCGGCGGACTAATAAGTTGCATCGTTTGGGCCGTTAGATTTGGAAAGAGAACGCGTCGCTGAGAGATAACCCCCTTAACTCAGTTTTGATCGCAAAGGGAAAAAATTTACGAGATAGCCGTTTTGTAGCTGCAACAAATGTCATTAAAATTATTCCCCACGGGATTTTCTGGTGTTTTTACAGAAGAATACCATGGGGAATGTCCCTCTACCCAAAGGTGGAGACTAAAATGCTATGGGCTCCATGATCACGTAAATAGGTTTTGCTTTAAGCTTGAATATATAATTTTAATAATTAAGCTTGAATATAATAATATATAATTTTTACATCCAGGGTAACCAAATTGCGTAGTTCCAGGCGTAACATGGTGGAATTCAAACATAATAATGAACAAATGATAACAATTATCGACTTCATGTGATTTATTTCTCGATTGCATTCGGTGTACTACTGCAGTTCACCCGACTACGATGTGCAACTATAGGTGGACGATAGTGAGTGTCTTTTATTATCGGTCAGAGTTACAAAATCAAAAACTCGGTTGGCAATCGCAAAAATGTCGAACTTCACTCAATTTATTGAATTCAAATTAAGTACTGAATTTTTGCCAACATAGTATTGAATAGTCTATTTATTGATATGTTGTCTATTTATTTTACTTTTTCTTGTACTCTTAATGTCTTGATATCCCCAGTACATTGAAAAAACCACTGCTTTACGAGTATTATTCTTGTAATAACTTCAGAACTCATAAATATGTTAGGCGGCATAAGAAGAAAAATATCAAGTAGACAGTCAACTCTTGTTGTCTCCTGGATCGTCTGTAGATGATCTATAAATATCAGAAAATCAATTAATTAGATGTGCTTAGACTAAATTTGCACAAAGAAACTTATCAAATCAATTTTCACTCCTATTTTTTGTTGTAATTTTTTACATTGTGAGTCTATTGAGCCGAAGTTCGATTATAGGCTGCAGTCAATTTGAAATATATTATAATCACTTTTGCTCCAGAACATGGGCAATGATATGTATCATATGTAATATATGAATGAAGCTATTTTTTTAAATATTAAAACTTAGTATTCACTGTTCAGAAGAAAAATAGCAGGCCAATAAGCACTGTTGTTTTGAATAAGGTCGTAAATACAATAAAATCAAATAATAGGGATTCCAAAACTTTTAAGAAATAGAATCCGCTAGAAATCTATGACGATTAATGAATCTTACTTACGTTTACAAATACCCTAAATCTAGTTTTTCTGATTAAGGAATACATTTGCTACATTCTGGTATTGTTTCCATAATTTCCATCGACCAAGTCGCCTGCCGAGACCTTAACTGACATAAAGTTAAATTAACTGGCAAGTTTACGAAAACACTGAAGGTTCACTCGCAATAAAATGAATCCATTCAGGCACTCATCCCCAAAACAGTACATATCATTACCTATCTACCTACCAAAATACGAAAATATCAATAATTGAAAACTCATAATTATAGTAATTCACACATGAGCTACATTATACGACTGACAAATCTGCAAAAAAAGCGGGAGATGCTGTAACAGTAACTTTTAACGGAGTCATCGGCTAACATGTATTTCAATGCAACAGTTTTAGAGTGTAAAAATCGTCCCGGTCAAGGCGAATGATTTTTACACTCTGAAACTGTTGCATTATACGAATGATTTAAGCGGAATACTATATTTCTGCTCGTGATATTTTAAAGTGCACCTATTTGTCCCATAGTGTCTTTCTTTTCAAATGTTCGTTTTTCAGGTGATTTCCAGAATTCCACATAATTTTTTAAAAGTCTTTCACAAAAAGTAACATAAACATGAACTGAAAAATGTTTCTCATTTGATGTTGCCTATCCTGCGAGTGCTAATTCAATGCTACTCGCAGCAAAGTTAAGAAAAAGTATGCAGATTAAATAAAAATTCTATTATCGTATACCTGCTATTTTGTAAAAATGCGATAATTATTCTTAGAAAATATTACCTTATTAAAATGCAACAATTTCAGAGTGTAAAAATCATTCGCCTTGACTGGGATTCGATCCCAGATCCCTCAATATCCGGTCGAGTGCTTTAGCCACTTAAGCTACCGAGGCGTCCTCTTAAACTCTGAATTTTTTTTCGAATCCCAGTCAAGGCGAATGATTTTTACACACTGAAATTGTTGCATTGAAATGCACATTAGCGGATGACTCCGTTAAAAGTTACTGTTGCGGCATCTCCCGCATTTTCTTTGGAATTACCTTATTATTTTATCATTTTCGTATGAAAATGAAAAATAATCTTTTTTGCTAAGAGACAGAAGTGGCCTTACATAGACCCGATCAAGGCGTATGATCTTGACCCAATGAAATTCTCGCATTTGACTTTGACCGTTTTTTTGCCGGCTTGCCTATGTTTCCTAATTAAAAGAGTAACTTTAGACTTACGAAAGTCTTTTATTTTTACTGTTGGAGGCATATGGATGGTTTTATTTGGCGCTATTGAGCTCGTGCAGTTTGCAAGCTTTAGAAAACTATGCGTGAGCCACCTCAAGGGCTCTCACTCCTATGCTGTTTACGGATTTGAGGAGGATTTTTATGACCGAAGCAGAGAAACAGTCGTCAAATATTTGGTGGTGGCAAGCGGTATGAATAATGAAAGAAGGCGGGAGATATATTTGAGAAGCGGTGGTTGTTCATGCGAAGGAAAAGGGTGGTGGGACACCCACATAGAAGACACGACAAAAGTTACTGGAGAGGTGATAGATAACGTTTCTCGACGAACAGGTGTCAAAGGAATGCTCTTTGGGGAGGGATACTAGGGTTACTGAGGTGGCGGGTCAACAAAGATTGCAGCGTGAGCGGTTTCATGTTGTGAAGAGGGGCAGGTAAGAGATGTCGCGCAGTTTCGACTAGCGCTCAAAGGAGACAGAGGGTCAATATGAGAATACAGGTGAGATGGACTGTTTTTTGTAGGGTGGGGTAGAGATCCCGGAGTGCATGTTTGATTTTGTTGGTCTCTGGATAGAATGTGGTGATGAGATTATTCCGGGCGGTTTGTTTTGGGATTGAGAGACTAATGGGTATAAGGTAGGAGGGCCTTGTTGCTGCGTAAATATTTCGCGCTCAGCCATTTTATTCCCTTTTGCTTCTATGTTTAGTTAAGGTATTAATCAGAATTTATACATATATGCATAAAATCTGATTAATAACTATATATATAACCTGTATATTTATGTTGACGATAGAGAGCGTTCGCTGTCAGGGTGTGTGCTCCTATACATAACTCCGAAACAGAACGTTCGTCCGCGACGCACAAAAATATAAAAGCATTGCTCAAGACATTTGAGAACAGAAACACACAGAAAGGACACTCAAATATGTAGTGCCGTCACACCAGAAAGGATTCTGATGATGACGCCCGTGCCGTCGAAACGAAAATATTACATATGCGAGTGTTCTTTCTTTGTGTTTATGTGCTTAAATGTCTTAAACTATGTATATATATAGTATATATTGAAATGTAATGAAATAATTGACTTTGTAATTCCACACACTTTTTGTGTGTGGAATTACAAAGTCAATTATTTCATTACATTTCAATATGTTATGCAAATTCCACAAAGTTACGCCTGAGACAACAAATTTTATATATATATACTTACAAATCGGTTGGTGATGATAGAGTTCCACCCAGTAGTAAGCCCGACGGCGTGTAAAATTCACACATCAGGGTAGGGGGGCAAGTTCTTTTCCATGTGCCGGTTATGCTTTCCCAGGAAGATCTGGTACCTGAAAAAGCCCATAGCTTGGGTGCAGCTGCAGGTGCCCAGAGTGCCTTGCCGGGGAATCGAACCCGGGCCCTCCGTTCAGTAGTCCAACGCTCTGCATGCATATACAGAGCGTTGAACTACTGACCAATATATATACACATGGGTCGCGGTAGTGCAGGGGGTTGAGCGTAGTAAATATATGGATAATTTAGAAGTACTCATGAGAGCCATATAACACTTGGACGGCACAATAGAACACAAAAATATAAATCGAGCATGAACAAAAGGTTACTCACACATAAGAAAGCTTTGAGCTTTCCGCTTACCTTGGGCCATCTTCAGGTCAGGCTCTTTATGTGTGTGTGTACATATATACTGCATGTATTTATATATTTCTTATGCATTTCAATGCATTTATCAGTACCCATTTGGTAATCATTATGTAACAATTCAAAATTTAACAACCTAAAATAAATTATAAATGCAAATTCCTACCTCTCTTCACTCTTTTTCACTTAGTGCTGAGTAAAAAAAAGAAACAAATATTTTTTCATGTTTTAATTTAGCATTCGGTTTGAGAAACACTAAAAGTTATTTAGTACACATTTATAACATTTTTCATCGGATTTTCTCAGATAAAAGTTTAGTAAATTGCCCCAAGTTTCTGTTGAAAGTTATCTCATAGTTACACGTAGGCAAAGCTTACCCAAAACAGCCCAAACATTACCTAATAATATTTTGGTATTAGCTCCAGTAGCGAGTTAGTAGGACCTTTTCCGCAAGACGGAATCTATTCAAGGCGGCTATCAATAGTTTTTTTGCGCACGTGCTCTTATGTTAATAGACTTTTGGTTCGTGGTCAATTAGAGAGTTTTATTATTTATTTAAATTTATTTTTAATTTATTAATCCTTGTACTCATTTCAACACTCCTGCGGGAAGTACCCTTACCGTAGGCAGTAATGCATCATTATCTCTACAATATTAAATGTTAGAAATATGTCTTTCTTGAAACTAAAAAGCGGTAATCAAAGACCAATAAGAATTCCGTAGAGAGATATGGTTTTACTAATCAATAAATTGGTGTACAACCAATGCTGGAAACATGATATGAAAATTTTGACTGAAAAATTAGGCATATGACTGATTATCATCGCAATTCTAAGGCAGAACTTTATTTTTAAATTCTAAATGCATACATTTGATAAAATTGCATTTTGAATTACCGGTAAATTTAATCCGATGGTCCACCTTCACCTATTGATTTTATAAGAATTCAAAAATGTTGTATTTGAAGTTTTACACTTTGCAAAACCGTAAGAAGTGGTTAATAAATGAGATATTTTTCCCCTGTTCAACTATATAATCGTACCTATGTTCCAAGGTTAGCAGTTTGTATGCTAACAGCAGGCCCCTCAACTTCATTAAAGCCTTAAAATTAGCAGTGAAAGATAAACAAAGTTCATTTAGGAATTCATAAATGGAAGAATAAATTATAAAATATTAGAATATTGCAATGACAATCCGCTATTAAGGTGCTCTGATTGACCATCAACAAACTTTGAGGGAACCTTTAGGACAAAATTATCTCATTCTTGAAATCATTCAAACTACTTCTGCAAGATGAAATAAAAATCCTTTCTTTCATCGTGGATAGATTAATCAAATTGTCCATGCTAACATAACAAGAAAGGATTAGATACGTAATCCAGTTCATCGTTTTAGGAGTTCAGTCAATCATATTAGGATCAATTCTGTTAAGATTTCATTGTATTTAAAACACCTTGAACAAGTTTCACATGATAGCAATAGCGGGGATGCGTAATAGTTGATGACTTAAAAAAAGTTCCAACTCTACTTGTGAAAAGCAAAGACTTATAAAAAAAATTACAATTTCCTTGAAAGGCGTTTTTCGAAATTCCTAAAGGATCCATATGCAAAAAAAATCAAAGCAACGTCCAACCTTCCAGATCCAAGCCAGTCACACTCACCCCAGAAAAACTTAAAAAAAATAGGGCATTTTCTGAATTCTCTCGCGAGCAGTTTCCGTGGATGAGAATAAAACATCCCCCGGACTCCTTTTTTACCTCCCTCCTTGGCCCGTCCCACCCTCGACGTAACCTGACACAACTTCCACCCCTCTCCCACTCGCTTTTTCATAACCAAACCAGCATCCTCATCCCTAACCCAAACTCGGTCGTAAAGGGAAGGATGGATAGAGGAGGCTGCTTTTACTCCTCACAGAATGGAAACCAATATTCAAGTTGCCCTCAAGGGATCGTCGTATGACGTTCAAAACCTCATCAAACACGGAACGAAAACCGTTGCTGCGCACGGGAGCCGCTCGAGAGCGGAAGAGCAGAAGGCTGCGGCTACAGGGGTTGGAAAAAGAAAAAAAAGATAAAGAGAGAGAGAGGAGGGATTGAAGGAAAAAACAATGAAGTAAGATCAGAGCTCACTTCCGCGGCTCCACTCCTTGCCATTGTTGCCACACGTCCATACACAAAACTCTTCCCATCTTCGTCTTCCTTGGATATTCCGACCGTCGATAACCCCATGGCAAGCTACACAGCGAAGAATTTTTTAATGACTCGAGGGCCGCCACGCGGAGGGTGTTCGCATTAATTAATCCGCGAGGCTCAGTCACAAAGACAGAACGCGATCGGGAAGCCGCTATTTTGTCGAGCCATACAGACCCTGAGCGCGGTGAGATAATGGGCACCGGCAATTGATAATTCTCAATTGAGCGCAGCTCGAAAGCTTGTTCTAGCCGCCTATTCTTTATCTACAAGCATTTACATTCCAGGGCAGACTCCTTTGTGACGAAAATGGCGCTCAATTCAGGGAAGTTTTGTCGCCGGGAACTTAAGGGGTATCAAGCAAGACCTTTGAAATTGCGTCTCATCATATCTTAGACACTGCACAAAAACCATTAATTCTAAGTATAACAAGTAGGCAATGCGGAAAAAATTAATTATATTCGTCATGAAGTATTTCAAACGTGGAGATTAAATTATCATTGTTTTCAACGACATTAAATCATTCTTAATTACCTTGGTGATTTAAATAATAATTACAATTCAATAATTTCCTTAGAATAAATTCAGACACATTGGAAATTAAATCCATGATTGGCCAAACCTAGCTAATTCTTAGAGACGATAGCTATTTAAGATTAAAAATAGAAACGCCTAGGCTACAGGAATAAACACACTGTATATTTACGGGTTACTCGAAGAGAATTCAGGTAATTGGTTCAGGAATGCTATGTGACAAGACGAAAATGCGAGAGCTATATTGCACTTCGCTCACAAATTTCGGAATAATTTCAATTGACAATGACGTACTCCATTTTAACTCCGCTCTCCAGCATTACGACCACGCCAAAAAAATTTAAATTTCATAAAGAAGAATTACGAAAAACGCTGGTTGCAGGATACCAAGTAGTAAAAATGCCTAAAAAAACTCAACAAGTTCTCCGATTTAATTTTTAATTGACAAATATATAATATGAACATATTATAACGTAAGTGTTAGGTTCCTTATTTTACTGAATATATTCACGAACTTCCGGGAACCCTTTCTTTCTTTCCCTCGGGAGGCACTTGACTGTTCTATTTCTCCAGAATACACGACTCTAATGTAATACCGACATTCATACAAGGGTATCAATATATCGTCTCATCTTTCTGTCTCCACAAAATAGGAATCTTGATGAAAGTACAGGAATAAATATCTCAAGAATTATTCCGTCTAAGAGGAGGCTTCATGCATCTTAGAAAATATTTTTCTTCTCTTTGCAGTCACAATACATCTCGAGAGGTGATTGTTATCCCGAAGAAGAGATATATAAAGAGAGAGATAATAAAGCTGTCAAGATCCTTTCAAGAAAGCAATGGCATTAGGTCCCGGGCAATGCAGCGGGAGCTTATTTTCAGATAAATAGTAACCTACGGGTTACTTATTTTTCGTACAAAACTTCTCATACCAGAAGAGTTAATTAGAATTTTTTACATCAATTATAAATTATAAAATGCCGTACAATTGCAATAAAATAGCTGCCCTCAGCCTGTTGTATAATAGGGGTAAGGTCAATAGACTCCCTTTTGGTAAGGTCAATAAGAAAATTATTTCCGTAACTGTGTATCTTAATTATTGCGACCAATTTTAGTAAACAAGCATACATAATCTCCTAAGCCCATTGCAGAGTCATAGTATTTCAATTGTCAAACGTGAACACATATCTAAAGTAAGATAATAAGTTAAATACACGTTGTGAACTCGAATACTTTCCGAAAAGTAATTTCAGAAACAAATTGAACAAAAGTCCTATAATTTAATATAAATTGATTGTTACGCGGTAGTTTCCCTCTATTAATTACAAGTGAAGTCTACCCTTTGATTACAATCTCCGAGGCTTGGCCCATATATACACTGAGCTATACCATCGGCTAAAGGTTTAAACCCTTCTTTAATAATTCTTTCAACCGTTTGAAGAAGTATTCATGATTCATCGAATTAAACGTTCATGCCCTTAGTCATCTTTCAATTTCAATTGTTTGCCTAATATATTCTTAAATTTATTCCATGAAGTTCCTTTTTATGCCCATACTCATAAAAACTATGGATTGCAATTAAATGAAAACCAAAAACGTGTAATTAAGTCATGAAGAGAACGAAAACTGCAGTAGCATTACTTGGAGGAAAACTTCTAAAATTATTAACGAAATTCAATCAATATATGCAACTTCAATCATCAAATGGATTCCATGAATACCATCACCGCCGAGTGAGAAATTTACTTGTTTTGGAATCTGTTCATTATGCACATATTTTAAGAATTACGTTCATTTTTATATTTTTTTCACCACGGTGCATAAGAAAGTTGCACAAGTTTCACGGCAGGTTTCCTCTTTATTATCCTCTTGGTATTTTTATGATGAGCGAAGTTCTGGAAATTTCCTCAGTTAATGAGATTGGACTGGTGGAAGCTTGGGGTCTTGGGATTGAAGGAAAAGACTGGGCAACGGTTCACCCAATGTGACATCATGGGGAATTAAGAGTTCCCATATCCTCTGTCATGGTACCGTTTCTCAAAACTGCAAGTCAATTTAAAAGTCCCTCTTGCCCATGTTCGCTAAAGTACACATCCTTAGATGGCAAGAAATGCTTTAAAACGCTGCTTCTCTACGTGGGACCTTTATTATTTATAAAGTTTTACTCTGCTTCAGCTAGTGCTTTCAAAGCAGATGTGAATTAATCTAATGATCACATGAAAGAGCACTCTAAAAGGGGAAAATAAAATTTTAAAACGGAGTTAAAGATTACGTGTATATGAAAACATATACGTTTGATAATATCTCTTAATTACGTACAAAGATAAAAGGTTAAAGTATAGTCTACCAATAGTTATGAAACAAAAGTTACCTGCCCAATATAAGTATCATCAAACCGGCATCATGGCGAATATGGAAGGGATATAAGGCCACGTATTGGAAGTGAGGATGTTGCTGCTTTCACTAATTATACGAGAGTATTTTAAGAATGGTACGGTTATAGCCAAACACCGAAAATAGTGTTACAACCGAAAATAAAGTTGCGTAATGAAAAATTGATTACTTTTACAAGGAAACATAGGTTCTCAAAATTCTCCTAAATGTTTTCTGTGCAGTGTAAAACGTTTTCTGTAATGATTCAGCAACCCTTTTGTTCAAGTATTGAAGTAAAGCTTCTCATTTTGTCATATGTTTTTAATTATACAACGTAGCCTAATATATATGCCAATGTACGCCGATATTCTTCGATTGATATGTGCAGGATCAGAATATTTGTCCTCCAATAATTAGCCATTCAATACAATCCACAAATGAGCAGTTGGGAACGCAACTAAGATACCACCCACAAAATCAAATAAAATTGCTTATAGTTATCATTCATACATGCTACTATACTTGCAAAAAATGGTTTCCATCTCATGACAAAGAAAAAGAGGTTACAAATGAAATATTCTTACTTTAGATTCTTCGTGGTCATCAAAGATGGTGTTTAACTACTTGAAAAATCTCTGAAAAAAATGATCCCACGAGAAATATTTATCTTCCTCCCAGCAGAGGGAATAATTTAGCTTTTAGCCGCTTTTTTGAAGTTTCCACTTTATTTCTAGTGTTCGCTCTTGATTCAAAAATATAAATCATCCAGCCTTTAATAACTCATGGAAAGAGAAAAGTTGAAATTTTTTTACTGAAATATATTCCTCTGCATCCTCAGACTGGGTATTTAGAATGGAGAGTTAATTAATTTTTCTTTCGAGGAATGATTAAATACCAAAATTCTTCCACCTCGCACACCCTCCCTCTCCCGAAAAAAAAGAAGGAAACCACCAAGAAAAATTCATAATCCAATTGCTTCTTTCCTGCACGCTTAAAAAATCCTTTCCTGCCCTTTCGCCACTGTTTTATTTTTGATCACGCCTGCATAACCATACCAACAAAAGGCTAGTCCATATTCTCTCGTTTTTCTTCCTCCTTTCTATCTCGCCAACCCAGCCTGTTTTCCCTTCTCTCCTTCCGCTTCTACAAATAATTACTTTATTTTTAGTCATTTTTCCCATGCTCGTGGTTCAAAGAAATTAGCATACACTCGCCACACCACACAAGTAAAAGAAATAAGCATCGTGAGGCAAATTAAATTTGCTCACGCAGTCGGAACAATTAAGTCAAACGAAACTAACTTTTAAGCGAATTTTGTTGGGCACTTATTATTTAAAGTCATTAAAACTATCTTTAGCAAGGTGTTGATTACAGCGCAAAAATTTTGGAAAGGTTTAGGAGTCGAAAGTCGTACAAAACGTTCTTTTAGGTGACAGAATGTGGTTCACTTATTCAATAGCGTCGTGAGGAAACGTAGAAAAAGACGATGGATAGTGCTCAGGTCCATTCCAATTATGAGCAGCAATTTCAGCTCTCTCCTATTGTGTGGTTGACTCTTGCAATTGGAAGTGTTTTCGTTTGGCGGTCGAAATAAATTAACACCACTCGGGGCGTTCTGTTTTGTTCCATTTTTCCACGGATGAGAGAAGGCCACCGTCATACATCCCTTGCGATACGCTTGTATCCAATGATGACTCGACTCTCATATAATTAGGTCAGTGGAACTCCTGGAAAATGGTTATTGCAAACAGTACGAATGGATGAATAAAAAATGTTCTCAAATTGAACACATTCCATATTCTCAATAAAACATTTCTTTTAATTGATTCATTTTTACTTTGTGTGTTAGTCGTATAATTTTTAAATATGCCTGATTTAAACTATTTTTATTTTTACTGCCACTGAAAACTTTGCAATAAACATTTCTGTAACAATGTTGCAGCCCGCAAGGTTTTATCGATATGGAAATGATCGACAGTAGAACATGTATCATTATATTCCAACATAGCAAAAAAAATAAGCATATGTTGGATTAACGTTTAAATTTTGGCACGATTCATATTCCGCGATGTATTTTATTTTCTTTATTAGCTCCCCGGCATACTCTGTGCCTTTCTATGCCAGAATTTCAGTGAATGGCTGCGGCATTTGCTCTGTTCGCTGTGATTTGTAGCGCATTCCTCCTCGCCAGCACTTTTGATAAATGTGTTTCGTAGAGTTTCTTTCTGTAAAATATTTCTAGCATACTGCAGACCAAATAGATTTTGGGATCAATATTTCGGTTATACATCACATGCAACGCACTTAAATTTTCCAAAATTTATAAGTTAATCACACAATTTGCAGGGAGTCATCTTGCAACGGATTGCAAAATAATTTCCAGGCATCGACCTTCCTCGAGAACTCGAAACTGATTCGGAATTAGACTATTATTCCTAAATATACATATGCATAGTTATTTGAATTACTAAAGTAGATACGTACAACAGGGAATGCGAAACACGCGACCACTTCGTCAGACCCAAGGTAATCAAACTCAGCGGAATCGAAGGAACGGCAATTCTTATTGATAAAATATTGTAAAATATAGATATAAATTTCTTGAAATTGCGATAAAAAGCCAGTACAATGAATAAGATGGCCTCGGCCAATTAAATATATTTATGTTTTATTTTTTCATTTGAAATACCACACAGTTTCTGAGGAAACCTAAATTTGAAAAATAACATAATATTTCAGGTTATTCCCGCCAAAATATTCCACATTCATCAGATAAGTCGATTTTTATGACCCAAAGTAATACAAAGCAAAAACAAAATAAATGAAATAGTTGGAGATGTACTTTAGTAATATAAATAATCAATGAATTATTTTTAGAATATAATAATTAAGTAAATTGATATGATAGAAATAAATTTTAATGACATTTACGGAGGAAACAAGTTGCAAACATCGAGTTTGGTGGTTTAAAATGGTCCCGAATTATTTAGAGCAAATTAATTTCAGTAAATGTAAAGTTAGAGTACTATATAATGAAAAAAGGTTAACATATTAATAGGTTGTCATAACGTAGAAAAAGTCACCGAAACTCGGTAATTATTCAGATTTGAATGCTAACTTATCTTCGTTTAATGCTTTTAATAAGCATGCAATGCCTTTTGGAGTTTTTCATGGTTTGCAGCGCATGACATTTTACGAACACATCAAATTTTTGTCTACAAAATGGATGCAGTACTTTTTGAAGCCAAATTACGAGGAAAAATGCCACAGATGTAATGAAACGGTTTTATTGCTTAAGAGAGAAAATGATCATTTTGATTTGAATAATTATGGGATGCACATGCATAGTAGAGACAGTTATGACGCTTGAAGAGAAGACGTAAATGCCAGTAAAATGTTGGGTACGAGCGGGTCCCTTCCGTGAGTGTTTATGTTAAGTGAATATCGCCTCAGCTCAGGAAGCAGATCGATCCACTCAAGGCATTTCTCCGTCAACGAAGGAACGTCCTTTCCCGTGCCCTATGTTATAGGGCACGGGAAAGAAGCCAGACTCCCATGCCTGCGTCAAAAATACTGCCTGAGGAGATATTGTTGCAACAATTCACTGCATTTCAACTTTAGATCACAGTTAGCTTCAACTCGACTAAATTTTTTGGAACCTTAACGGGAATATTAAACTATCATTTTCATCCTTCATCGCACATGATCACCAGACATGATCATTTTATTAAAATAGATTTAGAAAGCAGATTACTATTTATCGCATTTTATATTTCAAATGAATTGAGATTTATATTATCTAATGAAAACATTATATTCTATATATTTGGCACGTTCCTCCTGTGCTATACAGCATAATTGAACATGAACCTAATTGCAAGGAAGGAAAATTCGACTAATATATATTTATATTGAAATAAGATAACTAATTTCCTTTAAATTTGAAATGTAAGATATTGTCGCAGTGAACGCAAATCATATGAAAATAATTAATGATGAGACTGAATATAGCAGTTCTACATTCTTGAGTTACAATTAATAATATTTCAGACAGACGAAGGTATTGATTCTTCAAATTGTAAATTCTTCAAATGCAACTTCTTCAAATTTGGTCTCTGTGGGAATAGGTAATTTTTAACAATTTTGGCCAGACTTTTCTCATTCTGCGCCGTAAAACATGAAAACCCTTTCAAAATGCTGGTGAAATCTTAATTCTGAACTAAAAATTATTTGAACATATTTTGCAATAGTATTTTATAGATGCATCCATAATATTTACCAAAGCTCAATGTTATAAAATTCAGCTGAATATAAAATGAATGCCATGTAATTAATTACATCTCATTAATAACATTACTCGACAGCAACGTCTATGTATACGTTTCGAGGGAAAAAGAAGTCCACAAGGATCACATGGCATTGAATTTAAAGCTCACCATACAAGCGATCAACCCGCTAAGACACTGCTCTGCTAAGCTTACCAATTATCCCCTTTTCATAGTTCCTAATATTTCGATTTCCATTTGTCAATTCATGGTGCAATAGAATGTGGTGCAATTTTCAATCCAAAGAGTACTAAGATTTGGATACCTTTTAAGCGCATTCATGCCTAAATAATCAAATATTTTATTAATTGAAAGATTGCCAATACTTAAAACACTAATTCTCAATTGAATAATATTGCTTTATATTTGAATTATGGGAAATGCTCACTCGAACGCACACTTCGCCGTGCCGCGTCATCGGGTGATCTAAAGTAATTAAAAAGATTTTTTATTTTTGTATTCGCTGGAACGTGTTAGAATATTGAATCTTGATTTTTAGTTAAATTGACTTAACAGTACACAAACTCATCTGGAAAAAACTCTATACCCCGGCTTCAACGCTTTCGATGTGTTGGTGAGGCCCGCGTATCGTTTCTGAGAGCGATGCTTAGTAGGAGAAAATGGAATGTTCCATTAAGACCCTCCCTAGTGGTATTGTCTAAATGTGACCAGGGATGGAAGATCCAAGAATATTGTTCCTCACGCCATGGACCGCAGCATTTTTGCCTGACATTAGTCGTTCAAGAACAAGAAGTAGAGACACACGAAAAATGGATCAAACAAAGACATTTCTAAGAAAATAACAAACAGGTGACACTAACTTACTCGGTAGATAATTGGCTATCCTAACTGAAACTAAAAACTCTTGAGCTCCAGAAGAAATAACAACTCCCCAATGTCTATTGTTACTTGAAAAGAAACCAACAGGAAGACTACGAAAATTACACAACCTGATGTATGGAGCTGCTGTAACAATTACTGCAGCTATCGACAAAATAATTATAAAAAATAGCGGTTAAACATTCAAGATACGTGTAAATCCTGCTACAGGTTACATACTAAAGGAAAATAAAATACCTAAATAACGGAATTAGTCTCTTCATGCATCTAAAATTAAAAACTTTCATAATAAAGAAGAAAAAAACTAAAAATTAAGAAAATATTAAGGCATCATTAATTTTGACTTACCGTTGAAGATGCATATTTGATTAACGTTGAGACCAACCGCGGCAACAGTTTAACAACCCGCCCAACACAGTAATAAACACCGCAACACAGTACAAAACGACTACTTCAATATTCCGTTACACAATTCATTTATAAGATAAGATGATAAATAATTTAACATAAAAGGAAAGCAGAGTATCGGTTACATTCTCGGAAAAAGTGAAAGTAAATCTGGCTTGTCAGTGGTTAATAGTGGTACACGTATAAGGTCATAGAGGGCATCCAAATGAAACATTTAAAAAGCATGACAGATTGAGACGATAAAAACAAAAACAAATAATAACGTCTTCTTCTTATCGCTAGATGAACTATCAAATATGTCACCCATAGAATGCACACGTTCTTCCAAAACATCCTGAGAGGAGTTAAAGCTCCTCATGTCATGAAAATAACATTTCTGAAATGAAAATATATATTCCTTTCCGGAAATTTCGCCATTTATATCATTTTACCAATGCATTCATCCATTGTATAATTAATATTCTTTCTTCTCAGTTAAGTAAACGGTAAAAAAAACCTTCAAATGACTTTCTAACCTGATTAATTTCAATCACCTAGTTCATAAAATTTTAAACGACGACCCTTTCCGTTATCAACTTTTCTTCTACGGAGTTTCCACGGAAGAGCGGAATCATTCTCCATGAAAGGAAGGACGAAATTAGAAAGCAGCAAAGTTGCGTAATTAATAAATATAAAATGCCGTTGTTTCCGATGACCGGAAGGAAAAGTGAGCGAAACTTTCTTGATTCCGATGATAGCAGAAAATGGACAGCCTAGAAAGTCAGAAAGTAAAATTGTATTCTTTCATAGCATGAACCTGCTCGAGCACAAGCATTCTGTATTAAGTAACCTATGCAGTGAAATACAACATGAAAGTAAGAATAATTAATGTATATATACAGTGTATATATATTTATATTATTCAGTGACATATATATATATATATATATAATTATTATTATTATTAGGTAATCTACCGGTTAAGATAGGTTTTTGGATGGATATAATTACTAATTAAATAATTTGTTAACATGTGACAACTACAGGGCAATAAGTTTGATATCCCACGCAGCTAAATTTGCTCTCAGGATCATAAACAAAGGGATAGAGAGTAGGGCAAATGATTACTTAGGGGATGATCAGTTGGGTTTTGAAAGGGGAGAGGTACACGTGATGTCATTGCAGTAATGAGATTATTACGAGAGAAACTCATTGCAGTAATGAGATAACGAGAGAAACATAGAACACAACCAGGAGGTATTTGCCTGTTTCGTAGATTTCGAAAAAGTGTTTGATAGAGTGAATTGGGAAAAGCTAATGAGTATTCTGCAGAAAATAGGAATAGATTGGAGGGAAAGGAGGCAAATCAGCAAGCTGTACATGTCTCAGACTGCTCAGGTGCGGGTGGTAAACGGGGAGTTCGGATGGGCAGTGTTAGGAAGAGGTGTAAGGCAGAGTTGCCCATTATCACCGTTGCTGTTCAACCTGTATGCAGAGGAAATGATTAAAGAGACATGGGCAGAATTGGAGGTGGGAATGAAAGTGGGCGGGGAATTCGTAAAATCGGTTAGGCTTGCGGATGACCAAGCTTTAGTTTGTCAGTCAGCCAAGGGGTTGCAAGCATTGCTTATCGAATATATATATATATATATATATATATATATATATATATATATATATATATTACTCTTGGGTTCCTGAAATTACCCAGGTATTAATATTAGGCATTATTTACCCTGATTGGCAAATATTTTCATCCCCCCTGCACCCCCATCACCCTCAATATTTTCCCTACCCTTCTAAAAATTCCCCAACCTTCCCCTGCCATCCATCGTTCCAAGCACCCTTATAAAAATCCCCCTTCTAACTCTTCCTCTCTCAACTCTTCCCCTTGCAAATCTTTTCCCACCTTCCAGTTCCATCCATCGTTCCAGCCCCATATTTCCCTCAATTCTGTCCTTTTCTTCTTTGAGAAATGTAGCTTTGACCAACGAAAATTCGAAATGGAGAGAGTTTTTCTTGCTTTTTTTGTGTTATTCCGGGGTTTTGTCTTTGTCCACTAGTGCTAACTTCATATACATTATATACTCGTTCATATATATATATATATATACACACACACACACACACTTACATTTTTAAAAAATCGCACTCATGCAAACAGAGCAAATTACAAATTAATATACTAATTTTTGTTTCCAAGAATTGTGAAGACTTAAGAGCTGGCAAACTTGGATATATTGCCACCGTCTCTTCATTTGATTAAAACACTTCCAAAAACTCACTAGGATTAATTATTTCCCAAAGGATTTAATGAATTTCCAAATCAAGTGGGAAGCCAGAGATGCAAGTTAAAAGGCAGGGAATAAAAGAATGATAACGGCCGAGATTAAAGCGATAAGAGGTGCGAAAACAGGCGGAAGAATTAAAGTACGCCAACGAGGGAAACAAGGAGGAAGAGGGGGAAAACCGTGGGAGGCGTGAAGAAGAACGGAAAGTGGAAATGACAGCAAAGTAGATTCGAAAGCACAGTTCCCATTTTTATTCTGATATTATGCACTGCATGCACTGGGTTTATTCACTCATTTTTGAAATGATGGTTCTTTGTTTTTCCAGACCCTCGCACTTGACACGCAACAATCGGCTGCTTTCCTTCCCCTCCAAGTTAAGAGATGGATAGGAAGGAGACATGCAAGATGGACGCTTGCACTTAAGAGACGAGAATAAATAAAACAAAAAACAACACGTGCGCCCCATTGACTTATACCATGAATACATAATTACCATGCGAAACAATAACAAAGTAAAAGGAAGGAATAAAAATAAAAATCACTGAGCACACGAAAATATTTACATGTAGTAACTAGCCTGTAACTATCGTAAAGTACTAAAAATATGATACGTCACGAGCAGAGAGTTTGTTACAAGTTTACGTAACGAATTCTATTCTGACGAAACCACTTATTTGATTTATCTGATTTAAGAAATTTCAGTCATTATTTCACAACAATTATGCATTCTGAAATCTATTAAATATTGTAAATTTTCCACAGAACCAGGATTTATTCAAAGAACTCAAAAGAGACAATGGGTAGATATTTATTCTTTACTTCTCGCATAACTTGCAAATATGCATTACGGTCAATTAATTAGATATTGTTGGTTTAACTTACAGCTTGAAAATTTCTGAACTGCTACATGTCTCATCACGGAATGAATCTCAGCATGATGTAAAAATCTTCATCACCCGAAGAAAGAGAAATAACGGCGCCACATAATGAGCATTTATGCATCCGATTGGAATCCGAATGGAATACACGAGTGTAAATGAGTGGGCAGAGATTGTTTGATGTCACCAAAATATGTCAGAAAAAACTAAATTAGCCTCTTCACAAAATAACACCCAAGCCTGGCGTTGCTGTCTGTGCGTGACGCCTTGGCTTAAGGCAGAAGAAATAAAAGATGGCTATCGCTTCATTCAATCGACGACGTGATATCGGTTTCCCTTGTAATCGTGGGTTTGGTCACAGACGACGGTTCTATGGTGGCGGCGGAGCATGAGTAAAAGGGTGTCGATATTAGACCGCACACACCGCAGAGAACACCCCCTGACGGCGGCTCCCTACAACATTAAAACCCGAGGAAAATAAAAATAGCCTCATTAGGGGCACGCGAGTGGTGACACCTCCACGCAGAAAAGGGAATGAGGTAAAGGCGTTGGTAGCGCCACACAAAGGAAAAAAGGAAAAAACTGAAATTGTGGCCGTAATAACAAAAAAAAAGGAGACCGTTTTATTACGATTACCATCCACTACCCCCTTCAGTTTATTTTTTTTCAACGTAAGCCCCTCTCTCTCTCTATCTCTCGACCGGGCGAGAATATTTATGGTCACGATACCTGCGCTCGCGAGGTAAGGGACAGTCGATACAAGAACGACAAATACAAAACAAGAGATGGGAATTTAGCGATCACAAAGGAAGATATTAATGTAATATAGCGACTAATTTACGAATCGGAGGGAATGAAAAAGAGTACAAATCGGTGCAATGGAATCACAAGAGCGTGTGTGTCACAAACACACATTCTTGGAAAAGTTCCGGAAGCGATAAAAACGAGAGTCACAAAATGAAGATATTATGCATGAATCCACCGCTGCAGCTCCATGAAACTGGTTTAGAATGGCTGATAGTGTCCTACTAACCCCTAATTTTTTACCGTTTCCACGAAATCTTGAAAAGGAAAATGGGTGAGCAATCAAAGACAAAATTTCAATCACAGCGATACCTGCAATTGCAATTTAGCCATTCAAAAAGATATTAAAAAAACATCTATGCATAAATTTTTGCCGGATTATTGCAAAACTATAAAATACAATCATGGGAGCAACTTTTTTACTCTTGGAATTGGTCTCAGTCATGAAATAGGCCATACGGCATGCACCAATCTAATAAAATTCCAGAGCTGCCGTAAAGTCTCTCTGTATTTCCCAGAATTCAACCTGACCCGGGAAATCGTTCCAAATGCACATACTGCTCGCATTTCTGAAAATATTCTTTTGTCACAATAGTTAAAAGAGATCACTGGCAAATAATCTAATGGCTGTGGTGGTTATTATTCATTCCTCAATATTTACGACTTGAAAAGATCAGGTTTATCATTTACAAATAAGTGCACCTTACCTAACGCGACTGATAATTTCATTTTAAATAACTCTTCCAACAGTCCCTGCACATTTCATTTAACTTCCGCACTTGAGGCGATAAGTATTACCGTTTACGAAGAAGGAATTTTTTTTCACTTTTATTCTCTTTTTCTAGAAAATAATACACTCATAAAAAATGAAACGAAAAGAATGATGTATTTTTACCTCTAATACGTAGCTGCGACAGAAACGACAAATCATTTCGATCGATCGCATAAATTCGCATTTTAATGATTTTCATACCAACACCAGTAGTATTAATGAATTAATTACAATTATTTTTCTAATTTTTAGCTTGTGTAATGAATACGATTAAATATAAGCATCGAAATTTTTTATTTAAAAATAATACAAAGTGTAGGAAATTTCGGCAGCCATCATAAACAAATTAAGAATACGAAAATTTTCGGAGTTTGGCTTCGGGATTGGCCTGCATTTGCTACAGTAATAAATTGTGAATGCCAAACTTATGAAGAACATTAAGTAAACTCAGTTCATGACATTTACCACAGAATTAACAAATAAAAAAATACCGGGCTTTTTCCCATTAGTAACGGAGCAACGTCGAAGTTTAGCTCTCATAAGTTTTAACCCTCATATCTGTCACATCTCTAATCGCTTCTCAAGCATACTGCCACATGATTCAGGGTAATTATAAATTTCTGACGCTTGGATTAGTGATTCAGCTACAAAAATATTATGAATTCAAAGAAATTTTCACTGACAAAGATGAAAATCATGAATATTTACTTAGACTGAAGATTCGGTCAGTGGTATCGGATTCTAGGAAAGTGTTGGCTTGTAACGCCATGTTGTTCACTTGGAGGCACTAAATAACATTACTTTAACACCTTTATCAATGAAAATCACGCACCAGGCCACACATTTAATATGATGGAATTGTTCACTGATTAAATATGGCCTGCGGTACCATGAGCTCTAAGTGTCCAGCAACCGGACCAACATAAAATATATGATAGCTTTGCCGACATTTTCATTTGTAACTTGCATTCATGAATGCCAATGGCTCGCTCCAAAATGAGTGAGGTATTTCTCTCAAAATGTATATGCATACACTCAACCTCTTATTTATTTAATCAAGTATTAACGTAAAACATTGTGCGAGTCAGATTTTTTGGTATTGCTTACACATTCTTTCTACACTTGTGCATACTTCATACGTTCCTAAGTATGATGTGTGTTCTACGTGAGATTCTCCTGAAACAAAAAAACAGACGTGCACATACAATAACAAAATAAGCTATTTTTATGCAGAACTGCACTCGGAATCCAGGTAAAACATAGGCGATTTCGAATTCATTTATGTTAAGTACAACGGAAATATTTGCCAAAAAATTATCATAGAAAAGTAGTGAATAATGAAATCATGAACTTAAGAGAAATTAACATACGAGTTGTTTGTTTATTTGAAATACGACTCGTTTCAACAACGAAACATCATTTTGACTACGTATACATACCGGTTAGTGAGATTCAGGCGGTAAAACACGTGCATTTCAAATAAACAAGCTCGCATTAGCATCAGTACTTCATTTATCTATCATGTTGTTCCACCACGTCACGCAGACCACAGTTGAATTAAGTAATTTAACAGAATCAACTTAAGTAACCACAGACCAGTAGTATTAAACATGCATTCTTTCGTTAACATAGGATAGAGCAAATCCAAACGAGGGATGCGGCCCTTTATTTTGAACTTGAATAGTTAGAAGAAAAAGTGTCTATTCCATTTAGTCAATAGCATTAACAATACAGCATAATATATTATGTTTTGTAAAATGCTTAGTGTTTTGTATAATCTATAATGTCATCAGGAAAACATACGAAGTAAAATTGTTGTTGAAAATGTTAATGGCAAAATGTGGAATAAAGCGGTGAACCACTGTAGAAATACTTCTACGAGGGTCATCCGGAAAGTAGTAC
The DNA here is from genome assembly GCF_022747635.1 of Hetaerina americana. Classification (NCBI taxonomy): domain Eukaryota; kingdom Metazoa; phylum Arthropoda; class Insecta; order Odonata; family Calopterygidae; genus Hetaerina; species Hetaerina americana. Next base: position 17,864,950 of record NW_027287427.1, read on the forward strand.
CCGTTCGTGAATTAAAAAGACAAAAGTAAATATTAACAAACATAAAAAATTTTATTTGAAAGAGGATACTTTAAACTACTTCTCAACATAATCTCCAAGCAAATTAAGGCATTTGTCATAACGTGTGACAAGTTTCTGTATTCCTGCTGCATAGTCCTTCGCCGCCAGCTCATTGAGATACGCGAGGGACCCATCTTGCACAAATTTTTGCATAATGCAGATGGTGTTTAACAATTTCATGAACAATTGTTCGAGAAACATTGGGAAAATGCTCACAGATGTCATCAATTGTGACGCGCCGATCGTTCCTCACGAATTCGTCAACTGAGCTCACCAGTTGGTCTGTGATGACAGACGGTCTCTCCGAACGCTCATCGTCGTGTGTGTTCCCCCTCCCCATGTTGAAGTTGCGACACCACCGCCGAACAGACGACTCGTCCATTACATTGTCTCCATACACCTCCTTTAATTGGCGATGAATATCACATGGGCGAACGTTTCTTGCATTGAGGAATTTAATCACTGCCCTCACTTCACAACTGGCGGCGTTCTCAATTCTTTTAAACATTGTAAACAATCACAGAAACAACACAGGCAATGCTAGCGTCACGCAACTTGGCTCAGAGAAGGCAGACAAGCCACTGAAGCTATCTGACCTCGTCCAGCGGCTACTCGCGTCGTCAGCACTTCATGCGGCACGAACGGGTACTACTTTCCGGATGACCCTCGTACAATTTCACAAATTCTTACGTTTGAATGTAGTTTGAAACAATTAAAAGTCGACTGAATTACCTTCCGTTTACGAAAGAATGTACATATTCTCTAAAATGATACCACTAAGTAGACATTTTGCTCCTTTATTAAGAAATATATTGCAATTCTTCAGGCTATCAATACAAGCTCATGAAAAAATGTCCATAATTCTCAGAACCAGGTAACCTCTCCGATAAACTTAGGAAGTTTTATTCGCATCCATTATTAAACGCCGAGCAATTCAGTGTAATGCTATTTTTAAAAAAGTAAAAGTCGAAATAAAATTCTCTTCCTATATTCATGTATATCAATTCTGACGAAATATGTTTTGCTTGATCCCAACTCTATCCTATCTATCCGCATTTCTCATTGGATCATTTCACTCCACCCTCCTTTCTCTTCCTTTCCCTTGCGACTTAAATCCATTTGCTCCCTATCTGTTTCTCCGCATTCTTCCACCTACAGACCCGCTTCCTCTTCCTAATCCCGTTGTATTATTCCAGCCTCCAATATTATTTTCTCATCCCTTCCATTAACAAACCCCTCTTTGTCCTGAGCGCTCCTTTTGTGGAAATTTAACACTGTATTCAATTTCCAGCGAGGATATTTGTTTAAGTCTACTTTTTCCGCGACAAGAGTTCCGGGACAATGGAAATAATTCTCGTTTTTGCCTCCTCCTCCTTCCCACCCCTTCCGATTCGTCTGGCTTTTACTCTCTCCTTCCCTCTCCGTTCCGTCTCAAGCCTCCCTCAACCCCGAGCTTTCCCTTACTCCACCTCTAATTCGGCCGCCAATCTTTCCCTGCCCAGCCCACACAGCCTCGAGACCCGACGAACAGCCATTTCGCCGCCTCCGAGAAGCGTTTTGTCGTTTGTTAAGCGGCCCTTCTCCCCACTCTCTCTCTCTCTCCCCACCCATTACCCCCTTCACCCTCTCGCCGCCCCCTCCTCCTGCTATCCGCCTCGGCTCACATAATTTCCCGCACGGGGTGCCTTTGTACTTGGGGGAGGGAAAAAAGAAATAAAAATTCCATTCCAAACCCCCCACCCTAATCCCAACGCTCCCCCAACCATTGTGTTTAAACATTCAGTGCCCTCGTGGGGTTTCCTATTCGTGCCTGCCTTACACCTTACACATCTCTGAACCCCTCACTCCGATTACGTCGGCCTTATTTGTCATTCCCCTATCAAGTATTTCCCCCGTTCATTTTCAAAATCCGACCGACATTAACCTTTAAAGAAAGGGGAGAGAATTGGTTCCTATCTCGGAACAGAGATTAATAAAGGTGATGATAAAGCAATCATTTATACGCCCACATCTTCAGCGCCACACCACCTCGATAACTCTTCCCTAATACTGCCGAACTAGAGACTCGATCGATCCTTGAAATAAAATATAGCTCTCGTTCAACCAATTACCACACCAACACCACCGGATCAAATGGCTTTTAGAAATCAGAAATATCCAAATCGTTTCCATTATGTACCTCAAAACGTATTATATAGTTGAAAAAGATGGATTAAAACGAAAAATGCAAACTCATAAAAATATTCAGTTCGTCATTTTTTTAACATCAAACGTACTGCAATATTTAAATACATAAAATGTATAGCTCTTGGTTTCGCAGCTCAAATGCGATCATCTTCGAAGATTTTCACACTTGTCAAAAATTGTGGCACAAACACGGATCGAGCGTTCCGTATTCACTATCAATTTGATGCATGAAATTACCGCGTAATTAAAGGGAAATACATTTAATACTGACCAAGTCGATTCTAATATATCTGTTACGCCAAGCTAGGGCTAGGGCATTGTTTAACATTACAAATAATAACGAAAAGAACTTAGTAAATAAATAGTTAAATAACCACGACGCTTCATCAGCACATCTACTTCACGGGAAACTTTCCAACCACGTGGAGATGTAACCGTACATAAAAAATTATGTTCCGCTATCGCCAAAAATATTTTTTGTTCGTTTAATATACATAACATAAACTTCTGTATGCATGAACACCTGCGATGAAAAGAAAATTCAATTACACCTTGCGAGGAAGTACACGTTTAGAATGACCTTCGTCGTTGTCGCATCAAAAAAATTAAATTAATAAAAACCTACTAGAAAAGCCAAACATTTCCTGAAGAAAATATTCTTACAGTGGAGAACTATTAAATAGGTTATGAAAAGGAAATGGAAAAAACATTTTGATCTCTGTAATTTTAATTTATACGAGCAGCTCGTACTGAGCAGCTCAGTTTCATCCGGAGAAAGCTACTCATTTGGTCTCCTTCTATGCTACTCCACTACTGCAGCGCATATGAGCAGCATCATCGCCAACTGTCTTCCACGGGGTTCAGTATCACGCGAAAGAAGTAAAACATGACCTGGTATAAATATGTCAACGAAAAACTTTCTTATCCATTGTAAGCATGAAATCGGAAAGTAACACAAACATAGACTCAAGATCAATAACATTTAAAATTAACACCGACGGTAATTTCATAATTTCCCTATCCCATTGGTCATAAAGCTAATTTTTTTTAAAATACCTAAGTTCATATTTATGTATCCGCTGTGTAAAACTAAAGGTGACCGTCCTCATTTCTTTCTAATGTAATTAATAAATACTTCAAATAAAACTACAGAAAGCTTTCGCCTTTTAATAAAACCACGCTCACTCATTTCCGACACAATATGCGTCGATAGATGTTAACATAACCCCTACTTTGCGACTGTTATCAGCACAATGGACGACACTTAACTAGATTTCTTTGGTGAGTGCATTTTACTGCCTTTACCCCTACATCCTTCTTTTCCACCTTCATCTTTTTTGCTGATTCTTCTTCTTGAATATGTGTACCATACTCTAAAAAGGTCTCTATTTTCAATCAAGACTTTTCCGCAAAACTCAAACCCAGCTTTACTGTAATTCAGTGAAATATTTTTAGCAAACATTCAGATAAATTTGAATTATTTTTCACAGGAGCATGTTATGCAACATTAATCGTTGTCTGTGAATCTCTTAATTGAAATGAAGTCCCCTCAACGGCATTAAAATACGGCGAATATAATAGTTTCAGGGTAACATGGAAGTTAAATTTGTTGCTGAAAAGTTAATGGTTAAATGCGATGGTGGAATAAAGTGGTGAACTGCCTCAATGTGATAATATTAAAAGAAATCTTTTCCACTCCATCATGCATCAGGAATATTATAGCTATTTTCTTTTTTAAGAGTATTAAATTAATTGAATTTATTTTCCGAATGTGTATAGAGTAATAAAACATTTATTTTGAATCAGTTATGACGTTATAAATTGCGAATTTTTAAAAAATCAACACTAATTATTCATTTAGTAGGAAACGTATCTCCCCGACTTCCTCCAAGGCAATAGCTCATGACCCAGCAGTTGATTCAGAAGCATTATTATCTACTGAAATCAATTAGTAAATAGAAAAAAAATCGCAAAAGCCGCATCCGCAATATTAAATCGGTGACATTTTTGAGTATGAAAACACCAAATGTCATTAGTAAGCGATTGCTTTCAATCATAGAGAGAATAAAACATCCATTTCATTCAATGGAATGCTCCTGAAGGTTTGTCGCATAACGGAAATTCGAACAGCTCTACTTCCTCACTTCAAAACAAATTAACTGGCATTTCATCGGAAACAAGAAACAATTCATTTTCTTCAAGTAACCATGTAGATATATTAGATATGTTGTCTTAATAGCAGACATTTCATTCCTCATCTTCATCCCAGGAGCACTTTTCAAAAGTTGACAAACATAACAAGGGATATTAAAAGGAAGATTTTATAAATCTAATATCGTAATAACTTGAGATAAAGTACTCTGAAATGGAGCTTAGACATTTACATTCTAATTTTGACTGTGTTGCTTACAAAGGTTTGGACGAATTTATTCAGTTAAAAGAAATTTCATGAAAATGTACGAAAAATAGAAAATAAGAATGATTGAATAACATTTTCAAATTAATAATGGCAGGGAAATTTTAAGAATTAGACGAGATATAAAAGTCTTGTAAATCTCGTATGCAACGCATAGGTTAAGACCATAATTTATGGACGCCTGCTTTTCTGAGTTTGAGCGTTGACAAATGTGTTGAAGGTTTTGAGAGCCAATTGAGATTATAAAAAATAATAGCAATAGTCTCTGTAAATGTAAACAGTGAATGGTATGCTTGGTTTCCCACCATTTATACATGGACGATGCCTACGTAAGACGTGTGAGGCATGTTGATGTGCATATATATTAGATACGCTTGTGGATACGATGACACGTATAATAATTGTAAATTTATTGTAATCAGTAAATGTATTGTGGAACGTTTATGTGAAACTCGTCACTTGGGTAACGGAAATGAATTGTTTTAAGTAAACTGTGAACGCAAATTAAAAGAAACGGATTTGAAAGCAAGTGGCCATTTAGTGATTGATAAGAATAATTTTGCGAGAATTTAGAATGTTTCTATCTATATAGGGATAATTATCTATATACTATCTTATAAAGATAAACAATGAATAGTACATGTCAAATGCGAAGAAACCCGTAGTCGTTCAAACAATGTTCGAAGAAATATTAGTTGAGATAACGAAAATGTATTGGATCAAATTACGACATTGCGAGGGATCAAATGTAAAAGATACAGAAAATAGCGCGAGAGAGAGGGGAGTCCGTAGGAGTAAGGTATTGATCAATGAGGAACCATTATTAAGAATTAAGAACAGAGAAAATACGAGGATAAAGGTATCATGTAAAGGAAGAGAATAGAGATAAAATTAATATAAATATAATCAGTCGAATGACAATAGTGTAGTGAGAAAAACAGATAAATAAGTATATGCATAACTGTAAAATCAAGGATCGATTACAATGCGGAAAAAGTCTATTATTGCGTTCTGAATGACAATAAATAGCGTCATAAAAATGCATTTACTTGTAATTTAAATTTGAGCTAGAGAAGTATAGGTACGACGACACGAAATAAACTTTGATGCAAGGTAAGATCTTTTAAGATATACGAGCATACGTATTAGATAAAGCCTGAGGACTCGTAGTAGTAGTTTTGAGGGGAGGCGACCGACAGCTAAGGTCATTTGCGCCATAGGGGAAGGACAGGAAAGGATGAAGGGTGGAGAGAAACCCGGCGTCGGCATTAGCCTACTCTTTACGAAAGGCGCCAAGGGGTCCGCGGCTTAACGTCCCATCCGACGGACGGCGTACTCACCCAAAGTGCCCTCCACAAAGCACCTCACGTAGGGATCGAGATACCTCTGAAAAATATTCAACACCGCCGGGATTTGAACCCGCGCCCTCAGGGTGGGAAGCCAGCCTGAGGACTCGTATATAAGATAAGGGATAGAAACCTGTAAAAACTTAACAATAGGAAAAATATAATTTTAAATTTCTGAAAGGTTTCAATCCGTTGACTGAGACAAAATGGAGACTATATCATCTTTTGATATCCTTATCAAAGGAACGACGGAAGGACGATGAGACAAAGATATCGAGAGTATCCTCTGAGAATAACTCGAATTTGTCGAAGCGAAAATTTTGATCAGTTTATACAAAATGATTATTGCACATAAAATAATCTGAAACATCGAAACAACCGAAAAAATAAATGCCAAAAAATAGGATCTTCATAGAATAAATAATCAAATGAATCGAAGTGAGAAGGAATCCACAATGAACATTGTTTGACTTAAGGGAATAGTCACGAGAATATTAAATTCCTGTGAATTCACAGAGAGAGGTGAAGGCACAAATTTAGCGGCACATAGCAATATATAACACCGATAGTAAGAGAGTATTTGCTATTGAAATTTTTAAATTTATGTTCCAAAACAACAAAGAAAATATTTAAGATTTTAAATATGGCATATGCTGGTGGCTAAATGCTATCCCTGAAATGAGTAAACACGAGTTTGCAAATAGTACGAGAAGGATGTGTTTTGCCGTCCACTTAGCGTGTTTTTCCGATCCATTTATTAATAAAGATAATTGAATGCGGGAATTTATGTGCCTGGCAAACCTTCAGAATCTATGGAGTAATTTGCTGATGAGTGAACAAACAGGAAAAAAACCGTAGTTGAAGTAGAAGAGATAAAGAAATATGACTCAACCATCAAAGCCAAGATTGAGTGAAGACATCAGTTATCGAGAGAATTAATGTTCATAGGTAGAAAAAAGACGGTCTTATATATCTTTAATTATTATTTCCACTCGTCATAGTCTACCATATAGTGAGCAGAGAGAGTAAAGTATAGTTTCCACATGCAAGTGTACAATCAGTGAAACATCAATTTCTAGTTAATGTTAACCTGCTATCTTAATTTATTCTGAAGCTATTTTGTCCTGAAGAGTGGTTAATTTCGAATTGCATATGCTTGACTTTAAAACAGTAATTAATCATTTTTATCAATTAGAAAACTAGAACACGGGTTTCACTGTTCCGATTTCCAACACACAGGCTGTAAACTGCTCAGAATCAAGAAATTTTGGGCATGCGATTTTCAATTTTCAGCGGAAAAACAAGGTTCAATGCGTTTTTGAGCGATTTCAAAATCAACACCCTGCTTGGAAAGTCTGTCCGTCAAACTTCTATGTTCTTTCACAAAATTATTGATTAGCCTAATTTAATTCTACCAGATTTAAGATTTGCATAGCTTTAAGGAATAAATTTAATAACTTTAAATTACGGATTTTTTATTTTCCTACAACAGTTTTTCCTTGCATAACTCTTGACAGAGGAGGCTATTCCACAGAGTATCATGAACAAACGACATGACGAGGTTTTTAAAAGAGGGAACTATCGAAATAAAATGATATTGAAAGAATTCTCTCCTTCAACACGTGGGAAGTTCATATTTGGTACTATTTTAGTGATACCTACGTCACATCTTATTCCGGGACTTCCCTCCTCTCCCAAATATATTTAAATGCCATCAATAAGAGTAGCAAGCACGGAATAGTAATAAAGCCCGATATAATTACGCAATTGATGATTCACCACGCAATTAAGGAGATTAACACTGATCTATGTTTACTTTTTCATTTGACGAGGTCTTAATTTTCATTTTTTCATCGCTAAAGATAATAAATACAAGTTGAATTACTATGTACTGAAAAGCAAAACTATTCCTAAAAGCAATGCCTGAAGGTTCTCATGTTCCTAACTGTAATCAAGTCTGTTTATACAATATATATGGTGCCTATAATGCAATGGTTTTTTCTGTTTCCATCACGTTACCAAAACATTTTAGGATCCCAGTAAGATGTAAGTTTAGCGAATAATAATGAAATAAGTTAAATATTTCCTTGATTGCTTGAGTGCTGTCAGAGCATTTGGTCATTTCTTCGGAGCGAGAGAAACATCAATGACTATTTCCAGACTTTATGGGAGCGGAGATGGAAATATAGGTATAACAACCAAATTTACTCCATTGTTAAGAACTTAAAAATTATGCACTCGTTGATGGCAGCCACAAAACAACGTAAGGTCGTTTAACAAGGAGTAGAGAACGGAAAAGAATTTGTTCAGAAACTTCATTTACCGAACCATAAACTAGTGATCCTTGTTTCTTCTGTCTCTAATTTCTGATCCTATCCTTGGGAGATCCTTATAGGCGAAGACTTACATAATTCAATTAATTCATTTAATATCATTAAGAACTATCAAAAGCTATATGCAAGGAAAGCTTCGTTGTCCCTTTTCATATGCATAAATATTATTATATGATTACGGAGTCACCTTGGACATCAAGGTGAGTCGTGAATGGATCGAGAAAATGAACAAGACTCAAATAATTATCTTAGTTTTGAAGAAAATGGAAATTCGTTTCTGATCCCCTGTCTCTCCGTATTTTTCTGAACCTTCGTCTCCTTTTAAGCCGTTTCCTTTCCTCCACCCCTCAAATAATTCTCCTTCTTTACCTCCAATCTCATTCCTCTTAACCTCTCTTTCCTTTCACCTTAACCTTCTCCTCCCTTTTCATTCCCCTCCTCCCACCCACCAAACCACCCTCCCCCCCTTCCTCGATTTCCCGTCCAACAAAGGTTTTAAGACGCAGTTCGTCCGCTTCTTTTTTTCTCTCGGAGAAAAACCTTTTTTTCCCTTTACTTCTTTTATCCCCTCATCCGACCGCATCTCGTCCTTTTTAATCTCATCCGACCATTCGTTACCCTAACACTACAAGGAGGAGCACGCCCCTTCCCCTCCCTACCTTAACCCAACCCCCGCCCACCACCCTTGTTCTCTTCCCTGCCAAACCACCTAAATTCTCCTTCGTCCACCGCCACCTTCGTCTTCTTCCTTCCAGCAAAGACTTCAGCTATCTGCTTCTTCTTCAATTCCCCCTCCTTAACTCCCCAAGACCCTGCTTCTTTACTCCCTCGCTCGCTCTCCCTCTACCCCTTAACCCACCCATGCAGAAAACCCGTCACGGGTTCTTGCATCGTATTAAGGTGGGTTGGTTCGACTTGCTGCTCATTTTTTTCTCAGGCTTCCCTCCAAGTAGGCATAAAAGAACCTCTCACGCCCACGTCAGCAAAGACGCTGCTTCGGTATAATTATTATTACTATCTCTTTCAACAAAAACTCATACCGTAAATCCCCCCCCGGAATAGAGATTCACACCATATTTCCTAGTTATTTGCATCAACTATTATGATAGCTTTAGATATGATTTAGGTGAGCCGAGGAGTCGAAATAGTGGTTAGTGTCAATTGGTGCTTTAAGAACCTTATAAGGCAAGGGACACTGTTGTGGACCTAGAAATTTATTTTCTATTGTTTTCTTCCTGAAACTGTACATTGAGGTGAAAATTCTCACTAAGCGACCAACTACATGCAGAAGTTTCTCTGTTACTATTAGGTCGGTCAGTTGAGATAGTCAACTTATTTATTGAACGAAAAATCTTCTATTTTGATGAGTGACAACCAGATTGACAATTTTGTTTTATGAAGGGAGCATTTTATAGAGGAAAACCTTTGGAAACTGAGCGCACCCTACGACTATTAAGCAAAAGAAATGCTTCCATTTCAAAACGGAACAAATTTCCGTAGTAATAATATTTTTACAAGTACTGTGACCAAGGTTTTTATTACGGTAAGAAATGAAACACTCAGGAAAATGTAAACACAGAAAAAATGTTCTTTCTCGTTTAATCTAAACATTAAAAAAAAAACAAAAAATCTATACATACGAATGGGTTATCGAACTATTCCGGAGATTTTTACACAGGATCGGTAAATAGATTGTTAGTCATAAAAATATCAATTGAAACCACCTAAAACACGCAGTTTAAAGAGAATTTTTGGATAAGACAAATCTTTCATGAAAATGAAACTAGAAAATATTGTCTCATTGCATCAGAGCAAACCCTTACCTAATTGCAAAGTTTAATCTAGGAAAATGACTGCAGAAGAGGAAACTTAATTTGATATATTGAAATCCACTGCAAGGCAAAGGTTAAAATCGTTAAACCATATTCAAATACTAGAATGCTGAATATTTCATTCAAATATACAGAATCAAAGTTCTTAAGGGGATGCAGTGGCTAACATACTGGCTTCCCACCGAGAGGGCCCGGGTTCGAATCCTGAGGACCGAAGATATTTTCAGTGGTATTCCGATCTCTACTTGAGATGCTTTCTGGAGACCACTTTAAATGAGTGCGCCGTCCGTCGTTTGGAATGTTAAAACTGCGGACTCTTTGACGCCTCTCGATAAGAGTAGGCTATGCCGATGCCAGGTTTCTCTCCACCTTTCTTCCTTTCCCATCTATCCCAAATGGCGTAAATGACCTTAGCTGTCGCTCCCCTCCCCTAAAACTACCACTGCAAAATTTCCTAATAACTTAAGAATATACGAAATTCTTGATGTATTGCTTTTGACAATGAAGGAGTTCTATAGTCTCAATTTTGCACGCAGCATTCTTTCGGTAGTGTAATTTATTGAAAACCATTGGACGTGATGAATTTTTTTTCCTGCAATACTTAAATGAAAACTGCAGTCTTATTAGTACTTGTATACTAGTGGTGGCTCTATTGCATCACGGTTGGCGCCCGGCAAAAGTCTCTTTTCTCCCCCCCCCCTCTTCTCCAGCAACTTCCACAACCTCGCCACCTAGCTCAAACTAGCCTAGCCACCTGCGATTGGTGATTCACCCACGTGAACCACTGAGACTTCGTGTACTCTTTCTTCGACATGTTTCAAACTTTGTACTTCGCGTCCTATTGGTAAGTTGGCCAACCTTCCTCTCCTCCGTCCTTCTTTTCTTTCCACATCCACCTCCCCCCTTTCCAGGATGCAAAAATGTATATAAGACGGCACTTAAATTCATTTTGTCACCTGAAGATTTATATATTTAGCCTTTGTCCGAAAAGAGCGCTTTTTGGCCTTTTCACAAGACTATTATAGTGAAAGCAATGGAGACGATTACAAACACCCAAGCCCTAGGTGGAGGAAAACCCACTCAAGCAGGAATCGAACCCACGACCCTTAAATTTGGGGACGAGGACATTACCCCACCGCCGCCGAGGCCTGAAATGATGTAATACATCGATACCCCGTCATACAATTAGACTTAACTAGTGGGCAGTTGTAACTATCTCTTCTTTATTTTATTGTTCACTCCAAGGAAGTTATCATAAGTATCAAGGAGAGATTTTCTGAGATACCCAAACACCTAATTATTATTTATTTATCTGCCCTTACAGTCACCACTAGGGTGTGTGGCAGAGGTAGAATGCACACCAGACTAACTTACCCGAATATGACACTACCGCGGTCGAACAAAGTTATTATGATCCCCTATCGTTCGTGGAAAAAATGACATCTTAAATCTATCTGTCCTACACTTAATCTCTCCAGTTTTATTATCATTATCTCTCTTACTGTAGTGAGATGTGGGTAATAATGCACTCAACATCACTGCTAAAGAGACGCCCTTCCAATTTATGCAAGAGCTTCGATCTGCAATTTAACCTTCACTCCTAGAGTGATTACCAGCCTAGCTCCTCTAATATTTTGGATACGCTACTAAGTTTATCATAAAAAGTTTTAAACTCTAGCTCCTCTACGCTGCACGCGATCCTATTTGGCAATTAACACAATTTCGAGAGGATCCCATATACTTGCAGTATATTCTATATGAGGCCTAACCAACGACAGATAAAATTTCTCTTTGACATTTTCATCCCATTTACCCAGCAGTAAACATTATCTGTACTGGTAGTTAATTGCCGAAGTTTAAAAAACAAAGTCCCAGAATCTCACCACCTTATTATAAATACAGGCGTATAAACAATTAATGGGACAGATAGCCGGTTAACCACTGATATGGCCGACGGTGAAATTTTCCAAATTCCTTTTCATTTTTAGAAATTACAGAACAAATAGAATCGGGGGACGGTGTCTTTAATGCAGTTAAAAGTTCTAGCGTCTAAAGGACTGAGGTAATTCCGGGTAACGGTTTGGAAATCGTGTAGTACTCAATTTAAAGTCCTCAGTCCAAAAGAATTTATTTATGCGCTGTTTACAGACCGCTAATCGACAGAGACAATTCAATACTAGAATTAGATCAGCAAATAAAAGGTTGTTTATTCCAACACAATGATTGCGACTTTACAGATGGTGGAGATATCAATATCTATTGACTGCAGCACATATAGTCTTAAAACGTTTGGTAAAGACAAAGATATCTGCGAATTTCTATTGATTTCTTTTACGTTGAACTCATTGCATTAACCTGTCACTTCACTAACTAGATGCGATAATATTCTTGATTTGTTAGCAACGAATATTCCCGAAAAAGTATAATGTATAGAAACTATAAAAGGTATTAGTTACCAAAGAGCAGTAAATGCTAAGTTTACGCAACATGGAGTCCCAAATAAGAAGCCTTAAAGGAAAATATACTTTTGTAAAGAAGGGGGCTACAATGGCATGAATTGCGTGCCACGGAATCGATTTGTAAATTTTAAGAAAGATACCAATTACCGAAATACTTGGGATACGTGGAATCACTTCCTTGAGATCACGTTCTTAGCTGTCAACACGTTCATTCCCAGTAAATTTATGAAAAATAACACGGAAACTAGATGGTACAACGCAGATGTTAGAAAGACATTGCGACGTCAATGGCTATGACAGACCAAGGTGAAAAATATTAGGGATGATATCTCTAGCGACAAAAAGAATGAGATTACTTATGATTACAAGATATCCAGGGCGAATGCCAAGATTTAATAACGGCAAGTGTTAAGCAAATTCAAAAGGAAAAGGTTAGCGGAAAATTTGAAAGAGAATCCGAAGGTATTTTGAGCATACGTTAGAGTAGTTCAGGGAAATAAGTAAAATGTTAATTCACTCAAACATTATAAAGGTGAAAAAGTAACCAGCGGTTTGGAAAAGGCTGGCTTATTAAATTCCTTCTTTCAACGCGTCTTCACTAATATCTCACAGAATACCCCCGATAGCTTACCACATGGTGCCGGTCAACCGATGCCCAAAATTGAAATCTCATATGATGGAATAGAATTTTTGCTGAAAAATATTAAGCCTAATAAATCCAACGGGCCTTATGAAATACCAGCTCGTATACTTCAGGATTTAGCTTCGGAAATTGCGTCGTAACTATAAATAATATTTAAGAGGTCGCTGGTAGATCACACGGTTCCCAGAGATTGGAAAACGGCTAGCGTAACACCAATATTTATAAACGGATACTAGGAGGAACAAAAAATTTACAGACCTATTTCCCTCACATCCATTTTGTGCAAGGTTTTAGAACATATAGTTGCTAGTTAGATCGTGAGACACCTCGATAATCAGAAGTTATTAATAAAAAATCAGCACGGTCTCCGAAAAGGTAGATCCTACAAGACGCAACTTGCGCTTTTGGTTCATGATATTCTTACTTCGGGAGAGATCAATGTTCCAATGGATACGATTTTTCTAGGTTTTAATGCAGAACAATATACCCGCTAGATCCGAAATTTTAAATTCCATGTATATTTAGGCTACGCAAACATTTCTCCAAGCGAAATTCTTTTGGTGATTTTACTGGATTAAAGAACCTTGGAAAACTTTGGTATAGAGTGTGATTTTGCACGGCTTGGAAACATGTTCATTGAAACAGGATAATAGGCGTAGATTGGAGGCTTTTGAAATCTGGGTGCGGATAAGGACAGATAAAGTGAAGTGGACTGAAAGGAGAACAAATGAGGAAGTGCTAGATATGGTGGGAGATGAGAGGGGATTACTGGGAGAATATAAGTATATCTATATATAGGTATATATATACCTATATATATATATAGTACGAGGGTCATCCGGAAAGTAGTACCCGTTCGTGCCGCATGAAGTGCTGACGACGCGAGTAGCCGCTGGACGAGGTCAGATAGCTTCAGTGGCTTGTCTGCCTTCTCTGAGCCAAGTTGCGTGACGCTAGCATTGCCTGTGTTGTTTCTGTGATTGTTTACAATGTTTAAAAAAATTGAGAACGCCGCCAGTTGTGAAGTGAGGGCAGTGATTAAATTCCTCAATGCAAGAAACGTTCGCCCATGTGATATTCATCGCCAATTAAAGGAGGTGTATGGAGACAATGTAATGGACGAGTCGTCTGTTCGGCGGTGGTGTCGCAACTTCAACATGGGGAGGGGGAACACACACGACGATGAGCGTTCGGAGAGACCGTCTGTCATTACAGACCAACTGGTGAGCTCAGTTGACGAATTCGTGAGGAACGATCGGCGCGTCACAATTGATGACATCTGTGAGCATTTTCCCAATGTTTCTCGAACAATTGTTCATGAAATTGTTAAACACCATCTGCATTATGCAAAAATTTGTGCAAGATGGGTCCCTCGCGTATCTCAATGAGCTGGCGGCGAAGGACTATGCAGCAGGAATGCAGAAACTTGTCACACGTTATGACAAATGCCTTAATTTGCTTGGAGATTATGTTGAGAAGTAGTTTAAAGTATCCTCTTTCAAATAAAATTTTTTATGTTTGTTAATATTTACTTTTGTGTCTTTATTTCACGAACGGGTACTACTTTCCGGATGACCCTCGTATATATATATAGGTATATATATATATAGTATATATATATATATATATATATATATATATATATATATATATATATATATATATATATATATATATATATATATATATATGTTTGTCAGTCAGCCAAGGGGCTGCAAGCATTGCTTAGTGAATTGGAAATTCAGTGTGACAGGTATGGGATGAGAATCAATATTAAGAAAACAAAGGTTATGCAATTTACTAGAAAGACAAAGGCTAAGCTTAACATTAAAATAGGAGGGCAAAAACTAGAGCAGGTAGAACAGTTTACGTGTATCGGTAGTGTTTTGGACCAACACGGTCTAAGTAGTAAGGACGTAAGGAGAAGAATTGCGCTAGGCAAAGAGGCTTTCACAAGGAGGAGGGAGTTGATGACGGGGACGTTGAGTAAGGATGTTAAGAAAAGACTCGTAAAAACTTTAATTTGGAGCGTAGCTATGTTCGGCGCGGAAACGTGGTCATTGAAGCGGGACGACAGACGTAGTCTGGAGGCTTTTGAAATGTGGGTGTGGAGAAGAATGGAGAAGGTGAAATGGACAGAGAAGAAAACAAACGAGGAGGTACTTGGTATGGTGGGCGAAGAGAGGGGTTTGTTGGGAGCAATCCTATGGAGGCAGGAAAAGTGGCTGAAGGGGGAATTGACCGGCAACGGGTGGTTGAAGACTGTAGTTGAGGGGAGAATGTTAGGCAAACGAGGAAAGGGAAGGAACAGGATAGGGATGTTGGACGGGATGAAGAGAGGAAGAAAGTACTCAGAGCTGAAGAGGGACCTGATGTAGAGTAGGATGTTGTGTTTTACTACGTGCCACAAATTATTTAATTAGTAATTATGTCCATCCAAAAACCTACCTTAACCGGTAGATTACCTAATTATAATAATGATTATATATATAATCATATATATATATATATTTATATATATATATATATATATATATATATATATATATATATATATATATATATTTACATTCAAATACGAAATCCCGCCAAACGGCGAACAAATACTCATTTATATAGAAACAGATGTAAGGAAAAGAGATTGGAACACACATAAAGGACGATCACAGGAGAGGTGGGGAAGGCGAAATCCAGCAGATCACGAATGTAAAAATATTTGCTAGACCGGGATTTGGACTCTGGATCTTTCCACCTTTTGGGCAGAGGCTCTTGACCACTTGAGCTATCCAGGAAACGTAATTTAATCTGAGATCTGCGATGCTTTATGCAACCAAGTGCCCCGATTCTTTATATATATATATATATATATATATATATATATATATATATATATATATATATATATATATATATATATATAATATGCAAAAATATATATCCTGTGTATATCTTGCAGGTTATAAGAGTATTTATTTAAGGTTACGTTAGGTAGACAGCTTCGACATGTAGCATTGCTCAGTTCCTAGGCTCAAAAAAAAATGTTTTGATTGGTACATTAATAATATCAATGGCCTCATTTTAAGGTGGATAACCGTGAAGAAAAGACGAGTTTTCAAAATTTATACGGACTAAAACAAATTGTCACTCATTACTACATGAAAATAAACGATATTTTAGTAATTATTCTAAGTCAAAGGACCACATTTCTTAACTTAAATTGTCAAGAGGCCATGGACCATCCTGATGCGAAAAGGACATGTTACTGCTTCGGGCACAAATGAATGAATTGAGTACAACTTAGAATTATGAAAACATGAAATCGTGCAACTACTATTCAGTGGGTAACTTCCCGTTTTTATATCCACAAAAATTTGGTACGAACTAAATGTGATGAAAATATTCTTTCCGGATATGGTAGGATATACTAGTAAATAAATATGACTCTTTATTGTACAATTGACCCTAAAACAGAACATGATAAATTTATGAAAAAATCACTAAAGCGCAGTGCAAGACAAGTAAAATAATTTGGAGAAAAGGCATCTTCTTGTAAATAGAGATAATTAAGAATACTATACTGGGAAAATTAAAACATACAAATTCCAACCACCCTTTTAGACTTAAACACTGCCTAGCTACACACAAAGAGAAATGGTTAAGGAGTCGAGGCTAATAAGTAGGTATATTATTAATTTTTCCCGTCCACCGAGAACGTGGAGATTATATATAATTCCCAAGTAACAAGCCAGCAGTGCTCAACGAATCCTTTGATAGCGCTTTTTTTCAAAATGCATGACGCAAAACACTTTCCTGTTCCCACACAAAGTGTTCTGCATCCTGCCATTTGGCTAACCAATTCTACCCCCGCTTCTCCTCCCAAAAATTTAAAATCCTTTATGTGTGCTTAATTTTCCCTTTCCTTCTCACCCCCTTTCCCCATCCATACCCCCCCTCCACAGCCTCGTTCTCAGAATCCCCGCGCACGCCCTCCTTATTTGAGAGCCCCCTCCAAGCATACCCTCGCCGCCCCCCTACCTCCCACATTATGAGACGGAGGGAGGCTTAATTAAATATTTCCACCCGTCCCCTCCACCACTCCTCTCGAACTCCTCCTTCGTCTCCTCCTCCTCCTCCGCAGACTATATCTCCAACTGCCACACAAGTATGCGGCTCTCTGAAGTTAGATAAGGGGAGATGGGAGTGAGGGTGGGTGGGTGTGAAGGGCGGGAGGAGGGTCGGGGAAAGAAGAAATTACGATGAGGAGAGGGCTTCAGAATGAGTGGGAGAGGAAACAGGAGAAAGATAAGAAGGATGCGGAGGAATAACGCGAAATAGAATAAGGCTACGGTGCAATAACATTGAGGTGATAGAATATAATAATCCTAAGGCGGTGGGGTGAGATGGTAAGGAAGTAAACGGGCATGGGAAATATAAAAGTTTGCCCTAGCTCTAAGAGAACAAAAGAGAATTAATGAATAAAATGTGAATGCTGTTTGCTTTACAGTGTGACGGATACATGTAAAGTATTTGATAAATGAGATCATTTGTGCCATTAAAAATGTGTAGGCATTTAATGGGCACAGTTTTATTATAAATATAGACTTTATAGAACTATTTCTGGAGACCGAGAAAGGGCTGAGGTAAAACCAGGCGAAGTCAAAGTCACCATAGACATTAAGAGATCCTGAAGTTACCGTCCTATTTGAAGGGCATATAATTGTATTTTTTTTAGTTCTTTGCACCAAGTCAATAGTAATTGTAGACCGATGAAAAATATCGCCAGGATAGGGATCCGTTAGCTTGTCGTAGTGCTTTTCTAACGCTAACCACCACATAAATTATTCGCCGTTACTTCCGGATATGATGGTCTCCACCAGATATTAGTAAATGCAAGGGTTCCTCCGTGGAATCCAAAACCGTTTTTGTGAGCTATTAGGCCTGCAGAGGGTCCTACTAACTAAACGTAGACTGGAATTTGAAACAGGGAAATCCAAAATTACTTTCCTCAATATCTTCCAAATCTAATTTTCTCAGGAAAGTATCCTAAGTTTATGAAATAATATCATGAAACAACCAGTTCTTATGAAATATGTATAATAACTATTCAGTATTTTATCTTCAGAATTTCGATTGAAAAATAATCCATTGATTATGATTATTGCAACCACGATTGGTTGATAACGCGCTCCGCTCCCAAATCTGGCTTACATTTTTGCATAAATCTGAGAGTCTAGTGCAATTCTGGTAATCTGGCTCCAGAGGTTACGATAGAGATTATTATTCTCATACGGAACATTAGCTTAGCAATATTATTATTATTAAAAAATTCATAATTTAATGAAATACAATAGATTCATAAAGCAAGGTTATACAGAAACAGTTACTATTAGTTTATTTGCTTATATTAATCGTGAATAAATACCTTCCAATGTGAACTTTGATGATATTGGTGCCTTGAGTCTCAATGTTTTTAAGTTTCAAGTCATCAACGGAAAAGTGGCAGTCACTCGCCAACTCGTTAGGCAATTAATGATGCTTTTCTAACTAAATAAGCATATGAACTAAGCACTAATGGTGAAATAGTCGTGAGGCGTATTCATTAGCACATATATTGTGGAAATAATTTCGGGTATATACAGGTATAAAGTAGATATAATTTGATGATTGATTTTTAAAAAGTTTTCTTCCCATTTCTTCAGCAACAATGAGTAGGGTTTCAAATGATGTCATCAAAGTTTTTTTTAAACTTACAGGTATGTAAGCCTGTATCCTTTAACAATGCAAGGAATATCTTTAACTTGTAACCGCACTTTACTAAAAATATTAGGAGTTATTTTAGTATTTAAAAACAATTTTAATTAAAATGGTATAAGTGCACTGAAAAGACAATTTGTACCTGTATGTTAAACCTCACATATTCGAGGCCTAATTTACGTAATGCCTAAAATAGATACCAAGCCATAATTTTTATAAACTCTTGGTTTATTACTTTTTTAATGGATTTATCTTTAAAAATGGGAGCCCTAAGAAAAAAATCAAGTTTCACGTCATTACAACTCTAAGGTTTAGTTTCAATGATCCAAAGGGAAAAGTTACTAGTACAGAATAAAGACGGAATCACTTTTCTTAATTGCACATTGTCTCTACAAATAGTTAATAAATTGTTTCACCTTAAAACAAGCTGTCATATTAAATATGTATCTGTACAACAAATATCCCTAGGTAAGCGGTGTATCCGGTAAGTAACGCAATTCACATTTTATTTCTTAGTCCCAATCCTGTGAGCAACTAAATCTGTTTTTGCTAAATAAACCACTGAAAACAACTCTAAAGCCAAACTGAATCCATCTAAGATAGTTAAAGCTAAAGCATTACCTAATAGAATATTTTTTGCTCATATTTTTAAAAAATGGCTGTTAATATCGATTAATGGATTTTTCGAGAATAAAAAAAATAATTCCTGACGTAAAATGCTTTTTACTCTCTTAATATGGAGTATAGTGCAAATATATTTTTTTATTTGTGTTAAAAGTTTTCATAAATACATATGTACAGCATCTTTTTAACACAGATCTTTCAATTCAGATCAGAATAATAGGCGAAATAGAATTGGAATGAAAAAAATGTTAGGGTTTTTTACTTTCATCACTTTACGACTAATTGAAAACTATAAACTATGGTTGTGTCCTTTTGATATAACTTTTATCATCCCCTTGTATTTCATAAATGAAGAAAGTAAGTTGATTCTATTTCCTTGAAATCGCAGTACATAATGTGCCCATCATGCAGATAACCATTAGTGTTTGTGTACCAGAGAATAACCACATTCCACGCCTTATCTTTCATAACATCATGATTAAACTTCCCTCGAGTAAGTTAGGAAAAGGTAATGTCAATTTTGATTTTGTTCCTTTTTTCATCCCGAGGTGTAATCTTTCAAAAAGAACAATCTCCACTGCGCGCTTTGCTTAGTTCTCTGAGAATTACACGTCGTTTTAGGTAGTTACATGCATAAATTAATAAAAGAACTAGCACCACTATCTTAGAGAGTAATACTGAAGCTGTATTGACAATAATATTTGTCTAGTACTTCTCAATATTTTACAAGAACATGAAACAGAAAGCTTACAAACGTGCAACTGAGAAAATGTGTATAATCATCGACCATATACTTATCATGAATTCACGTATACTGAAGAACTTAAAGAAAGCATCAATGTAATAGAAATTAAGTTGTGAGCTGACTGTATTTGGTCATGAAACGCTGTACTTATAAAATATCTAATTTCACGTCAACATCTTATGATTCCGCAAGCTGTTACAACTTAAGAAATAGATCAAGAAACAGGGTTCATATTCATGTAACAAAAATAAAGACATTTTTGGTGAAGAGGAAAAGATATTTTCAGTGACAAGGACGAGAATTTAAGAGTAAACATTCAAGTATATTCAAATCTAGAAATTCCTTACATTCTCTACTATATATTGCTCAATAATTTATTTTTCTGAAAAGCAGCATACAAACTTGGAATAGGTAATTTCAGGGTCATGATTAGATATAAATTGAGGTGAAATAAGTAGATATTTGATAGATGTCACGAGGTCGTTAAAGAAATTAGATCAATGAAAGTAAAGTCTACATGACTATATTGACTATCACTTTTGCTTAACCTTTCCTGTTTGATAACCGAATGTCTGGTTTCAAAGGTTAGGAAAACAGCCCATGCATCCCCGTAGAGTCAGCCGCACACTCCTCTAAGCTTTTAGTGGAAGAAAACAGTTTCGAATGAAAGACGTTTCCCTGCGGAAAAGTAGCAGTAGAAAAGAACAAACAAGGAGGACTTTGTTGAAAGACGAACGCTTTGAGTAAACCGCTGTGGACAAATGAGGGGCACAGGCACAAAATTTCAAAATAATTAGATTTGTTGGAGGAAATGGAGGACATTAGTCTGGAGAGGATGCGGAGCAAATTTGGAAAGAGGGGGAGGGAAGAGGGGTTTGCGGAGTGAAAGGGAAAGCGGAAAAGTGTGGAGGCGAAAGAGGGGAGGGAGGTGTTGAGGTTTCGCGAGATAAGGGAAGGGAAAGAGAATAAGAGAGGGAACGGGATGAAGTAAGGGAAAATAGGTGAATGGTGCCTACAAACGTTTTAAACGGGGTGGCGGTGGATCTCTTTCCCAACCCCGTTACATACCTCCCAAGTCTCCTCGAACCACCCACGTCTCGTACTCCCACGCCTCTAAAACTCCGTGCCTCTCTCCTCAGCCCTGTTACGGGCTGCGCATCATTCGCTATTCCAAAACGAGAGAGAGTGAGAAGGAAGGTCGAAGTAGGAGAAACGGAAGTGAGAGAGAAAATGCAATATTACCCAATAGCGCGGAAGAAGAATTGAGCAACTAATATATAATATAGTATATGTACGAGTATATTTTTGCATATATATATATATATATATATATATATATATATATATATATATATATATATATATATACATGTGGGAAAGGAACTGGCCCCCCTACCCTGATGTGTGAATTTTCACACGCCGTTTAGGGCTTATTACTGGGTGTTCTCTACCATCACCTACTAAACCGACCTTCGGGTTGATTACTGTGTTTATGGTCTTATATATATATATGTATGTATGTTTTCGTTTAAAAGGCCTCAGAGGAGGCCGAAAGTTCAAACAATCTAAAATGTGCGTGTCCTTTTACGTGCTATCTATTTTATTTTGTGTTCTATTGTGCCGTCAAAATGCTAAAATGCTTTGTAAACATTATAAATATATATATATATATATATATATATATATATATATATATATATATATATATATATATATATATAAACACTGGGCTACCAGCTATATATATATCCCCAGTTTAGGCGTCGCAAATGCCTTTAAGGTTCACTACAGGAGCGGGAGATCCAATGAAATGAGGGAAAGAAGCAACCGCCTCAGCTTGCAGAGGGAATTGAGGCAAAAAACCTAAATCCGCTTTTAAATCCATTATTTCATATTTTTTCTCATCCTCAATTCGCGGTACCGGGATCGGGCTAGGGCAGGCAACATACCACGAGGATCGGCAGCGAAACTGGTGTCGTTCACCGTTGTTTTAGAGCCGAGGTGAATGGGTTCGTTAGTGAATGGAATTCTTGGACACAACGTGAGTTTCGAAGATTAAAATGAACGCAGGTGTAGTACGCTTTCCTGTTATGGTAGTTTTAGCAACAAGACAGTCTTAGAACTTGAATGAACCGTTTTGCTCAAATTTAACCCAAAACTTATTTCATGCTGAACCTTCGGAGAGATTTCAAAATTCACAAAAAAAAGACAGAAGGAGAGAATGTAATATTTCCAAATAGTAAGGCAGAAAACTGAGGAATAGTGAGCACAGAGGAAACTAATTTAATATATTTGCATTGGCTGACATTTTTTTTACATTTCTTAATTTATGTCCCCTGAAAGTCACCGCTATGATGTGTGGCAGGGGGTGAATAAACACCAGAATAAATTTGACCCGAATATGACCCTGCCGCGGTTGAACAATGTTATTCTTATCCCTCATCGGTCGTGGAGAAGAAACATCTGTAAGCTACCTATTCTACACTTAATCTCTCTCATTTTACTGACATGATGTCTCCTATCGTAGTGCGATTGGGGTTTAAAATATTATCAACATCAATACTAAAGAGATGTCCTTCAAGTTTAAGCAAGAGATTTAATCTTTATTTTAATCCTCTCCCCTTGAGTGTTTCCAGCCTAGCTGCTCCACTACTTTGGATACACTAATAAGTTTATCATATCAACGTTGCACAAATCTAGCTCCTCTACGCTGCGCGCGGTCCAATTCGGCAATTAATCCAACTAAGTGCGGATCACACATACTTGCAAGATATTCTACATTAGGCCTAACTAGTGGTCTAGGTATTTAATTGAGTCTACACACTCCATTTCAGTGTTCCAGATGCAGTTCCCGAAGAAAGGAACCTTGAGTATATGATGAGGAAGATGGCTTGACCACCGACAATTCGAAAACGTGTGAGTTTCTTTCTTTTTTTCGTGTTTCTGTTTGCTAGCGCTAGCTATATATATATATATATATATATATATATATATATATATATATATATATATATATATATATATATATATATATATATATAATAACCTTACCGTGTAAGTGTTCTTTTATATGTGTCTATTCTTTTCTATTTGTGTTATGTTGTGTCAGCCAATTATATATATAAATATATATATATATATATATATATATATATATATATATATATATATATATATATATATATATATATATATCTCTGTGTGTGTGTACGCGTGTGTACGCGTGTGTGTGCGTGTGTGTGTGCGTGTGTGTGCGTGCGTGCGTGCGTGTGTGCGTGTGCGTGTGCGTGTGAGTGTGCGTGTGCGTGTGCGTGTGAGTGTGCGTGTGCGTGTGCGTGTGCGTGTGCGTGTGCGTGTGCGTGTGCGTGTGCGTGTGCGTGTGCGTGTGCGTGTGCGTGTGCGTGTGCGTGTGCGTGTGCGTGTGCGTGTGCGTGTGCGTGTGCGTGTGCGTGTGCGTGTGCGTGTGCGTGTGCGTGTGCGTGTGCGTGTGCGTGTGCGTGTGCGTGTGCGTGTGCGTGTGCGTGTGCGTGTGCGTGTGCGTGTGCGTGTGCGTGTGCGTGTGCGTGTGCGTGTGCGTGTGCGTGTGCGTGTGCGTGTGCGTGTGCGTGTGCGTGTGCGTGTGCGTGTGCGTGTGCGTGTGCGTGTGCGTGTGCGTGTGTGTGTGTGTGTGTGTGTGTGTGTGTGTGTGTGTGTGTGTGTGTGTGTGTGTGTGTGTAAAATTACACATGTATATATATATATATATATATATATATATATATACACGATGCCTGTTCAAAAAGTATCATGATTTTTGTGTTTTTTTAGACATTATTTTCTATTATTATAATCTATTTTGTCCCCTTCAAATTAATCCCCATTAGATATTATTCACTTGTGCCAACGGTTTTTCCAATCCTGGAGGCACTTCAAAAAATCATTTTTTGTGATCTTGTTCAGCTCCTCCTTCGGCGCAGCCTTATCTCTTCAATCGTAGCGTTGTGTCATCCGGTCATGGGCCTTAGCAAGGTCCGTGGTCCGGTCCTAGGTAGCTTTTCCATACACCACAGTCAACATTTGGATTACGTCCGGGCACTTAATTTCGTTTTTCACACAAAATTTGATACAGATTACTTGATCCATTTTTTTGGAACAAACAAAAATCGAAGACAAGCGGATTGAAGAAATAAGAGTGATCTGGTACAAATCTACCGCATCTAGCTTTCTCGTAGTGAGGATAATCAGTCCTTGGCTGTTGTACAACGTTTATTAATATTTTTTCTTTCGCATTTACCACACATATTAACCTCGCTCAAATTAAACTAATTTAAGTAATTACTTACTCATTTCTTTATTTCAACTTGTACCACAAGGAAATGTTCGTAAACCAAACACTAGAACTTAAATTTCACTTGCTAAATTGATAAATTAATCCCATAAGAAAACAACTTCATTCTTCACTAACGATGCACTTATTATGGCCTTTAACTGAATAATTTGTTGCAGTTAATACAACATTTAGCATCAAAACTAAGTAGGAGGTAATTTAAAGAATGGAGTCACAGAGTAACTAAACCTCGAAGTCGTATGCGTATTACAATGCGAAGATGATCATAGTAAATATTAGGAGTTTTATAAAGTTGAAAAGAATCAAATATTTATTGCAACAGACTTTTCAGATGAGCTAAAGTCAATTCTGAGCAGCGAAAATAAGCATCAAAGTGATGGGAGGGATATGATTTCGTAATTTGAAACGTTCTTAATTCCAACATTTTTTACCACAAAGCACGCATATAGCAACAAGAGAAAGCATGTGTTGAAAAACAACACTCATTGAAAATCGATCTACCAACTTGAGAGTTTCTTCAAGAAAAATATGCCATTTGAGACATGAAATTCACCCGATCCGCGAAAGAAAGGAAAAATGCAAAGTGAGCCCGTGCATTGAATATAAATATATCAAGATGAGATATCGCGGAAGTTATGGAAGAATAAAAAATGGAGATTAAAGCAAAGTGAGTATTTGAGGTATTTTACGACAATATTACACAGGAGTTAGGTCGCTTATCGGCGATCGCTGGCGCTGGGGCGGGGCCAAGGAAGATTGAGAGAGTAAGGGTGAATGGAATCGGGAGTTTCGGTCTGACGTCAATAAAGGGAGAGGGAAAGTAAAAAAAAAACTGTTTCAAAGTTTATAGCAAAATAATATATGATGCACTTATATTATGCACTTAATATGTTCACTTAATTTGTCGTCATGTTTGAGGCTCCCGGAAAGTATCAGTGAATGCTTCTGCAGCTCATCGCCGTTTTATTGGCAACATTTCCTAGCCTATAACACATGATACCGTGTTCTTCATAAAAAGAGAATTAGTTTAGGAGGAAAAGTATTAGTTTCTGCTAAAATTATCCATTCAACTAATTCAGCAAGTGTGCAAAATTTTAAAGTATCTGGTAAGCGCCCAAATATTTGCTCTAAGAGTTATCACGAGTGGAGTTCCTAAATTCTTGGCAAAAGAAGTTTTAGGAAGTCTTAATAGTAGATCTTATCTTGAGCGTAAACACTTGCGCCGATTATTTCATAAAAAACACTTCCATAAATTAAAAATGCATTAAAAAGCCCTTAATTTATTGGTGTAAAAATTAACTGACTAATAATATGACGTTTATATCATATCCACAATCCGAGATGAAATAGTTTATTCCAAGATGAGCTCAATCATTAAAATAATCACGTTGACTGCTTTGATGTAGAAATAATGATAAATAAGCAGTTAGCTGCATCTGGCGTTGATTATGCTGACAACTTTTAATATTTGTTTTTAGATCCCTTTATTTGTTGTCCGTCCATTAAAAATCCAAATAAAATAAGATTTACAAGATTATATACATGTATATTATTTACATATATATACATACATACTATACATATATATATATATTATATGTATCTATATATATACATATACATGTCTGATTATTGGAAGGATAATCCAAGCAGTCAACTTAATTCCATGCCCTGTGGTGATTGGCATGAAGAGGACGTTGAAAGAAAAGTGAATGACAATAATGAGCGGGGAAGACATTTCAAGGATTGATGGAAAAATAATGGTAGACGTCGAAACGAAAAAATTGGCCGGACTAAATACATCTCTACAACCTGCTCTGTCCGCATTACTCATGTGGTCTGATATCTTATGTCACCAATGTCTGATATTATGATATCTCACTTTATGGTGATATCTGCGGTGGCATTTGATATTATGGTGATCTGATAAAATAAAAGAGTAAATAGCTGCTTTAAATGAATTGAAGAGTTTATCTCCGACAATTACAATTTAAAATTAATGTATTTTTTGGTTTCGAATTACACTGAATATATTTGCCGCATTAACGTTTTCTGCTCATTCCTCTATTCCATGACTTTCAAACACTAACAAAAATGTTGCTCTACTTCGCTAAGGATTTCCTCTTTTTAATTGTTTGATAAATACCTTCAGTAATTTTCACTAAGCTCCTCAGACCAATTGCAACAACAGTTTAGCATAAGGGATGGTGTTATTTGCATACATGCAGTGATTATTCCTTGAAGGAGTTAGAGGGCGTGGTGGAAGGAATGCGCACCGCGCAGCAATCACGCGCGAGTGTAGCCTTCCTTCCCCATAAGTTAATATTGATAAGAGTGTATTAATACGCATTCCCTAACTCTCTATCTGGAATTAAGCCGGTCATTTTATACGAAAAATCAGCTGCTATTTACACTTTACACAACAGTCTCCGTAAGATTCAATATAAAATTGGCACCGCGATGCCGAAATGAAAACGAGTTTCTTTTGCTATACTTTTCTCATAGAACGATGACCTTTCACTTAATTTCATTTACCTATACGTAATTCTAATTAGAAATTGAAATGATCTTCAGTTCCCTTCACTCGATGGTCTTCAATATAGATTAGCTTTGCGCCTTGCCAGATGATGTCGAACTATTTAATGGCTATAGTGCTTGTCTAACGAAAGGAAAACTGCAAGGCGCACTAAAGGAGGCAAAATATTCGCTAGAAATAGACCATCAACCGACGCCACGAAAATGCTCCACTTAAGGGTTACGCAAATGTCGGTTCGATCATCTTCTCTGTATCACTCTACTTGAGTTTAAGCCTTGACGAGGGTTTAGTAATACAAACAAAATATTAGCACCTTCCCTGATTCCACCTGGGGTCGCCTGAATAAATAAATACGTTCAATAACATTTTGCAGCCTAAGCATTGGATCTACAACGGCACCAAACAGCTGTAATACTGATTCAGACTCTATTTATCAGGGTTTTCTTCCCACTACGCTCCCGACCACTTAAGAAAGGCAGAGACAGGGCGGGCATAATTGCCACCTGCGGAATAATAGGATAGATACGGAACTGGAGATGAGCGAGATATGGAAAGCGAAAAGGCAGGAATGAGAAAAAGCAGAGTAGCAGCGTTCCTGCCAAGGTGGATCAAGGGAGGCGGAAGCGGATTGAGAGAGGAGGGAAGGGAGAGAAATTAATTTAGGCGGGAAGGCAAAGGGGGAGAGGCAGGAAAGTCAGGAGGACAGGGGAATACTTACTGCGAGCCATGGTTTGAGGGCTGGAGCGCAGGGTGGGAAAATGGTTAGGGGTGGACATATTTTTCAAGAAGACAAGCTGAGAGGCACCAGGAGGGTGAGAGTAATGAGGCAAGAAAAGGGGTAGTTTCTAATGGAGCAGCCGGAGGAAATTTTGGCAGAATAAAGGTATATTGCTCAACTTCACGCCCGCAATATGGGTTGAAATATCTTTTGGGAGCTGGAAAGGGGTGAAGAGCTAGAAAAAAATGCCCGGAGAATGAGTCTGAAGGAAGACAAGTCAAGTGGATAAGGAAAAGGAAATACGACAGTTTCCATATCAGCGTGGGCAGACTTGGTTGATAAAACGATTCAAAGGTGCTGAAATTAAATGGCGTTGCTGTAAAACGTTAAATATTGGTGTAGCAGTGCAACGGTAACGGTTAGTATGTCAACAAGGTGATTGAAAAAAATTGCAACTATGCAGATTATTTCGATTTTTCAAAACGATAAACAAAAATACAGTAACACAATTAGCCATCGCGGGCACTTCAGTAACCGATCAATAGTCTTTAAATTATACATTCAAACTTCAATCAAGTACGAGGACAGGATTTACTGCGGTAATCATTTAAACATTAACTCTACTTGAGTCATTCGTCAATATTAGTCAATTAACGAAGATGGATATTAGTGTGCATGGTCAAATATAAATACGAAAGAGGAGAGAAATCGAAAACAAAATGACCGCGTGACTGACCGCAAACTGACTTTACCGCGAGATAATCACCGTGATTCACTTTCTACATGGTGAGGACGATATTTACACACAATCAGTTGCAATATAGAACATAACCGATAGTACTTAATATTAGCCAGGACATTTTTAATAGTAGCAGTACAAAATTAAAATTAAACGCCTTAATTTAATCAAGGAAGACGTGTATTTCAGTTGAATTCAGAAATGAAAAACATAATCATTCCATCTGCATGATATTAACTCTGCTTGTTATATGATTAAATGAAGAGCACTAAGAAAATTGCTAACGATCATCATAATTTTTATAACTTAAACCAACTATCGCTTCTTTCTCTTCCATGGAACACCTAAAATCATTATCGCAATGCAATGGTCTTTCAAAGTTGTATTCTTCAAATTCAAACTTATTCTGCTTCGGCCAGAGGGATCGATTTTTTTATGAATCCATGGGTACGCTGCATGAGAGTTGATAACATTCCATCACATTTGATAATGTATTATTTCATTGTAAGACTATGACATTTAAAGACACACTCACTTTCACTGTCATGGTAAATTTCCGATTATTTAAATTTTCTAAACGTATCCCACCCTTCTTATAAGGATTTAAGTAATTAGGAGTACAAAAGGAGGGATGGGTCTATTTTATTGAACTGATACCAAACCATAATCTTAATGATTAAATTTTAATTAATACCCATTATCGTCACTAGGGCCGAACAATATATTTTTCGCCTCAACATATTCGCCTCGTATAGTGAAGGTTTAACATATAATGATTATTATTTTTAGGGAATATGCCGGGTATGGTACGTTTTGGATGGACACAAGCTACCTAACGGTGCGGAGACAATTCCCTTGTCTCTCCCAACAAACACTACCCAACATCATAAGCTATAAGTCCCTCTTTAACTGTATACTTCCTTTCCCGCACGTTCCATGGTTTCCGAATATTCTCCCTTACATCAAAGTCTTCAAAATCACATTGCCATTCAAAACGTTCTGCATCCATTTTTCCTGCCTCCTTTGGGTTTCTTCCAACATCCCCTCCCTTCCCGCACCATACGTAGCATTTACCTTCACCTTCTGCGCACTCACGTTTCAAAATGTTCCAATCTATACCTATTATCTTATGTTAATGAATATGTTTCTGGCGTACATAACTATACTCCATATCAAAGTATTAACAAGCCTTTTCTTAATATCCTTAGTCAAAGTCCCTGTCATTAATTCCCTCCTCCTTGTGAAACTTTCTTTGCCTAATGCAAATCTTTTCCTTATGTCTATGCTACTTCGACCATTTTGATCCAACACATTTTTGAGGAAGGTAAGCTGTTACACCTGCTCTAGTATTTGTCCTCCTGTTGTAACGTCTCCCTCAGATATTCTCTTTCTGGAAAACCACATGACATTTGTTTTATTTACATTTATTCACAATATATCAATCGCACTGACTTTCCAATACACTCAGCAATGTTTGCAACCCGATCAGTGGCTGACAAACTAAGACCTTCTCTACTTCTTAAACTAAGACATTTACATAGCCATCGTAACTGATTTTAAGAATAGTCCACCGATTTTCATTCCTATCTCCAGTTCTTCCCATGTATATTTATCCATTTTCTCCTGAGCAGTCTGAGACATGTACAGGTGGTGGATAATCCAATCCCTCCAATCTACTCCTATTTTCCGCAAAAAATTCATTCTTTTTGTTTTTCCTAATTCACTCCATCAAACTCTT
This sequence comes from Hetaerina americana, assembly GCF_022747635.1. Taxonomy (NCBI): domain Eukaryota; kingdom Metazoa; phylum Arthropoda; class Insecta; order Odonata; family Calopterygidae; genus Hetaerina; species Hetaerina americana. Next base: position 17,895,407 of record NW_027287427.1, read on the forward strand.
ATCCGAAATCTACGAAATAATCAAATACATCCTGATTGTACTAAATGACATAAAACGTTCATTAGCAGACTATAATATAAATCTTGACCCCTGGTATTCAATCAAACATTTTAATAATATTAAAATTTCGGAGTGTAAAAGAACGCCTCAGTAGCTTATCCAGCCAAAGTACTCGTCCTAATATCGAGAGCTCCGGGTTTGAATCCCGGTCAAGGCGAATAATTTTTACACTTTGATATTACCGCAATATCTAATATAATATTACATCCTCCCAATGTGACACAACCTTGACGTGGTGGAAGGGGTTTTGCGTGTTGATGCAACCTAGAGCTGTGCTGGTGAAACCAATTATATTTGCACCACGTAGATTCACCCACGCCATGTAGGTGGAAAGGTAGAAGCTAGACGAAAGATAGTCAGTTCTGTTTCTCCGTGAGGCGACTGCAAAGACGTTGGACCTCAATGGGGTGGCCATTGAGTGATGGTGTTACGTTAAAAACACTATTGAGGAAGACAACAGGAAACCACCTCAATTAATTATCCTCTGTCATTACGATGGACGCAGATACTATACATTGTGCCCGGCACTGGGAGAGGTAATCCTTACATCGTCATAATCACAAAATATCCGTGCAAGTTAAATCGACAGAGAAACACAAAAGACGGAGGACCAAATCAGTTGGAATAGGGGCTAGGAATTTTATAGGTAGCTGAGAGGCCTTTCCACTGAGAAGACTGAGCCTTTATCTCAACATCATAATCGTAAATCCAGGTTTTGCCATCGGTTACGATGGTTTTAAGAAACTCTGGGTCGGCATTGGCTCGATCGAGGATTTCCTGACAAATATCCACAAGTTTTTGTCTCTGCTCATCAGTCAGCACCCGCGGGACGAATTTTGATGAGACGCGCGTCATGCCCAAAATGTCTGTCAAAATTGTCTGAAAGGATCCAAAAATAATGCTCACTTCCCCGGCTATCTCCCTAACAGTTAAGGCGATTTGCCCGAACCAAATCGTACACCAATTTGACATGGTTGGGTTCTGTCGGAGTGGAAGGCGGCGCCGTTCGCGAATCGTCATCTGTCAAGGTTCTGCCCGATTTAAAACGACTGTACCATTAAAAACACAGGCTTCGACTGATAGTTTCATTAGCAAAGGCTTGCTAAATCATTCCAAATGTCTCCGTAGCACTTTTGCCAAGTTTGAAACAAATTTTTCACGCACACACGCTGTTCCTCTAACTCCTTCATTGGTTCCGTTGCACGCGGCGACGAGTAGGTTAAGACACGTACAGCTGCTGCTGCGTAACAACTCGACGTAAATAAACGCCACACCTCTCATTTTAGTCGTCAGATTTGTCACTAGATGGCGCACTATGTATCGTTTCGATTCTTTGAACGGTTTGCGCTGAATATAATCAGTCCGGTCTTTTTTTGATCACACCTTGTATCCGCTGCTCAGTTGCGAGAGTCGGGATGGGAAGCAATAGGAAGAGGGTTGATTATCACCCGTGATTTTCATCGTATACGAGTGTATGACATACAAGGCATGGGAATAATATGGGATAGAAATGGAAGCTGGTGGAGAATTCATAAAATCAATTAGGCTTCTGGATTATCAAGTTTAATTTGTCAGTCAGCCAAGGCGTTATAAGCATCAATTAGTGCTTGGGACAGTCAGTGAGATAGCTCAGAGATGAGAATCAATAGAAATAAAACAATCTTAATAAGATTGTCGAGAGATGAGAATACTTAGTTAAATGTGAAATGGGATTTCATAAACTAGAGTAGGTTGAGCAGTTTACCTGTCTCTGAAGCATTTTGCCCGCAAATGGTCAAAATAATAAGGCCATAAAAAGAATAACTGCTTTAGGCAAAGAAGCTTTCTCAAGGAGGCGGGAATTAATGACACGAGGGATGTTAAGAAAAGGGTCGTTAAAAATTTGATATGGAGCGTGATTTTGTATGTCGCGTAAACATGGACGCTGAAGCAGGAAGATGGGCGTAGATTGAATTTTTTAACAAAAGGTGTGAATAAGGATGGTAAAGGTGAAATTGAAAGAAAATAAAACAAACGAAGAACTGCTTGGCTTAGCAGGGGAGGAGAGGGGAATGTTGGAAGAAATCCAAACGAGGTAAGGAAAACATATATACTGAGCGTTTTGATTCTGCGATGAGATGTTGAAGTCTATTTTATAGTTGAGACAGTTTGGCAAGCGAGAAACAGGTAGGGAAAGAATATGCATATTGGACGGAATGAAGGGATGAAGGGAGCACGCAGAATCACAGAAGGATTTATTGAAGGGCCAATTAGTGTTTTGATAGGATAGCTAAAAACTGTATAATTTGTAAACGTGTAGTCTGTATCCATCGAAAAACTGATTCAAACGGTAAAATACCAACAATAATAATAGTTTAAAGTAAAAGTTTTGATCAAGAATAATTTCAGCATATTAATATTTTTTATCTTTCAAAAAGAAATCTCTGCGAATCTAAATACCAAGTGCTTAAGTACACTAGAGTATTATCATTAATAAAAGTGGTTTTTTACATATACCATTCTTTTTCATCTAAGTCCTTTGTCCGGTATTTTCACAATGATACTGCTCAGAGATTCCATTTGTATGAAGTATAAAAAAATTAAAACAAAAATTTGACCCACAATCATAATTCTTATCGTAAACACCACATTTTCAATATGAATAAACATATATAGCTTTGAACTGCGCATGCTTAGTTTGAGTGCATGTATCATTTTAAATATTAGCGATATTTGCACTGTTTTCCCACGCCAAGAACTACTTTTGAATCCTCATCTCCCGTTGAAGGAATTTTCGTAGACGCGGTTAGTATTTTGACTTATACATATGGTCCGTGAAAAGAGCACTCAGACCCCAGGTAGGACATTGATACCGTGTCTCTATTTAAAGGGTGGGCTGTAGCAAACGCTAGGACTTTTCTGCAGCATGGGCACTGACGTATAGTGGCCATGAAGAAATGTTTAGAGAGAAATAAATTTGTGAAGAAAAATTTCATCTTTTTCGCCCAGCCATCCTATCACTTCCGATCACTCCTGCCTGTTATCGAATTACCGTCATTATACACAGAGGTCGAACATTACTTGAAGCCCATCTAATAGACCCCGAATCTATGCAATAGAGACACGGCCCAGACACCCTAGATCTCTCCCGCTTTGAAGAGCATTGTGACCGCCACTTTAATATGCCACGTTGACCGCCACTTTAATATGTGAATGCACTCCTTTCAGTAATGAAACATGACCTGAAGAAGGATTTGTCTGGGGAGAAGAATTTCTAATATCGGGAAATAGACGTTAAAAACTACCGGTGGAAGAAATTACCTTCCACCCACGAGCGCTTTGTCAGTATCTTCATGTCCTTATTCTTACTGAAAGGTTAAGAATCTATTCTAGCCTCGCTGACTGATGGACATACGGTTCTCATCCTAAAAAGGGAGTCTCGTCCAATTCGAAGAACCATATCCTCTTACCTGCGTTGACCCCGTTTTCAGCAGTTTGGCTGACATAATTGTAGTTATGGTTCTCCATCCTTGACGTATTACGTAGCTTTCCCTTCTTTTTCATCTTTTCAAAATAGTTGCATCTCGCATATTTCACACACAGGTCTATAAATTGCAATATTGGTATTTTGCTGTATTTACACTTACAATTCTCTCTAATATTGCCTATAGGAGTCCTTAGTATATAAAATTGTGTTGTACAACCATTAATATTCGCATTTATGATATATTCTCGCAACCTTTCTTTTTGCTCATTCTATTAAAAACTTTTTAATTAAAAATCTCATCAGATCATTTGATTTTCAGAATAAGTCTATCGCACCATGTTTCAAATGAGTTCACTTTTTTCTTTTATTCTTTCCCAAAAGATTCAACTTTTACAACTATAGAATGTCTCGCTCCATGCAAAAGTTTTAATAAGGCTTTCCTAATTTTAAGACAATTATTTTTGGAGATTTAGATTTTCTTAATTTGTTGAATCCACCTCTTCCTAGAGAGATCTTACTACCTACTTCCGCTTCACTACTTCCATCTTTAGTGATCTTTCGCTCCAGATAATTAAAGCCGTTCACTTAATCTAGTGGTTCGTCACAAAATTTAATTCAAGTCCTGAATTGCTCTTCTTTGCCACACGCCATTAGTTTTCTTTTAGATCAATTTATTTTCATGTTGCATCCTCCATCTACAGCATTATTCATTTAAATTAGAATTGCCTCCTTTGGTCACAGCTGGGACAGGAACATCGTCGGTAAGTCTTATCACAGCTTTCCTTTCAACACATATTACCTGGTGCATTATCACCTATTACCATTAAGCAGTATACTGTACATCGTGATTATTTGGCTTAGTCTTTACATTGAAATACTAAACTGTGTTTATGACATTCAAATCGGCCTTATTCCTTAGTATTTATATTTAAACAGTGAGAGATAATTACGAGCAGAGGATCTTAAAGTAAAGCAACTCAGGATGCAAACATATTCTTCCCACAGATTTTATTTGTCAGTTGGCCACCCAATACAAGCGCAACCTTCCAATGATGTTGGTGGGATAAACTGAGGCACTCGATACCATTCCACATGAGCTGCTAATTGTCATCCTTAATATGAGGTAGGTCCACTTGAATTATCCTTCCCTCTGGAGATTGTCCTGGTTTCTGTAGAGCTGGTAACGTATCGTAATGGCATCTAATAAAGCTAAACCTCAAGCTTCCTCCTTTAAGTTTTCTCGCTCCTCCCATTATTCCTTCAGTTTTGATTTGGAAGGGGAAATCGGTGAGGTTCCCCGTCCAACAGGAAGCATAAGACCGAACAACTCTTTGTCATGGGTGCATATATCTCTAATTTTCCGTGCAAGATAACTCTGACTTACGCTGAACAACTACGGAAATAAGTGATGGTATAGGAATGTAGTTCTAATTGGGTACATGCGCGACCATCCACCTGTTAGAAAGAACACTTATTAGAAAGGCTTCTAACGGGAACGTCATTCTTCATTTTGATGACGAAGCGATGTGCAAATATCTTTCCGTGCCTCCGCACCGAAATCTGAAAGTGAGGGTATTGAATATCCGCTATGTATTAATAAATATAAATAAATGCCCGCTAATCACAGATCGGTATCACAGACGCATCTGGAGGTGAGAGCTGTCTAGAAAGGAAAAGGGTCTCGCCACACACACATAATTGGTATATTGACCCTACTCCACCCCTTTAACTGCATCAATTGGAACGAAACCAAGTTATAAGCCTCTGAAGGTGCATTATAAAAATGGAGGTCATCTATCTACTCCCGAAATCCGCCTTAATCCTGGTTTATCTCCCTTGGAAACGAGTCGATGGAGGGAGGGCGAGTTTGGAGGGTTACCACGGGAAAATAGTTTTACAAATAGCATCCAGAGAGCTCCACAGCACATACCTCTTGGTGCATTACTTGAACGAATAGGAGAGTGCACAGTGCGTTCATATTTTAAGTTGCAAAGAGGGTGGCAGACGGACTCGGGAAGAACATGAGCCTTTCTCCCCGCGGAAGCGTACTGTAAGTAACACTTTCATCCTCTTTCTCTGAAGGATGATGTAATCACGTTGAAATAAGGTCTTGGGCAGAAGACCCTACTCGATGAGCACAACTATAAGCCAACGCACAGGTGCTAATATTGAAACATGGATTAGTATGGATATGAGGTTATAACATAGTTATATCAAAGTATCTGATATTCCCATGGTCTTAATTCCTAAAAAGAGGGTTTCATCCTTCCGTGTCAGAATGTCGTCACGAACACAAATACTTTAATGCGCTCAAATTTGGAGCAAATGTGAAATAGATGAGGTCAAGAGCCTTCCTAAGCTAGTCCGAGATTTCGGGTTATCCCATTTACGGCTGTAGGTAAGCATAGGCCCAGCAGTACAGCGCAGCTCAGCGTATTCCATTTCCCAACAGGCACTCTACGTCATCGAAGCAACACCATGCTTTATGGGATAATGAATCCATCACAAAGAACAAAATCTACAGCCAAAATGAATATGATGCGAAGATGATAGAAAAATGGACGAAATATCAATAGTTGCTGGGCGGACTGAGGCAGATGTACATGGGATACTGTGTGAAGTTCTTTTAGTGTCCACGTTGGTGTGTTCATTGGGGTGACAAGCTGACTGATCGACAGTATCAAGAGAATTTTGGCCTAATGGGCTAATGCAATTGCAGCGGGCTTGCAGCAGGCCGCTCTCCTGGTCTGCTCCGTGTGAATTACATGGCGGTGACATAAACACATCTCTCCGGCGATGACAGGTGCCGATACCCCAGCGCAACTCACCACCAGAGTCAGTGGTCATTATGACGGCAAAAATATCAATCCTTGCCACAAACACGCAAATAATATTTTATAAAAGATCTATACATAAACCTAGAGTGTCCCAAAATAATATAATCAGTGCGATGGTACGGAATGCCTACTTAGGTCTAAATATTTGTTATCACCATTCACAGCAAAAGAGTATTGAACAAAAACCCAATTTCAATGGAAGAAGAAAAAGTTAAAAAAGAAAGCATTGAGGCAAAAAACATTTACATCATCAGACAGAAAATTCAGCAGATGAGAAAATTATGAAAGAAACAATTACGTTTATTACATCTTTCGTTGATTGCCGCAACCAATAAAAACACTAAGTAAATTTACCCTAGATATTAAGTAAAGCCTAATCCTTAAACTAATTCTAAGTTGAGTATCCTGACAAAATTTTGAAAACAATCCAATAGAATAACTCGAAGAAAATCACAGCCGTATCTTACGAAATTATACGCATACATATAAATAAATGTTGTCCTTAAAGAGGATGATATGGTTCCGACAGCATGCCCGGGAGAAGCGGAGGTATTTTTCTCTTTCCCATGAACATCTCCTCCGAGTATTAATATTAAAGCAATTTGCAGTTTTCCTCCTTTATGCCACTTCCTCTCAGAATTTCGGTGAAGAAAATCAGATTGCTCTTGGATGACTGTAATAATATAATGCCATTGATTAATGTCATATTCTCCCGCTACTTCACAATAAGTAATGATCCTTTTCAAGTAGGTAAAAAATAAACAGCATGGAGTTTATATGGGTCTGGGAATAAGTTAAGTTTGGCTAATATTACACCAGTGAAATTGAAGTGAGAGTGAAACTGACAAACACTCTTTAACTTCTACGGAATAGCATAAGTGGTTGTGAGGTCAGGAAAATGTCATAGACATAAAAAGAGAAATAATTAGATAAATGGAAAGTTTTTTCTTCACCAGCCTGAGAAATGGGACTTCTGTGAAATTAATATGAATAATAAGGTTTTACGGGTGAGGACTAAGGTAGGCATGGGCATACAAAGGAAAAACTTTTATAAGATTTTTTCTCGATTTTAAAGTGTCGGGAAACAAGGAGCACGGAGAACATAAATAACAGTGTGCATGATAAAGTCGAGATAAATCACTTTATGGATGCATTTAATTTCGATAATTTACCATTACTTTAATGCGTTCAATCACAAGTGCCTCGATCCTTTTAGATGGAAGCAATAAAGAGAGGCAGCCGATTAAAGAAGACTTTGCCAGAACTTTGACTACGCAGAAGTTTCCCAAGGGTTGAATGCAGGAGTTATGCCCCAAAATGACCAAATATGCACCAATTAAAACCATAAATGTTTAACAGAAATAAATTAACGGATAAATCAATTAGAATTTACCTGAGGAAACCATAATATTGCAAGAGACGTTCTATCATCGAATTTCGTAATGGTTAGTCAGCAAGGCGAAGAAATTTCCATACTTGCCGCACATGATCCATGATGAATTCAAAATATGCATTCATTAGTAACGAGGCCGCGCTGATCTTTTTACTAAATTTTTTATTGTCCTGGATTTAATGAAGGAGAATATGTGGGTGAGAAAATAATTCTCTAGCAGCAAGACAACCTCATGAAATCATTTTATGTATATCAGAATGTTAATATTTTTTTTTATTATTTCTCGTAAATATTCCTATGCTGTTTTATGATTTCATTTCTATTACATCCCAATTAACTTGTTAGGAAAGTCTTCAAATTACCTTCATTTTACGGTTAATGGACATTGAACTAACTTAAGGTCACTCAAAATTTGTAGATTAATATAGAAACAATAGATATTTTATTGCTACTCATTAGTTGGATCCTATCTCAGCAATTCTACATAAGAGGCCAAATTGAACTACCCAAAACATTCCAAAATAAATTTCTTATAACATAATCTTATATTATAAGAACTTAATTAAAAAAATCTTTTAAGTTGATGACTGAGCAGTTTTCATTTTTAGTCCTGAGAGCCGAGAAAATATCGATGGAAAGATTTAAACACCAAATTGCTTCATCCTTAAGTAACGCTTGTTCCTATGTATAATGACAATTATAACCTGCCTCTTTCAACTTTTTAAAGAAAACACTCCAAATTCGCTTCATCTAAATGTATTAGTTATATTAAAACTTCCAATATAACTTTATAAATCCAAGAAACTTCAGGAGATACCACGACAGTGATTACGGAGTCATCCACTAAATTTATATAGCAATGCAAACATTTCAGAGTGTAAAAATCGTCCAGTCAAGGAAATTGATTTTTACACTCTGAAATCGTTTCATTGCATCTTTGTCTCATTGTTTATTTCTTAAATAAATAAAATAATAATGTCAAAATACTTCTTCGCCGAGCGAAATACATACTGAAAAACGAAATGGACTCTGCTCTCCCGGCACGGGTGCAAAGCTGATCCCAGGGTCAAAAGATAACACGAAATTTGAATTTGAAAACGTATATAGGCAACCCTCCAAAAACCGCATGTTTCACTTAGGCAGACGGCACACGCCTTAGAGGGCAAATCGGCGGATTGAAAGAGACAAGAAGGAGGGAAAGGAAGGGGGGAGTCTGATATGGGAGAGTTGGAAGGATGTGTGAAGGTGGCGCAAAAGCGAGTGGAGCGATGGAGGCGAGGGAGGGCGAAGAGGATGGTTCTAAGGGATAACTCGAGAGGGTGTGGATCTGAGATCAGCAGTCCTTACGGAGCCTGTGAGATAGCGCTCGGGGCTCCGAAGGGTAAAGGTGTTAGGAATAGGGGTGAAGAGAGCAAAAAGTGGGAAGAAAAGGAGGCCGAAGGATGAGGGATTGGAGAAGAGATGGGAGAGATTTTTAGTGAGCAGATTGAAGGAGAGCAATTCAAGGCAGTGAAGTAGGATGGAAAGAGAGACAAGGAAGAGAAGAAATTCATGCTATTATCACTACCTTAGCAGCTGTCGCATGATTACCGACAAACCGCCATGACGTGATAAATTTGTTTCTTCACTTAATTTAATATGCAAATATAAAGAAGATTCTCAGCCGTTCGTTTTTATGACATGAAATAGCACACATACATACACACGACTACATGTACACATACATAAACACACATATTTATGTGTGTTTGAAATTGATTTGTGACATGAAATAGCACACACACACACACACACATATATATATATATATATATATATATATATATATATATATATATATATATATATATATATATATATATAATTTATTTTTTTATTAGGTAATCTACCGGTTAAGGTAGGTTTTTGGATGGACATAGTTACTGATTAAATAATTTGTGACCCCTAGCAAAACACAACATCCTACTTTACATCAGGTCCCTTCAGCTCTGAGTACTTTCTTCCTCCCTTCATCCCGTCCAACATCCCTATCCTGTTCCTTCCCTTTCCTCGTTTGCCTAACATTCTCCCCTCAATTACAGTCTTCAACATCCCGCTGCCGGTCAATTCCCCCTTCAGCCACTTTTCCGGCCTCCATAGGATTGCTCCGAACAAACCCCTCTCTTCGCCCACCATACCAAGTACCTCCTTGCTTGTTTTCTTCTCTGTCCATTTCACCTTCTCCATTCTTCTCCACACCCACATTTCAAAAGCATATATATACACACACACACGAGATATCGTACATCATATATATATACATACGCACACATACATATGCACCCACAGGTATACAAGTAGTATTAGGTATACACAGTAGTGCATTTGTTCAGGGAGCGGCGAAGAGGTGCCCTCAGAGTAAGGGAGTGGTGTGAAGCGATGCGACGTGTATTGTGTCCATGATGATTTGGGGCCCCTGAAAGAGGGAGATTGAGCGGAGAAGGTCGAAGAAATAGTATCTGTATTTCACGAAGTAAATTTGAGTGTGAGCCAATGGTTGTACAGGCGGACCACCGGAAATAGTAATTCTTGTATTTTTCTCTTTTTTGTGCCCTATGCTTTCCCATCCTTCTCCGCACCCACGTTTCAAAAGCATCCAATCTGCGCGCATCATATAGCTTCGACGCTCATATTTTAGCACCGCACAAAGCCAAAATGTATATTGAACAATAATATTTTCTTAACATCTTTACCCAGCGTCCCTATCATCAATTACCCGCTTCTTGTAAAAGATTCTTTGCCGAACGCAATTCTTTTCTGATGCCTCTACTTCTTTGATCAGCTCAGTCAAAAATAGTACTTCCGAGATGGGCAAAAGGTTCCACAAGCTCTAGTTTCTGAGCTTTTATTTCGGATTTAAATTTAACCTTCCGCCTTTTAGAAAACCTCAAAGTGTTTGTTTCATTGACCTTCATCCCATACCTTTCATGCTGATTTTCTGATGCGCTCAGCAATGACTGTAACCCCTCGGCTGACTAACTAGCTAAAGTATTACCATCCGTAAACTTTAGTGATTTATTGGATTCTCCACCGACTTTCATTCCTATCTCCAGTTCTTCGTATGCCTCTTTAATCCTTTCCTCTACATATACGCTGCACAGCACCGGTGATAATGGACAACCCTGCCTTACTCCTCTTCCTAACACTACCCATCCGGACTCTCCATCCGCTACTAGCACCTGAGCTGTTTGAGACATGTACAGGTTGCGGATAAGTCTCCCATCCCACCAATCTACTCTTATTTTCAGCGACGCATTCATTTATTCTATCCAATTTACTCTATCGAACGCCTTTTCGTCTATGTCTATGAAACAAACGTAAACATCCCGACTGTATTTTATATTCCTCTCTATTTGTGACATCATTACTGCTATGGCATCACGGGTGCCTCTCCCCTTTCTGAACCCAAACTAATCATCCCATAAGTAATGCTTTGTTCTCAAGTACCCATAGTAATCCTGTTATTGATCATCGTATGTACCACTACATCTGTGTGCTAAATATAAGTTCTTATTCTGCAATCTCACATATGAATATATGTGCACAATATTATCCGGTAATTAGTGTCCGCATTGCATGTGTGCCGGCCATCTTTTAATGTTTTTTCTTGTCCTCTTTGTGTAGGCACAGGAACAGCTACTAACCATTTAATACTTTTAATATGTGAAGACATTTTGTATTGCGATCAGTCGCCCCCTTACCTTGCGATTTTGGGTAGATCGCGGGGTGCCATGTGTATGAGGAGATAGAAAGAATACATGTAGAATGGCTGGTGACCTACCACCCCTTGCTACAAGCCCTAGTGACGGCTTGCGGAGTGTTGTGTGGATTTAGATGTATGTAGATATGGCTTCCCGTCTATTTTTGGTTCGGCCCTTAAGCTGGTCTATTGAAATCATCTGATCCCTTCCGCACAAATTATACGAATTATAGTAGCCCATAAATATTCTTTCGCCCGCATTTCCTAAAAATTTTTAGAAATTTTGGATGGATTGTTATCCATCTTTACGGTGTCATTATATTTGATTTTTCTAATCGTATTTCAAATTTTTTAATCAAATATTATTAGTCCAATGACTTCACCTTTCTATGCAACACACCCATTCCACCCTCCCTCAGTCAACTCTCCATATCCTCACACTGACACTGCACTCGGACTTTCACCATGCTTCTTATTACGTACAACTCTGTTAATTTCTCACCGTAGTTCATTGCTTATGCCTTTGTACTCCCTTATTCTTTATTTAATTATCAAATTCTCCTATTTTCTTTTCTCGTCTATCTTTTTAATAGTCTCGTGTGTAATTAATATTTTCCTTATACTTTTCCTTTTAATTCTTCTCAAACTTTCCTTTGCATCTTTTGATATCCCATGTCCATTTTTGTATTGTATTTTATCCTTTTTAAACACATCAACATAAATATCTTTATTTTCAGCATAATTTGCAATGTCATGATACGAAGAGCGAAGCCAAGGCTAGAATAATAACAGTAACTCTTAAGTTCACCTATCAGTGCAATATCATTTTCACTTTTTAGGAAGACTTGCCGATTATTTCAAATTAAGTGGAAATGCTAACTTTTATTCACTACTTATTAAAAAAGGTAATCGTATTGCACATTTATCAATTAAGGTTACTCACTTTCGCATATAAATTAATAAATACAGTCTGCTACTAACAAGCGGATGCAGATCACAACGCAATGTAAATTAAAGTCAATTACTTTAAGAAAAATTAACCGAATAAAAAACATATTGCAATGAGATTCTCAGATAAAATTAAAATTCACCTTAAAATTCTTGTTTTACGAATAAAAACGAACTAATAATCACAAATATAAGAAATAGATCAACTCTTGGGGTGTGAATTGGATACTATGGCCTTTTAAATATTTTTTAAGGAATTAAAGAACAAATATTTTTCATTGGCGGGAATGATGCGTGATTCAAATTAAATGTATCCAGTGCAAATTATCAAAATACGAGAGGGTAAAATATTTGTTTGCTAGAGATTGGGGAGGACCGAAAAAGAAAGATGCTGCAATCTAGGTGCAAAGGACAAACTACCGTTTTGTTACGCAGGCGTTTCACCATTTCCTCCGCGAGAAATGGCGTATAATTAAGTGAGGCGGTTAAGAGAAGCTTGCTGAAGCGGGAAGGAGGGAAAAGAGGGAGGGATGGGGGTGAGTTAACTCCGAAAGGTATGTCTTCTTACACAGAACTAAAGGGAGCATTCTATTTCTAAGCGTTTTATAAGGGGTGCTTTGCTCAATGAATCATTCGTCTCATTTCCTCCCTTATTATTCCTAATACTAAACCACCCGTTCGAAATAAATACCGGGTAATATAGTTGTGAGCCATTATTCTATTTAATTAAGCGTGCAATCTCCCCTTAAGATGAACGCAAAGCATTATATAAAGGTGAAAGTACGCGGTTCCCACGAACTGAAGTAATTAACCAAATGCCTACCAAAGAGGAAGGCTTCACTTATACCGAGGGTAACAAATCAACGTAAATGAAAATCTACGTCAATTACATATTTTTCTTTTGTGAGAGGGCTGCGACTATATCTGCGTTTTAATCCATTCGCGTGTTTTATTCTTAGGACATTCGCGCTCCTGGAAACGCTGCTTAAAGTAACACGACCTTATTATTACTATATGATACATAAAGGAAAACGCATCGTCTAAGCTGACATTAAAGTCCATTTTAATAGTTATCCTTGATAATTTAAAACTTATCGCACTTCCAATTTGCTTAAAAATTGTGGATCAACAACGATCAAATTTGTCAACGTGGAAGAACTGGCAACCGCATGAAATTCAGTGAGCTAAACAGAGCTGCTCTATTATGAAAATCACTGCAAAAGAGATCATGATTTTGCATTTACAAAAATTAATGCACAAAAATGCATTTTATCAAAACTCTAAATCCGGTGCGAAAGTAAGCAAAATGCATATGTAACATTGTGAGCACCAATCTCTCACCCCAAAGCAACCAAGGTCGGCATTAAACTTATTCTCTCGCGAAGCTTGCCACAAAATAATAAATTATTTTTTTGAATAAGTCATGAAAAATAACGTGGGACTAAAGACGCATGGGGTTAAGCCGAAATATAGCGAGAGGGATGGAAGGTTGAGGAACCGTTTCTTAAAGATGAGGCCAGAAAATACTCGCCCGGCGGTGAGGGAAAGGTCATAATTTTAGTGGGAGGGGAAGTATGCGCAGAGTTATCCAGGATGGGATGGGATGGAGTTCGAGAAAGGAGTAAAACGCCGCGGAAGATGCAGACATATATGAGTTCCGAGTTACGGAAGGGAGAAAAAGATTAAAATAGAAAGAGGGACTTGGATAGAGGACATAAGGTAACACGGATAATAGGGAATTATGCCATAATTCTACGAGAAAAGAGGAAGAAAATAGATATCCATAAACAAAAGACCCACAAAAAGCAGCTTAGGAAATTTATCCTGCTCCAGAAATCCACAACAAAAATTGCGGATGACAAATTGAAATAGGGAGGAAAGGACGGACCGAGGACTTGAAGGAAATGAAAAATATCTTGGGATAAAATCTGAGTTTGCATAATAATATAGCATAATTTTGAGAGAGGGAGAGAGAGATATATTTGTAAGAAGTTTTTTGTTCCAATTGTAACACTAATTATCGCAGTATGCTGAAGCAAATGGTAAAGGGACCATTTTGTCCAGTATCAAATAGCTTTATTAGAGATACGCAATAATTTCAAAGTAGAAAAGGCCAATTATTCATTCAAACTTAAGTTAGATTCTTGTGCCTTACCATGTTCAAATGGATATGGGCATAAAAACGTCAGGAACGAATACACGCATTGGTGATATCACAACAGAAATGGTACATGCCTCCGAACTATCATTCACCTTTCAGTGGTAGTAGTAATTTTAATTCCTCCTGAATATTCCCAATATTTGTTTCAGAGAGAGTTTGAGCTCCCATAAAAAGAGAACACTATTCATTACATTTTTAGATCAAATATTCCAAAAAAACTGTTTAGATAGAAAACTAATTTAGCATAACGTGCCATAGTTCTTAATATTCTCGCATGCTGTATTGTATAAGCATCAAAAATGAATATAATGGAAACGCCAAAGAAGAAGATTTTCATGACCGATAAGGTATTAAAGTAAAAGGCACGTAATATCAAAGAAATTAATTCGAGTGAGGTTTCCTGGAAATCACGAGGCTTTCACACGAAGAGTAAATAATGAACGGATGGTAGATAAAGAAATAGTTGATAAAGAGACAAAGATTGATAGGGAAGGAGACGGAGAGAATGAAACAAGACAGAGAAGAAAAGATATCCTCGAAAGCGGCTATAGATTGCAATTCCGGGAGAGGTGCGGCGCAAGGAAGTGGGGTGACGGAGATTTTTAACAAGGCTTTCGTGGGTTTCCACGCAAGAATGAAATCGATCCCGTTCCTTAAGGTGGAAAAATGAGACACGTTAAGCAGGGAATAAGAAAGGAAAGAGAGCGTGGATAGAGATATAAAAAAGGAAGGAACATTATAGTGGCACTGCTTTCCCTTAGGATAATTACTTTTTAACGGATATAAATTATTAAGACATATGTTACCTTTGGTATACACAAATAAGCAGAGCACAGGCATTTCCGCATTATTTACTAAATAAAACCGACATGAATGGTGTATCTGAAGCGGATAAAATAAAATCTGTTCCGCAGAACAATAATTATCTTCATCTGTTTTCAGGTACCCTTTATTATAAATGAAGCAAACTATGAAATAGAAGTTCACTTGTATTGTTGTTGTAAGATTCAGAAAAAAATTATTTCTTTAATTAATGTAATTGCTATATTCCAAATCAAAGTCAGTTTAATGTCCATTGTCTGAAAGAGTAAACAAGAGTAATGGAATAAATAGTCCTCTCGATTTATCTCTTTATACCAAATTAATTATTCAGATAATAGCCAATTGAACATTATTCTTGTTGTATTTTCATTCCAGAAATTAATTTACTCTTATTTATTTAATATTAGGATTGAAAAACAAATGAGATGTAAATATATTCAACAGCTAAATCAAGTATTAAAAATGGCGGAAGTGATATCCTATTTCACCGACAAGAATGAAAACATTGGACAGTTTTGTATAACATTTCATAACCGAAAACTAAAATTAAAAAATTTCAAAAAAGAATTAAGAAAATAAATTCATAAATAGTAGCCAAATATCAACGGTCATGATCCCAGATGAAGCTAAATATCTAAGTCTTCCCTTAGCTATGAATCTTCATTTAAAGTCGGTGTTTGCAGGTGATCCGTAGACGTAGGCCACACAAATCCCAAAAACTTTCTCTTTTCGGAGATCTGCCCGGGAACGATACAACATTCATTCCCAAGGCGGGATACAGCCACAAAACACGTCGATCTTGCTATAAAAGCAAAATAATGTTACCAAGTGAAGTCTTAATCATAGTTTTGGCCCTCACTTTCAAAGTTTAAATTTCGATCACTAACTGTAGCATGCCTATGCACTGCTTATTATCACTGAATTTTTTCCAGCTGAAAATTAAACTCTTCCTGGGCTATGGTGCGTGTACCCTTGGAGACACGGAGCATAGTCTTTCCCAACCGATAAAGAGATAGTAGTATTATGAGGTTAAACAATTAGTGTCGTGTTAATATAATTTGTAATGAAACTAAAGGTATTATTAACACATAAAATCAAGTCTGAACACCTGGATCGAGTCGCGCATTTGATAAGAACTGAATCCATATGTTGGTCCGATTACGCAAATAATCAATTTCTTGGGGCCTAATCATTTATTTATCACCGAGTATCAAAGGATACGCTTTATGTTATTTTTTATGTAAATTAATTTACCTCGGTACATTTTTTAAATCCGAGAGCAATAATTAAACACGGTTCATAAATGTTTGTACAGACTGAAAATTGGATTGCGTAGCCCCAGGGAAAGCAGGTAGGCAAACAACTAGTATGATGAGAAACCCCAGAACTTCCAAGGTTCTATAAATACAAGTATGTATCACAACGAAATCCGCTGGGGATCAACCCGAAGATTCATCGTCTCAGGCAATTTCACCAAGTATTACGGACTGAGAGAATTAATACATCCAGACGGGGAGACGAAACAGGTTGGAAAATCGGTCACAAGTAGTACATTTTTATGGAGCCTAAGCAATGCCTCAATCACAACATTTGAAGTGGAGTTCCAGCCAACCATTTTCAACTCAGTTCATATTCCATATCAGTACAAGTTTACCAATTACATTATTTCTTCCGAAATGGGTGATCGTAATGAGTAACCCCCAACAATCTAAGCTTAAGGTGGCGAGTTCGAGTTTCGTCTTGAGCATGAGTGCTAACATAAACTATCAATAAACTCATGAGCCCGCTGTCTATTGGAACTATGGCTAAAAATTGAGAGTGGGTTAAATCTACAGAATAACCTGCAAGCAGCCATAAGGGCGTGTGGCGGGGGGTGTTAGATTACCAGTCATGCATGCACAATCACATGTCAGTGGAAGTCACTTCAACTGAATAAATCATAGTAACAAAATCACAACATAAATTGTCCAGTAAAGAAGGAGATATGAGTTATCTAAACGTCAGTGCTGACTAAACTTGAATCGTAATGGACGCTCTCCTTTAAAATCCAATATCCTTAGTGTTCAATAACAGTGCGTACGGTGTTTGGTTGAGGACTTTTTAAAAGACGAATTTAATTCACCACGCCATGCCTCCGGTGAATGGAATCCATTTCGCATGACTCATTTGACCAAGTTCCAAGAACAGTCTATAGTTTCCAGAGAATATGCAACTTTTAATATATTTACCGTCTCGCAATAATACTTTGTTTCAAGTCGAATTGTTTTAACCGATAGAGATCATATTTCGCTAAATTACAATGCTACTGTGCTGTTAAAAATAAGAGAAAAAATTGCAACACCATAATAATACATTCATGTAAGTATGCTGGTAAGTATTAAATAAATAAATATGATGAATAATCTACCAAGTCAGCATAAATTACTCAAATTCCGTTACTTTTCAATGTTTTCCTCCATTAATTCACTTTCCGTTGAATTTGCGGGTTTATCGGGATTCCAAGATCCAATGCCTCCAAAAAGCGTCCGGGTAACAAATAAATACCCATAGTGTTCGGACAATGTGTCATTTTTCAAGGGAGGAAACTGTTTAAAATCTAAGAGAGTCTTTATGCACTTATCAACACGTGCGCAAAACCAAAGAAAAGAAAGTTTCACAAATGTGATCGCCTCTGATCTTAGACCTGTGATCTCATATTGGCGGAAAAAATCTCTAGGCCTGCGGCTTAGAAGAATTGAGCGAAGTGAAATAGGACACGGGCTTCAAGAGCTTGAAATAGGTCCGACTGAGAAAAGAGCAGAAAACGACATACGACGACTGATAGACAAATAAGGAGCAAATAGAGATCCTGATTACTGATCCTGACTGCTGAATTTACTACGGACTTTGCCTGCTTGGACTTTCTCTCCTGGATATTATACGGACTGGACCTGAAATTATCGTATCTTCTCTCCTGCTCGACCTTGACCTCTTGGACCACCCTACGGCTTCTGCATACTCTGCTGATTCTCCTGGACATCCTTTCTGCCCTCCAATTCGACGTGGTGTCGAGAAAAATCATACCCAAACTTCGGAGGTGGACGGACCTTTCCAGGACCATTCCTACACACCCGTTTCACATAGTACACTCACTACACTTAGGTGACTTGAGACCATCTCAGCCGTAGCTCCGGAGAGGGGAGGCTAACTTAGTCCCTCCTTCTCACTCTCTGGTGGCGATCGAGCTGTGTCCCCATTGGTCGTCTCGTGCGGTTACCAAGGAAAGGGAGCCAGTCTCCCCTTGCACTTCCTTGGGACCCGTGCGGGTCCACTTCTTAGGGATTTAGGGCGGGTAGATCCCTGGACACAGACCTGCTGTGCCCGCTCTGCGGATCGGCAGGGGTGTCCAAGGGGCCTCCCAAGGTAACCCTCTCCCCCCCCTAGGTACGTCTCGAGTCGCCAACACTCAAAACACTCACTACACGATTTCACACTTACCTTTCACATCTCTGCTCTTTACCTCCCCTAAAATTTATTCACCTCCCCCAAAGCGACCTATCGATTTCAATCTGGCCGAGTAACGCAATCATGGATCTCCCGGCCTCGGAAACGTCGTCGGCAGTCCAGCCGGATACTCTATATACGCTACGCCCTGACCCTTTATCATCATCTCAAATTTTACCTCACGACCTGCCTTCAACTTCCATGACAGATCCTTCCGAAGCTACTGCGAACTCAGCCAACCTTAATCTACTAATGGGTTTAATCCCAAAGCCGAAACCAGCTGTAAAGAAAGCATACATTGAGCTCGATGAACACTTCTTAAATGACCCTCGCTTTCAATCCCTACTAGCCGGATTCAAAGGAGCAAAGGTCACCATCGCACCTGAGCCTGCCACCTACGAACTAAGACCTGAATGCGGACCTCTGCACCCCCCTTCTCATTCCAGTCCAACAGTGCACCCGATCAAAAGCGGTACCTCTCAAAGCACCCAATGCCTTGATCCACCTGAAAGCTATCCGAACCAAGCTTCCACAGTCAAACGCTCCGCTCCACTCGATGAACCTTTTCAAACTGTCACTTCCAAACGGAAGGCCCGGAATAAACCAACCCAGCAAGCGCCTCAAATACTTACTGCCAACCGCTTCACCTGCCTTACCCCCACCCCCATGGACGATCAAAACGAAGACTCTTCCATCCACGACGAAAACACCTCAGCAGAGCCCACTCCTCCTCCCAAAACTCGCATCCCGCCCATTTTTCTTCGTGATATGACCAACTGGCAATTAAAATTCAACGAAATCCGGGGTGTCTGCACGATCCCCCCGGTCGCCAATCTGATCCGCAATGAAATCCGTATTCAGTGCCAGACCATCACGGACTTCCGAGCGGTAACTAAAAAGCTGTCCTCAAAAAACATTTCCTACTATACCTATCAACTACAAACGGACAAAAAACCACACTTTGTCCTTCGTGGATTACCAGCTAACACTCCTAAGGAAGCCATAGAAGAAGCTCTTGCGGATGTTGGTTTCCCAGCGGAGAATATTTCTCAACTACGCTCTAGCCGGCCAAACCAACTTGAAAAGGCAGAAAGGGAAGCCATTCGCAGTCAAAATCCCAATGCAGAGCTTCCACGAATTGACCCCCATCCGCTACCGCTCTACCAGGTCCGTCTCCAGGACCCCTCTCGTGCGAAAGAATTCCTTGAACTCAAATCAATCCTCCACCTCAAAACCTCGGTTGAACCATTCAGACCCCCCCCGGGACCTCCGCAATGCCTCAGCTGCCAACGGTATGGCCACACTTACAAAACGTGCGGCCTTCCACCTCGTTGCGTTAAATGCGCTGGCAACCACCACTACAGGGATTGCCAAAAACCAAAAGCCACTCCAGCCACCTGTGTTAACTGCGGCGGTCCCCACACTGCTAATTACCGCGGTTGCATTGTTCACCGCGAACTTCTCCTTAAGATACGAAACAAAAGAGATTCCCTGCAAATACAACCCACGCAAAATTCTTCACCTCAGTTGCACAATAACTTCAACGCCCAAACCTTCCCCTCACTTCCAAATCCTTGGAACAACCGTGCAATCCAACAAACGAAGAAGCCTCAGCCGTCACACAACCCGCCGACCTATTCCGATCAAAACCAGCCACCCCCGGCTTCGCAAGATCTCCCGGTGACCATTAATACACCGTCCAATGACGTTAAGACCACTCTATTAAGTATTATCACGAAACTTCTCTCCCCCACCGATAACAAATCCCTCATCCGCATCATCACCAACGATCTCATACCTGCCCTTCTTCAACTCATAAATGGCGCCTAATATACTAAACTCAGCCCATATGCTAAAAGTTCTACAATGGAACGTTAATGGAATCAATGCCAAAAAACAGGAGTTAAATCTGTTAATAAGCCGTCACAATCCAGACATCATCCTTCTACAGGAAACCAAAATGAACAATAGACAAACCTTCAGCTGCCCAAACTACCGTGTTGTCAGGAAGGATAGGACAAGCGGTCCCGGAGGAGGAGTTATGGTCCTATCTAAAACAAGCCTGCTCTCTGTCGAGCTTCACCCCCCAACCACAATAAAACTCGAACTTGCCGGCATTGCAATTAAAGGACCAACAGGGACGCTGAACGTCTGGTCTGCTTACTTCCCACCTTCAACCTCATCTAAAGTAGACTCCTCTGATCTATCAGCGCTTTCTACCTTGCTGCACTCAAAGATAATTATAGGAGGTGACCTGAACGCCAAGCACGCTGCTTGGGGCTGCAACACCACCACTACGCGAGGACGCGCCGTCCGTAAACTACTATCATCCAACAACCTAGACATTCACGCGCCACCTTTTCCCACCCACTTTCATGCCAATCCCCTCTCCTCTGATATTTTGGATGTGGTCCTCTCATCCGCGGATATTTCATTCCAAATAACCAATCTAGACAACTCTGCCTCCGACCACTGCCCGATATTTTACTGCGTTCCTACCCTTTCTTACTCACAACCCGAGCCTCCCAAAAAAATCGACTGGAAACTCTTCAAAGAAAATTGTTTGAGTGTAAGCCTTGCCTCTACCATAACTTACTCATCTGAAAGCATAGAAAAAGCGGCTATAGACTTCACTGCCACCCTGAGCCGAATTATTCAACGGTCCTATTACCCTCCTTCCCCGGCCTCCATCGCCGGACCCACGCTACCTCCTGACATCCTGCGCCTTATTTCCCTCAGAAATAAAGCGAGAGCTCTTTGGCAACGAACCCATCTCCGCCAAGACAAAAACTATTACTGTGCATTAAGAAACTTAATCACATCCAAAATCAGAATCCACAGGCAAAAAACTTGGCACAACAAAGTTAGCTCCCTCTCACACGAGGACAACTCCGTCTGGATCCTAGCCCGCTGCCTACGAAGGAAGAAGTTACCAACTCCGCCAATAATCTATAACGGCAGAGCGCTATATGATGACGGCGACAAAGCCGACGCCTTTGCGGACTCCTTGGAACTAATTTTCAAAAATGACAAATCCTCGCCGTTGGCCTCAGAGGCCTTGAGCAATGACAAAAACCTCTCCCTATGCCCCCCACCGCCTTTCCCGGAAATCACGTCGCAAGAACTAATCTCTATAATCTCCCACTCCAAATCCAAGTCGTCTCCAGGCCCCGATCAGATCTCCTACCTTCACCTCAAAAACCTACCCAAGACCCTCATCAAACACCTACTTTGCATCCTTAACGCTTGTATCACTGCAGCGTACTTCCCGAAGATCTGGAAAATGGCTAAAGTCATCCTCCTACCAAAACCAGGAAAATGTCCATCAGACATCCAAAACTACAGACCCATCAGCCTGCTCTCCTGCATGGGCAAGCTTCTGGAAAAATGCGTGCTAAACAGGCTTCAAGAAGAGGTCTCCGCCCTTGACTTGATCAGACCTGAGCAAACCGGCTTTCGCCGTCACCACTCTACAACGCAGCAAATCACAAGACTGGTAGAGCAAATAACGTTCGGCTTTAACATACATAAGCACACCCAAGTAGCCTTCTTGGACTTGCAAAGAGCCTTTGATAAAGTCTGGCACGGTGGCCTGTTGCTTAAATTGTCCCAAAGTGAAATTTCAATTTACTTGTTAAAAATCATCCAATCTTTTCTCTCGCACCGCACGTTCTATGTATCCCTCCATGACTCCAGATCAACCACCCGCACTATAACAGCAGGCGTCCCACAAGGATCCATCCTATCACCTGTCCTATTCAATATTTATATTAACGACATCCCCTCGCACCCAAAAACCGAGAGCTACCTCTACGCGGATGACACAGCCATAGCCTCAACATCCTTTGATCCTGATCATGCTGCCGACAATGTCCAAGAACACTTAGACATCATAGAAGAGTGGATGTCCGACTGGAAACTCTCCATCAACCCATCAAAATGTGTGAACGTCAATTTTGCCAGAAAATGGAGGAAACCAAACAGCACCCCAATATACTACGGCAAGGAAAAGATCCCACAGGCATCATCTGCCAAATTTCTCGGTGTGCAGCTAGATACAAAGCTAACCTGGCAAACTCACATCCAGCATGCACTAAATAAGGCCAACGCAGCTTTATTCTCCATCTACCCCCTTATCAAACGCACAAGTCCCCTCCGTCTGCTCACTAAAACACTCCTGTTTAAATCAATGATAAGGCCTATTCTGACGTACGGATATCCAGCCTGGGGGTCAGTAGCTGCAACCAATCTGATAAAATTGACTCGCTTCCAAAATAAAACTTTGAGAATAATCACTAACGCTCCTTGGTTCGTCCGAAATGAAGATATCCACAAAGACCTCAAAATTTCAGACCTACCAACACATCTCAATGACCTTGCGTCGTCCTTCAACCAAGCTCTGGGTAAAACTGGGAACCCAATTATCGAATCTCTATGGGACTATTCTACAAATCCTCACTTCAAACACAAACGCCCCAAAACTAGCCTCAATGAAAAATAGACGCCATTAAATTAAATACGCAATCAGCTCCTTCGACACATCCTTTATTGCTTAACCACACCCTGCAAGAAATAAATCCGCCAACCGTTGATCAGCTTAGCTGGATATCGGAAATTAAAAATGCGCCTAACGGCGCAGTCCTTTACGGTGGTCGGTCGAGCAGAAAACAGCATAGGAGACAAAGGCCTGCCGTGAGTGTGGATTTAGATGCGAATGAGGATTCCGGAGATTCCCCTACAAGTGGTGAAAGCAGAAGGAAGAGGTAAGAGAAGGAGAAGAGAGAAACGATGAAGCCGGCGGAGAATTAAAAGACTGCAGAAAACGCTATATAGAGAGAGAGAGAGAGGCGGGAGGAGGAGAGACATCCCTTAAACGTTTATCTGGAAACCTCCCCTCCTTCTTCGAACGCCCTTCCATTCCAATTTCTTTTCCAGGCGTTCATTTCTTTTAATGAGGAGTCGACGGAGGGATAGCGAGACGGAGAGCAAGGGCCAAAGGCTGTAGCGCTGGGGTAGGGCCAAGGAAGAGAAGGACGCCTAATAGGAGGGAGGCGCTGGGGATAGTTTGGTATCGGTATTCTTTTATTCAGAGGTGTGGCAAAAGTTAAAGAGCCATTACCCCCAGGAGTCGCCTCGACCCGAAACCGACGGTAGAAAACTAAATGAGAGCCTCGAGAGATGCTTTGAAATCAAACCACGCCGTCAGACCTTAAAGGAAAAGGACCGGGAGGAAAAATATGCACATTCTGGAATTTTTGGCAACCAATATTACTTGCTGCATACCATTCTAAATCGACGCTGGCCCATCTTTTTGGTATTCCACGGGAGAAATAGCTACACTATTCTTCTAAAAAATCTAAGTATCAGTTAAACCCAATTTTCGCTTATAAATTGTGGAATATATGTATATTGACACTGAGCTTAAAAAAGAATTGATTTCTTCAACGATGGCTCGGTTGTAGAGTGTCGCTCTCTTGTATCTTACAAAGCATTGACCATGAGTTTATGATATGTGAGAATATTATATTGAGATCCGAGGGCATTTTTCTTCACAAATTACGCAATACACTAAAATAGACATCTTAAAAAATTTGCTTTTTCCAATATTTGAAAAAGTATCGAAATAAAACTGAAAAATAGCAAACAAATTGAGTGGTCTTAAGCTCAACTGCTATGTGCGTTCTAATATTTGGCATTCATTCTATAGTTATGAACGAAAAGGAAGTAACTCTTCCGTATAGGTATGAAGACCATTAGATTTGATTAGAGGATATCCACTCAACAGCCAAACCCACCACATCTGCATATCTTGAGAAAACACTGGAGATATTTTAAGACTCTTTTATGAACTCGTCCCCACTAGTGTGGAATTTTTAAGGGATGAAACAGATATCTCCGCCCACCATTTTTTTCTGACGGTCAGTCCTATATAAAGAAACACCTAATCTGCAGTGAACAAAGGAGTGAACATAAATATATACGGAGCTGACGACCTTCTTTATTTCCCTCTCTTTCTCCATCATGAGTGAAAAGTAGATAAATTATATGAGACACTAGCAAGAAGATAAAAAATAACGTGGCGCTATTAGCCTAGACCTTTCTTAAGCATAATTGAACTGGCTGTTGTAAAAATTATTTGTCTGTTTGAAAATGTCGCAACAACTCTCTATAAATACGTGTCTCGATTACCAAGCATATTTCAACCCACCCATATGTGAGGCAATGACGACAGGTGAATGAAATGAAGAACTTGTCTGAATGAAATCTTGGGAATATTTACTTAAGTTGAAGAAGCACTTTTTAAATTGATTTTATCTTTCTAAATATATTAAAATAATTCTGTACCCTTGGGGGGAGAAATATGATTTCTTCGGTCAATAATCCTACCGCGTTTTCAGGAAAGAAATCAAAACAATGAAAAACCTTCGCGCAAAAAAAAATAATCCGCAGAGCGCAATAACGAGGTGGATCAAGGAAGCTGATGAGCTTGGGAGCGGTGGGAACTCTACATAAAATACGCACGAGAGATTTTATGGCGCAATGAAAGCAAGAAAGCATGCAAAGTGATGAACGTATGAGGTGAAGTGGAATTGAGGAACAATAAATAAAGTTTATCCACTTTGGATGCGCATATTAAAGCCTGCTCCTACCATCCCTTTTTTCGGCTATATATTACGGCATATTTTTTATTGCTAACTTTAATATTGCGGCTGCCTTTTACACTTGACTACCGTTTTTCATACAAACTAATAAATTTATTTTTCATCTTAGCATACCATAGCCTTTTAATCTCGAAGTAATGTTTCTTTCCCTGTATTACTTTCGTTTTGGTTTTCAAATTATTTATATTCATTGCACTTTTTAAAAAAATAATATTCTCAAAAATGTAAGACTCCTTTCAGAGGTGCATTGTCGTCATCGAAATAAGCATATTTCCAAAATATCAATAAAATTGCCAATGAATTAAAAATAATTTCGTATACATGTCTTCTGTGAAGCTTATTATGAAAAGCGTAAAAAGCGCTCAAAATGAAATTCATTTCATCTGCTCGCTTAAATTCTCATTTATTACTACAACAAAATATCAAAATAATAACGTTATCATACTTTACGTAAAGGCATACGTTCGCATTTATTGAAATAAAAAACGATGCCACGAAATAAATTAACTTTGCAGGGATAAAAAAAGTGATGTGTTGCGAGAGTACAAACTATTTTTTTATGCATGAAGAGAGTCATAACGACGGGATGCTAATAAAAAGATGTTTCCGCCTCTAATAGTCTTTAGCAACTGCTCCCGAGAACATGTGCCGTTTAGTAGGTTGAAATTGGACAATTCTGACTCCAGCGAGGCGGACACAAGATAAACGCTATATACGCGGGGGGATGAATGAATGGAAACATAAGGGCAAAAGCGTTCTTTTGGAAGATCACTAAATTTTTTCGAAAAGGAGTTTCTTCTTATGCTTTACAGCAGAATGGTTTTCGCCAGCCATTTTAAGCACGTGCACCCCTGCGCCGGCCCGGTGCGTTATTCGTCGGGCGAACCAGTTCCATCCTGTTTGAAAAGGAAGATATTCAGGAGAGAGAATTCCCTCTTTAAATGCCATTACGGAGTCTGACATAAACTTTATTCCGTTTTTATATGCTTGCAGCAATATCTTGAAGGAAACCCCGAAGCGTGGTTTAACTTCCAAAAAATATTATACCATGAAGCTACACGCATTCAGTCAACAGAAAAGGTAAATTTTATCACCCGAGAATGTGGTCCATAACCTTAAATCAAATCACATGGAAGATAAGACGATTGTACTGCAAGTTCGTCTCTTTTTGCGCGCATAACACTCGATTACAGACACCTCACCACTTGTTTCGTGAAGGACATTAGTAAAGCACTCTTCCTTATCAGAGAAGAGATACGTTTACGTGCAGTGCTACAATAGCTATCGGTTTAAATCCCGATGTATAAATATGTTTTGTAGATGAACCATTATATGGGAAAATTTTCATTCGCGTTAATTCGCCCAATTTATCAAAGTTATGAACATACGATAACATGTTCTCATTTTCATTCTTTCAT
Organism: Hetaerina americana; assembly: GCF_022747635.1. Lineage (NCBI taxonomy): Eukaryota > Metazoa > Arthropoda > Insecta > Odonata > Calopterygidae > Hetaerina > Hetaerina americana. Next base: position 17,922,396 of record NW_027287427.1, read on the forward strand.
AAAAGAGAATGCGCAAAAGATGCAAGTAGAGATTGTAACTTGGAGGGAAACTCATTTGCATTCAACCTCTGTAACTACACGGTGTTTCCCTGTTAACGCCAAAGCTGAGTATATAACTGAAGTAGTTATTACATTAAAAGTCCCTCATTCAAATATTCAACTTCAGGGCACAACAGAACATCTATATCGAGTGAATGGGCATTCAAGTTAAGTACATCGCCTCTTCGATTAACGTTTAAGATATGAAGAGTCGAATACCAACAGTGGGGGATCAATAGCCCTTCCTGAGTTAAAAACCATCTTATAAGCCAGCGACGGCAAAAATTGCAAACCCAGTTCGCCTAATATTATCTAGCAACCGCAGCTAAATGCCATTAAAACTCCGATTGATATCAAAATACTATATGTTTCAAATTTTACCCAGCTTAAGATATAAATGTTTTTCTCATTTCCACTAAGCTAGTTTCATAGTTAGTTAAAATCATTTATGGATTAAATATCTGATTAAAATCTACGCTAAGGTTAATATAATTAATATATTTAAACACATTTACCCCATTGGATAAATTCATACGTGAGAACATTTTAGAAAGAAAGGTAAATTTTTCCTCTTAAAGGCAAGATTGCTTTCTAGGGTGAAATCAAGCGTCGATTCTATGTATTATTATATTTTGCTGAAAATCCAATATATTTCCTTTAATAAATTCTTTTAGAAAAACTTTACCCTATACTCATAGCCAATCCACGTCCGCAATCTGACACTGTTGATGTTTCCACAACGGTTATTGCCACTTGCGGCAGCACAATTAATACAGTTAGCGAAAAAGATTGCGTGATAAGGAGGGGCTTGAACAAGAGTAAAAGGGTAAGGGGAAATATTCAGAAGAAAGAAAATGAAATGCGGAAGCAATTAATGTAATTTAAAAATACCATCCCATTATGTGCTACATAAAATGTTTCCCCGTTTCTCACGCCACCCATTTAATCGTTTAGAGGTGGAGTATTAAAAAAAATATTTCGTATAATAGCCGGAAACAATTGCGTCTTTCCTTTCCCTATATTAAACGCTATTGGTAAGAATTACGAGACAAGAAGGTATGAATGTTATTTTTTTGCTTAATATCAATCTTGGATTTGAGAGATAAACAATCTTTTGAAAATATTAAAATATTGTCCCTTTATTCAATTTCAAACTAAAACTGAAATAAAATTACCTGTAATAAGTAAGAATATGTTAAATTAATGTTATCTCAAATTTTACGTTTCTGAAATAATGATGAATGGCTCATTAAAATATTTATTTTTATTTATAAGTCTAATTACAAAACATTTTACATTAGCGTAACTATTACTACAAATAACTATTCTGAATCCATGGTGAAACACGAGGAAATTCCGTTCCCCAAAACTGTGGAAGTCTTATCCACTTTACATTAAAAGGATCAATTAACTTAAATTCGTGCACACTTAATGTCTGCTTGGTGGTGTTAGCTCGGTTTTTCGGGTGTAGTTTTAGAAAGGGGCCTTAAATTTAACTCCCTATTTCATTTAATATACTCAAAGGCATTCAACTTATTAAGTGTTATGCAAATAAATCTTGCTTAACTCTCTTGGCCTACTATATTAATCCATGCTTTTTACTCCTGCTCTTGAGTATGGCAGCGTAGTATGGAACCCCTGACATTCGAGAAAAGCCAACTAACTTGAGAAATTGCAAATAGAACTGCTAAATGATTGCGTTCCAGGAAAAAAAACAAGGATGACAAAATACTCTGCATTTCTGTGGTATATTCAATATCTTACATACATACACTTATATGTTGGTGTGTGTATATATGTATATATGGTATGTATATATATATATATATATATATATATATATATATATATATATATATATATTTATATATATATATATATACACACACACATATATATGTGTGTGTGTGTGTGTGTTTGTGTGTATGTGTGTGGGTCGCGGTAGTCCAGTGGGTAGAGCGTTGGACTGCTGACCGGAGGGTCCCGGGCTCGATTCCCGGGCAAGGCACTCTGGGCACCTGCAGCTCCGCCCAAGCTAAAGTGATTTTTCGGGTACCAGGTCTTTCTGGGAAACCATAACCGGCACAGGGAAAGGAACTGGCCCCCCTACCCTGATGTGTGAATTTTCACACACCGTATAGGGCTTAGGGCTTAGTACTGGGTGAACTCTACAATCACCTGCTAAACCGACCTTCGGGTTGATTACTGTGTTTATGGTTTTATTTATATATATATACATATATTTATTTATTTATTTTTATGTATTTATTCATTTATTTATTAATTTTTTTATTTATATATTATATCCAGCTTATAATAGATTTTCGATAAACCCTGGCACTACAAATTGACATTCTCGTCAGCCCTTACTAACAAGGCAAAAAATCCCATCCTACAAATTAATATAACTCATTATTAATCATGTATACTTTGCACATACTTAAGTTCCATCCAAAATATCTATTATTTCCCTACCTCAGCCTCGCTTTCACCAACACATATTCTATCTACCTGCCTACACAACTTCCATTATGTAGGCTAATTTTGAGTTATTCGACGGTTCGAAAATATGAACAAAAGTTTAAGAACAAAGTTAAAACGTTTAAAAACCATAAACACAGTAATCAACCCGAAGGTCGGTTTAGTAGCTGATGGTAGAGATCACCCCGTACTAAGCCCTATACGGTGTGTGAAAATTCACACATCAGGGTAGGGGGGCCAGTTCCTCTCCCTGTGCCGGTTATGGCTTCCCAGGAAGACCTGGTACCCGAAAAATCACTTAGCTTGGGTGGAGATGATACACAGATATTAAATTTTAATTGTTTTTTCAATTGCTGATTAATTTCTTTTATACGTTAATTATTAATTTATTTTATACGTTATTCATTGATAAGTACTGCGCGAGATGATCAGTTCAAAAAACAATCATTTCAAAATTATTGTTGAATATTTCTTATCATTGACTGAAATTTATTTTATTTTAAAATATAAACGCAATGAAAAGACAACAGTCATATTATTTAACTGTTTGTAAATCAAACTAATGTTGCATGTATCCGCAATATTTTTATTAAACTTTGGACAGTCAAGTATTCTCTTATTTTACGACAACTCATTGTTAAACTGCATCAAATCCAATGTATTCTGCTAAGGTCGCGAATTCCAAGTTGAAAAATATTCATTGATTATCTACCCAGAAAGGTCGGAAATGGTGCGCTTTCCAACAAGATTAAACCGTCACGAAATACTATAAGATATAAAAATCGTTGCAAAAAATGGAAAAAAAAAGCCAGGAAAAATATTAGTTGAAGCAAAAAAAATCCAAAAGAGGCGGAAGGAATATCCATAGGAACTGTGTGATAAAGAAACTAGACCAGCGATATTAGATATAGAGACCGAATATGGCGTAGATAAGGATGCCGTAGGTCCAGGCTTACTAGATGGTGTCATAGCAAAGCTATTGAATGGAAATCAAATAAGGCCGTGAAAGATATTCCCACGGAACTACCGAAAAGTTTAGGAATATACGAGAGGTATACTTTTAATGGACAAATGAGAGAAGAATTTGGCCGAAAGGCTTTGTCAGATCAATCTTAGTTACCATTACAAAAAATAGAAAGGCAACATTATGTTAGGACCACAGAATGATAGGTCTGATGTTGATCATCACCATGTAGAGTAAATTATTGTTACTTAGGTCATGATATGTGTGGGTTCAGAAAAGGGAGAGGCACGGGTGATGCCATAGCAGTAATGAGGTCACTAAATGAAAGGAATATAGAGCATAATCAGGACATAGTATGGTTGTTTCGTAGAATTCGAAAAAGCGTTTGATAGAGTATATTGGATAAAATTAACGAATGTACTGCAGGGAGAGGAGACTTAGCTGCGACCTGCATATGTCTCATACCACTCAAGAGAAAATGGATGAAGACTGATGGAAAGAACTGTAGATCGGAATGAAAATCGGTGGGGAATCCATAAAATATTTTGAGTTTGCGGATAACAGAGCCTTTCGCTAGTCAGCCAATGGGTTGCATTCTATTCTGAGTGACTTGAAAAGTCAGTGCAATATGTATAGGATAAGAATAAATATACATGAAAAGGTGTATGCGGTTTGCTAGGATGATGAGATATAAACTAAATATTAAAATAGAGAGTAAGGACTAGAGATGGAGGAACTCGGAGGTACTTTGGGCAAAAGTAGTTGAAGGATTGGAGACATAAGGAGAAGAATTACTTTAGGCAAAAAGCTTTCTCAAGGAGGAGGAAGTTGAGGACAGGGAATTTGAGTAAGGGTGTTAAGAAAAGGCTGGTAAAAACCTTTGCATGGAGCGTGGGGTTGTGCGGCGCGGAAAAATGGTCATTAATGCAGGATGATAGGCATAGATTCGAGGCTTTTGAAATGTGGGCGTGAAGGATGAAAAAGGTGAACTGGACTGAAAGGAAAACATACGAGGAAGTGGTAAGTATGATGGAAGAGGAGAGAGGATTGTTGGGAGAAATCAAAAAGTGGCCAGAAATATGAATGCAGAGCGTTTTGATAGGCAATGGAATGTTAAAGACTGATAGACGGGAGAATGTTATGGAAGCGAGGAAGGGGTAAGAATAGAATGAGCAAGTTGGACGGAATGAAGGGAGGTAGGAAACGGGCAGAATTAAGAATTAACGAGGGGTCTTGTTTTTTTTTTATTATGAGAGACAAGGGAATCGTTGCTGTGCCGTGTGGTAGCATGCGTCCATCACAAACTATCTTTACCGGTAGATTATTTTGTATTTCAATCCTTGGATTGGTTTTTACTATAGCATATATATCTTTCAATTTTACTACTGTATTTTACTACTGTATTATAATGCAAGACAAGGCAGCATTTTCTATGGAGTCTAATGTGGTGGTTTCCCGTTGCCTTCCACATCGCACTACTGCGGCCGAATTAATACATTACTCTTAAAAACGCCAGCTTTCCAGTTTTTTAAAATATCATATTTTTACTAAAACCCCAGTTCATCAAACCTTTGGCCATTACTAATAGCTTATGAACTGGTTTTTTACCTTATGGAAGATAGTCAAATATTTTTTAAATCCTCCCTTCTTCAGTACATAAAGATACAGACGTATTCTCGAAAACTCCCCCGGGTGGTGCTGTTTGTGTCAAGCGAAGAAATGACAGGGAAAAAATAAGCGTGAGAGCATTTCATAAGAAAATATAAATGTCAAGTCATAGCTCAGGAAAGAAAAATGCCGCCCAGGAATAAGGATTACTTGTCTGGACTATGTGGTGGTCAACCGGAAGGTAGTCTTCGTAAAGATGATTTACTCGCCGAAGCAAAAGCAACCGAACATATTTCTACCTCATGATGTTTTATAGGTACACGAATATATCTATTTTTCATTGTGAAATTCTTCTATATTATTTAGTCAAATCTAAACAGTAATTGAAAATTAAATGTAAGTTAAGATGAAAATGTTGTAAAACTCAAACTTATACAACAATCATGAAATTGCTTAACAAACTGTCATTAATCCGTTTACAACCATGAAAAACTACAATCACCCGCAGCATATGTATTAAGAAACATAAATACCCATTCAACCCTCTCTTACATTGAGTAGTTTTATTTAAAAATGTTTAGATTAGAAATGATAATATCTAAACAAATACTGAGGGACGCAAAACTGCTCTCAAATTTAGAATAGTTTATAGCCAGAATTCGCCCTTCACTCATCCCTTAGGGAAGATTTCGTATTTTTTTATTCATTTAATATGGTGCTGATTTAAACCATGAGTACATAACTATAATTTGGGAGCAATTTAAGCCGCCTTTATTAGCTCAAGCACTAACATAGAAATCGCACCTAATTAAGATTGACGATTACCAGATAAAAATTTCTTTATAGTACATGACATTGCTTACTTTGAGAACCAATGATTCACCATTCAAAGTGAATGTATGTCGATTAATTATTTTTATTTAATTCAATTATATACATTTACTTTAATGGAAGTAGTAAAAAAAACTAAATTCTCGAAGTGAAAACAATTTCTTACCAGATAAGAATAAAACATTCATTTAATACGATGATAGTCTCACACGCACCCAAGTCGTAATTTAACCTCAAATCTCAAATTTGCACAAGAAGGCAATATTAAATGGAAGAAAGTGTTTACTCAAATGTGTTTTAGTGGATACCAATTTAAATCCTAGTTAATGAAAAAATAGTGAGGTATTTCAAACTATAAGACTAAAGCACAAGATTACTCCAAGAAATATATACCAGTTCACAGATAAATATGAAATATTACGCTCAACGGAGTGTGCCATCCGAGAAAAATTGTACATAAAGTATACATAACATGAAATAAATCACTGCGTACCTATATCAAAACATATTTAGGAATTTGATCATTCAAACGACGAAAAAACGCAGGTACTTTTGGTCTGAATATTTCCCCTAAACGACAGCTATCCTCCGACCTTGGTGATATAAATTTCCTCCAACAACTGCCAACATTTATTTCCTGCCACCATAGGCTCCCATTCACACAAACAGTAATATCATCTCATATCTCACTTTTGAACAAGCAGGCGATTTTTATGGATTTCACCGAGTCATATTTTTACATTTCATACCTCTTTCTTTCAATAATTCATCCCTTCATTTCCCAGTGTCGTGCACTGCGGTAAAATATTATTAAGGTGCAACACGAGACCACATGAATCCAAGTATCTTCAAACAGATTCATATTCAAGAAACATTCCATTCCTCAGCGGCGCAGGTACTCGATTTAAGAAGGTGCATACAGGGGTGCCGAAACGATGTCGAACTGTAAGGTATAATGTCCGCAGACATTATATCTTGCAGTTGTTTATTCTAAAGGAATCCCAAAAATCAAATATTTATTCCACCGCATCGACCATTTTCACTCAAAGTGTCTGCGGAAGATTCCGCAACCCACTCCTGGATATACTCCTGCATATGAATATTGTCCTGAATACGATCCGAATGTCATGGATACCGTCCATTGAGCAGTTACTGTATGAAAAACGTGGGGTAAAATTGATAAAGAGAGAATACACTCGGCGTGAAGTCCGTAAAAAAATACTTCGTAAAATGTTTAAACGTACGAGGGCCCAGAAAATTTTATAAAAAATGTATTGTATCTTTGTTAGGTCGTTTAACTTTTGTCTAGCTTTGTCGTTTTTCTAACTTTGGTCTTAACTTTGTCGTAGTTGACTTTTCAGACCACCTATGTATAGTAAACAACCTTATTGAATGAAAGTTAAGATAGAATTTATTCTTCGTTCTCTTCCTCAGTTATTTCATTGAAAAACAGTCTCATTTCAAAAGTGGCTTAACGTTATTAAGTATTACTGGGGATGGCGGACTCATTCAGTAGAGAGTTAGCTTTCTGACCGGAGGAGCCGGGTTCAAATATATGCGAAATTTAATACTACAATCTTTATTCAAGGAGAGTGGTTTTAAAAAGTACCAAGTCTTAAAGTGTAACCATATAGGGCACAGAAAGGTCCTGCCCACTACAAACTGATCTGTGAAGCGTTTACGCTTGATGGATAAGTGCGAGACGAGATCTTCACTCATCTATCAAACCAAAATAGCTGATGAAAATGCGATTGTGTTTGCAACATGATTATGCAGATGCAGAGTTGTAAACTAAAAGGAAAAAATCAATTTCATGTAGAAAGTATGTAGTTCACTCAACCTGTAAATATTCTCGTAAACGTATTCAATTCGAAATTCTGTAAATTTTTATTTCAGTTATTGAGCAAATATCTCACTTTCACTAGGATCAAATCTAGTTTAAATTAAATAAGAAAGCAAATTTTGATCAGTACATCGCCAAGCTAAAATAGCAACGGGAATATTAACACAGTATGCTGATTTCATAGAATACGTAAAATACACTGTTTTCATATATTTCACACAACTTTCATATATTTCAAACGCACTCGTAGCTTGAGTAACTTTTTGATGCACTGAGAGGCATTTGTGAAACCTACAAGTTAAATTACGTTCTCACTAATTTATATCCTTACACTCGGAGCAATTCTTTCCGCAAACATTTATATTTGCCAATTAAAAATCATTTTAATCAAAGACGTAAAAATGAATTAAAAATTAAATAAATTGAAAATTAAACCACAATACCAACGTATATGACTGGCGTAGAGTCTTAATTATATAACTTTTGGGGAAGAGATCCGAAAGCCGTCGTCAAACTCAAAGAAGTGATGAGAACAAAGAAATACGAAAATGAATGTTAAAGTTGAAAGTCTCAGCGAGGCAAATGCTCCATCTGAAAACTATGAGACAACGATGAATCCGCTAAAGATCCGAATAAAAAAAAAGAGAAATACAAAAAAGTTGGGGAAAACATCCGGGGAAAGAGGGGCGCCTCCACTGTTTCGCTAAGCTGCCACACTCGACGAGAGGACGCCAGCAGCTTGTCCTTTTTCATATTGCTCGATTCAATCTCTACTCCCCTCCATGAATATGCACACAAACTCTTCACTTATTCCCTAAACCTTCCCCTTCAAACACATATGTATTGGTGTACATACAAATATATTTTAACTTGCATATAAATGCATACACACACTCACCCATGTGTGTATATATATATATATATATATATAATATTGGGACGGCACAATAGAACACAAATAGAATAGAAACGTTTGAAAGAACACTCACACGGTAAATTGTTCGAGCTTTCGGCCCTCTCAGAGGCCTTCTTCAAGTGAGACTCCTACTATACAAATATATGTATACAATGGTATATATATATATATATATATATGGCGCAAATGACCTTAGCTGTCGGTCGCCTCCCCTCAAAACTACTACTACCATTAATACATTAATCCATGTATGTGCAGATATGTATGCACATAAAAACGAAAAAGTAACTTCTTTCAAAACTGATAGAAGATATGAAAGGGCACCCCCTTAATGTTTCAGAAGTATGCGAGTGAGTTTACATGTGACATGTTTCTATGTTTGTACATATATATATATATATATATATATATATATATATATATATATATATATATTTATATATATGTATACATATATATGTATATATATATATATGCCTACATATATTATTATTAAGAAATCTACCGGTTAATGTCGGTTTTGGTTGGACTACCAAATCAATATTTTGTGACTCCTCACAAAACACAATTCAGCAGTCTACTCTACATCAAGTCCCTTCATCTCGTTCAACATTCCTATCCTGTTCCTCTACTTTCCTCACCTTTGCCTAACATTTTCTCCTCTATTACAGTCTTCAGCACTCCACTCAATACGCCCTTCATCCATCTTTCCTGCCTCCTTAGGATTTCTCCCAGCTAACTCATCTCCTCGCCCACTATAAAACTAGTTTTTCCTCATTTGTTTTCTTCTCTGCTCATTTCACCTTCTCCATTCTTCTCCACACCCGCATTTCAAAAGCCTCCAGTGTACGTCTATCTTCCTGCTTCAATAACCACGTTTACGTCGAATAGCTCTGGTGATAATGAGCAACCCTGCCTTACACTGCCCATCGGGACTCTCCGTTCCTCACTTGCACCTGAGCAGTCTGAGGCATGTACAGGTTCCAGATTAGCCTCATGCCCCTCCAATCTGTTCCTATTTTCTGCAATATACTCATGAGTTTTTCCCAAAATACTCTATCAAACGCCTTTTTGAAATATATATACATATATATACACACACACTCATACATTTGCTTCGTCCATCATCTGCAACACTGGAATGGGGGTTCGCGCGGCAGTCAGGAAGCAGCTCAACCCGAGTCTTAGAGAAAAAAATTTCCTCGACGAAGAAACAGGAAGACTAAGAAAGAGATGGAGGGATGAAGACAGAAATGAAGAGAGGGGGGTGAAAGAAAAAAAGAGAGGTGAGGAGACCTCCAGCATTGTCTCGGAAACTCCGCCCTCTCTTTCCTCCACCACCGCCTAGCAATCTCCCCGCAAGTCATCCAATCTTCTCCCATGGTCTTGGCTCAAGGGTCTTGAACCCTTCTTTCTCCCTTCGCCTCTCTTTCCCGCGCCTTAAAGTATCTTTCCCTCCCTCTCCGTCTCGCACCCCTTCCGCTCGAATTCCTTCGTCTCTAAGTCAGCCGATAAAGTTTCGACGACAGGATATATAAGGGTAGGTTTTCTGAGTGGGACGGGGTGAGAGGAAGCGGAGGATGGTTGGGAGGAGAGGGGAAAAGGGGTCAAGATGAGTTCAAAAAGTGACGCTATGTCGAAAGCGGGGAGGGGCAGATAACAAGCGGTGTGGGTCAGGATGACTGATTAAGGGAGGGATAAAAAGTAAACGGGCCACTAGCCGATTATAGTGCAGCTTCGATGGGTGTGTCGAAAGAATCACACGCTGTAAAGGTTCTCCTGAACAGCTACATGGCAAAATGAACGACAGAAACCAACACGTCAAATGACGTGATTGCGAAATCCCCGATTCTTCATGCAAATTTTTCAGACAAGGGAATTTTTCCGAAGCGTCCGTGTAACGTTCCGCTAAATCCACGATATTCAGCATAGAAAATAAATTTTTTACGCCATTTCATATCACTCGGCTTTGGTGGTCGATGCTCATACAAAATGCATCCATGAAAGATGAATTACCTATCTTTTTATCTATCGCGTCTATTAAGTATAGACTATTGGGACTGTAATGAGCGCAATTACTTCGAAATTTCCGAAGCTAATTGGTGTGACATTTATATACAGGTACCTGTACTTTCTTGCAATATTATAGGTAATGTTACCTGACTATTCTCTGCAATAAAATTCTCAAATCACTTTTACAAATATACAAAAGTCATTACTACTAATTACTACATTATTTCTGATGTATGCCAATGATTGGCATACATTAAATACGTAATCCATTCGCAATTACTTGAATATAATAATAAATAAGGAAGTACAGCGATTTAAAAATCTCCTTGAACCTAACCTAAATTATAAAGATGAATGTTGATTGAGGAACGTCATGGTGAAAACATGAAATTTTTCTTTTTGATGTATCACTCAAAGATAGGCTATTATCGTCTGACAGAGAGGCGGTAATACTCAAACCGGGTATATAAAGAATAGTTTGAGGTGGATTTTCTCAACAGGTCGCTGTGCTCTTTCGCAGTAAAATGTGCACGCACAAAATTCGAGCCATGGTAGTGGTCCATTCTCTTACGAAGTTAGGTGAGCATGAAATAAACTACAAAGAAGTAGGGCTGAAATGAGAAAGATGATGACGGTCATGGGGATAAAAGATCTAAATGAACAGAAGAAAGGTTTTATCAGAGAAAATAACAAAGGAAGTGATGAATAATCATGGAAAGACTGTTGAAATGAACAAGGAAATGAAGAGGAAAAGATTCTGGACCGTATCCGAGGGATGAATTTCAGGGGGTGAAAAGAAAACGAGAAAGAGACTCAGTGCTGCAGAAAACAGAGCGTAAATACAGGACATCTGCTCAAAGAAGCAGCAAATATTAAAAATCTTGGAAAGCATCACGATCATCAGTTTTCAAACCTAAGGGTAGTTTACTGGAGCCCTCCATGTTTCTATAGTCAGTGTTAATATCCTCACCCTCTGATAGTTTTTTTATCTTATGTCCTCCGTAATTTGTCTTATGTACTTGTCTCTTGGTGTTCCTCGCGGGATATTTCCTTCAATCTCTCTTCTACGTATTATATTTATGACAAATCCATTGTGCCTCAAGGGGCGTTCAATCGATCTAGTTCTTATTTGCCGTCGAGTTCTTCATTTGGCCCTGTCCTTGTCTGCTTTTATATGCATACTTCCTCGTCGGAAAGCATGAGACGCTTAGAAAATAGATTAACATAAGAAAAATATCATTCCTTCTACACTATACGGTGTTTTTTACCTCAGAAAATGTACGCAATATCATGATTAAACAATTAGATTTAAATATAAAATGACTGACGTGAAATTTCATGAGCAATCATATTCCTTACCCGGCTTATGATCCACAAAAGTTTCTACTGTTTTATCTAGAACAACAGTATATCAGGATCATAGAAAATATTAAGAATATAAAGAAAGAGGGTCACTGGGATGGCAGACGGGTACGACTATAGAGCTGGAAATAGCTCGAAATAAATATGATTCTTTCTATGATTGTCACTAATCAGGTATTACTAGAACATCTTTTAAAATATACTCAAACTCTCTGTGGTAGTAGAAAAAATGGGGTATTTGTAGACATCATGAAAAATGCAAAGTGAGGCCTGAATTGCGTGGGGTCTTCAATAGTTAAGATATCTAGGTAGGGACCTGATGTAAGAAAGACTCTTTAGCTAAACTTGGTAAAAAGTGCCATATATTAGTGGAATGATATCTCTCGTTAGCAGTACCATTAAATTTAATATAATTTAACACATTGTAATGTTCCTGGCTTCAAGGATCTTGAAAAATGAGACTTTAATGGAAAACTAATTAGATTTATGTTAAAGTTTATTGCAAAAATTAAAATGTATTTTACAATGTTAACATGCAATTAGGAAAATAAAGTCTCATGAGAGCCTAGGAAATTCAATATCAGTTAATTTTGGGCGAAAATGCAAATAGTTATGTTTTCCTATGGAAAGAAATGAACATACGTATTCTAAAACCGAACCTTCGACGTTTTAGCCCCTAATTACATTAATGTAGCGTTAAAAACGAGTTACTGCTGCATGTAATATTGAGTCTAAAGGTATTTTTCCTCGAGTAAGTCAAGAATAAGAGCTATAGTAGTGTGTGGTTCCAGTCAATCCCGGTTAACTACTGAAAATTAATGGTAATAATAATATTTACCCTGATATTTCATGCTGAGTGATAAAATACCAGGCAATACTAAATGAAGCGGAGAATGTTTCCAGTCTACAGCATTTGATAAAATAAATAAATATCAATATTAATCTAATTCTATAAAATTGATTGGTTGGAAGGTGTGGCATCACTGCCTCTTATGCTCACCTTAGCAATTTAGGAAAAGCGAACTCTTCCCAGAAAACCCCTAAGTGTTCGTTTTTTTTCCTGATGTTAATTTGTCCATAAAGGAAACCGTTATGTTATATCAACTAACGTTACATAAACATTAGTGGTGCATTTTTAAAATCTGAATTTTTACATTTATATTGAATAATGGCATTTACTTACATTCGAAAAAAGTACATAAAGCAGCTCTGTCTTAAAATACGTGCGAACAGTATACATAGTTAATTGAACCGGAAGGTAGAATTCATTTGAATAAGCTTGCATTTACTAACTATTAAATCACGAGTCCTTGACGAATTTGGAAGTATAAATGTCACACATTTAAAAGATGGGCTAGATACCAAGGTGAAGAAAGGTATAATAGCTACAATAGCGATGATAACAATGGAACAAGTAGAGCAATAAGTCAAGACATCAAAAACGCTCCAAAGGTTAGGAATGAAGGACAGCGGTGGAGAAAGAATGGATTGCGGATATGAATACAATGTGAAATAAAGAAAATGCAAAAATGCATGGGACAGAAGCAATATACCGACCGGCGAATGGAAAAAGTCAAGAGGATAGAAAGGGATCGAGACTCAAATGGATGAAAACCCGACGTCTTAATGAGCGAGCATCCTTCGAGGTGAAAGGAAAATTCCGGTCCCACGAACCAGAACGAAGGAATGCTTATCGATTGAAATTCGGCAAGAAACAATAGACATTTAGGTTTTGTATTTCTATTTATGCCCGCAAATTTTTTTCGACCTGGATTAAAAACACCACATCCGAATAAGGGATATCTTTCATTCAAATGTGCATTGCCACACGGTGAAAGGCCAAAGCAAGAATCAGTGGAGATTGCGGAATTTCGAAAAGGTCAAGCGTTCAAATGGTAGCCAAGCATCACTGCCAATACAAATAAAATATTTATAATCGATGTGACCAGAAATACTCAATAGCTCACTCTTAAATGTGATAGTAACTGCAAAAATTTGCAAAAAATTAAATGTGTAAATATGTGATAAACGCCGTCGTATTTTCTTTTTATAGAAGGTTATATTTTCGTAAAGTGTCGCCAATTACATATGTATTAAATCCAATAATATAACTAAGAACTGCTTTTAAACGCTTTGAAATTTATAAAGTTAAAAGATACAATAGGTATCTAACATTGAAATGCCCTTTGAAGGTTGCATATAAATACCTTAAAATGCCGTTGCGAGAAACTCCCTACAGCAAACTGCGATATTCTTTAGTGTTTAATTTAATTTCTTCTTAAATTAGCACTACAGAAAAATCACTGCTTTGCACAAAAATAAAAAGTTCTTGGTTTTACCATAAAGAAGAAAGAATAGCGATAACACATACATAGGTAAAGAGCGCCTATCTTCGAACGACGATAAGACTGTAAAGTATTAGGAGAGCACATCGAATGGCATAATGTATTAATTCTCCCTCTTTCTATTATAAATCTACAGTTGCCGCATCTGAGAAAATTAAGTAGTAAAGAAACGCTAATTTAGTTCAATTTTTTGCACTTAACAAAGTGTTCTAATAAATAATTCGAGCATGGATACGGATTAATGCTCTAAGACCGACTAATTCTTTCAATTCAATCAACCCAAACGAGTTGATAAACAATGTTTGCATATCCATTTTAATGCTCTTCGGATTCAGGTTAGAGATTCGAATAAAACCACTTTCAACTTGCGATACAGCGTTGAAACCACCCGGATGCGACCAATTTTGAATAAAGCTACTGAAAATGGTAATACAGCTTGCATAATGGCTAAAAATAAATTTCATAATATGCTGCCCTCATTCAGAAGCGCGACTGAGACAATAATGAGAGCTTCAATGGCGAACATTGAAAATTTCCAAGTTAACGTAAACAAATGGTCTTCCTGGCAGTGTCATAAATTATGAGTGATCATGGGCAACAGAATAATGAAGTAGCAGAAATTCGGGGCACAGTAAGCAGTCGCATCGAAGTTTCACACAAAGGCCTTAAATATGTATAAAATTAGGAACTAAAAATTCTTACAACTCACCCGCTCTTTGGGCACTGTTGTTGCGTAATACATTCAAATAGCATTACTAAACAATTACCAAATCCTATAATTTTTGTCAAAACCTTTTAATTCTTTTAAACCATATAAATCGTGAAGAACAAAATAGGCTACCGCTTTTACGATGCACTCAATTCATAAAAACATTTCCAGGCAATCAAAAAATTAACAAACAATTAGCTTTATTGCATTAGGATTACTATTATTATCATTATCAGCGATCTAAAGGGATAGAATCGGCTTTGGATAAACCCACGTACCACAAATTACTTTACTCCATGCCAAAACTAACGCGACCCAAAATAACCTTTATCCCCATGCTAGGCATTTTAACAAGTGGTTCTATAGCTCTCCATTTTATCTACCTCCCTTAATTCCACTCCAAATGCCTATGTTTTTTCCTCCTACTACCTCGCTTTCCCAACGCTCTTTTCTTTATTACCATCTTGAGCATCCCATTGCCCCTCAGCATCTTTTACATTCACTTGCCTTGCCTTCGAATTTCTCCCAAATGCCGTCGATGTCTGTTTTCCCATCTGCCCATTTTATTTTTTGCATACTTTCCCATGCCCACATCTCACAACCATATGTGCGAGATAGAAAAGCGAAATAAAACATTCAACATCTTCATACCACTGTATAGTCTCTCCGATTGCATGTAATGTAATACCGGATCATTCATTTTCACGAATAACCCAATAGAGACCATGGGGTAGTTTTCTTTCAAATATTTACGTAGTTTAAGAAATGAAATAAATGACACTCCAACACATCACAGCAAAATGCAGCCATGAAATAAAAAATGGAACATAAATGTACGAATATGAATCCGAAGCAAAAGTATGAATGCTCTTCCTTCTTGGTCCTTCAAAATACTGAGAAGAAGCGACTGCAAGTCAAATAAATTTGTCTAAACATCAAAAGAGTAATTAAAAGCATGCTTAAACACTCGATTTAAATTAAATTCGAATGCTAAAACAAAAGGAGCATCGCCTCTCAACACAATTACAGGTAGGAATGTTTGTTTTCAAGTTTTAAGGAGTCAACTACTGTGGCGGTGAGGTACAGGGAAAAACACACGCATAAGATAATAAAATATTGAACCTAGTCTTCAGGAAGGATTGCGCTCCAGAACAGAGAAGCCCGACGCACTGGAGTTATACGTTCACAGCAGCCGCCGGATGCAGGAAATGTGCCGCTCTCGACTTATGCGTTCGAGTGAACGAGGCAAGGTCTTCACCTAATGCCTTCGTTATCCCTTAAGTGCATCGCAAGGAGACATTTGAAGAACGTAAAATTTAGCGCTCATGTGTGTCAACGCCTAGCCTTGTCACATTATTTATCCATCAAAAAAAACTTGGTGAATATTCACAACCAAGAGGAAAAACTCATGAGTGATGTCAAATTAAAATTATTTTAGCAGTTTTGCATGACGCGACGTGAAAACTCTTCCACCTAAAGGATCAGTCTCCCGATGTGTGACATCAACAAGACAGGGGGAGCCTTTATGAGAAATGAGCCTTCTTCTAAGCATTTCTGCAATGGTAGATATTTATCAGCAACACTCGTATAATCGTAAATTTAGAATGGGTGCTTCAACTCCCCTCAACAATATGAATATACTCGTACCATTGCGAAATCCAACACGATGGTTTTGCCACACAGAGAGGCACTTTGGGAAAATGATTCCGGCTTATCTCAATCATAAAATGCGCTATGGACATGTTCTGATGTGGCGTTTGCTACGTGGGAGCGACGCTAACAACCGATGCCATGACGAGAAAGGATCTCATTGCCACCCCGTTAATCCTCTTCGTTTCATTAGCAAAGAGCCTCTCCAGTCAGTTCCGAACCCTCATTCCCTCCCCCCTTCCATCTCGCTATTCCCTCCATTACCGGAGTTTAATTTTTAAGTGGATAATTCGTGGTCAAGCCGCTTTCGGGCCCCTTCATCCCGTCCCACGACGACTCGACGCAAGGATTTCATGTTTGAGGGCAGAATGACAAGGCAGTTGACCTCTGCTCGACCTGACAATAAAGAAGACCAGATTTTTTCTTTGGTGGAGGAAGACCAGCGATCCTCGACCAATGCCTGTCGATGAACATCATTTGATAGATAACAGCGAGACGTTAAATTCTACAGTGAAACGACTTCATATGCATACATATATACGCATATATATATATATATATATATATATATATATATATATATATATATATATATATATATAATGTATATACACACACACGCACATACACAGGTATGCGTGTCACCGAGCAATCAATGATGGGAAGGAAGATGTCGACAGGATACACCATCAGTTAGAGGGCATACTATACTACCTTGATCAAAAAGTTCCCGGAATAACCACCGTGTGGCGCTCCCATCGTTCCGATTTGAGTTCTGTTTTTTTTGTTAAATTGGTACATCTGTTGTTGATATTCCCTTTAAATCTTAGTGTCATAACTTGACATTTGCAAAAGTTACGTAGCCAAGAGTACATCTATCTCTGTGTGTGTTGGCGATTTTTTACAATTGCAGAAATGGATTTAAATTTGCAAC
This sequence comes from Hetaerina americana, assembly GCF_022747635.1. NCBI lineage: Eukaryota > Metazoa > Arthropoda > Insecta > Odonata > Calopterygidae > Hetaerina > Hetaerina americana. The sequence goes on from NW_027287427.1 coordinate 17,940,091, forward strand.
AACGAACTTGTATTAAATTTTGCGTAAAAAACGGATTTAGTGGCGCACGGACGTTGGAAATGTTGGAAAAGTGTTTCGGCAACGATTCTCTAAAAGAAACGGTCGTTTACCAGTGGCACGAGCGGTTCAGAAGTGGTCGTGAGTCAATCGAAGATGATGAACGCAGTGGCAGACCATCGACATCGAAAGTCGGTGAAAAAATTGATAAAGTAAAAGAAATGTTGGTCAATAACCGCAAATTAACCATCAGAGAAATAGCGGAGGACTTGAACATTGCCTATGGATCCGCCCAAGACATTGTGGTTAATGATTTGGGTTTCCGTCGTGTAGCAGCAAAGTTAAAGTGCCAAAAGACCTCAATTTCATGCAAAAAAGAGACCGTGTTGACGTCGCAAAAGACATGATTTGCGAGGCTGAATCCGATCCCACATTCATCAAAAGGATCATTACTGGAGACGAGACGTGGGTTTATGAGTACGACACGCAATCCAGACATCAGGCAAGTGAATGGCGTTCACCAAATGAGCCGAGACCAAAAAAACCACGTCGTTTTCAGTCAAAAAAGAAGGCAATGCTGACGGTTTTCATGGATTACAACGGTGTAGTGCATCATGAATTTTTGCCAGAAGGCCAGACAGTAAACAAAGAGTATTATTTGGGCGTTATGAGACGTTTGCGTGAAGCAATTCGCCGAAAGAGACCAGAAATGTGGGCAGAAAACTCGTGGATTTTGCACCATGATAACGCACCGTCGCACAGTGCTATCATTATTCGTAATTTTTTGACGAAAAATGCAACAAATACCATCCAACAGCCACCGAATTCACCTGATTTGGCTCCCTGTGACTTCTTTCTGTTCAATCGAGTTAAAAAACCATTACGGGGAATGCGTTTTAGCAGCCGAGAGGAAGTAATGGAAAAATCGCAGGAAGCACTGATGGACATACCGAAAACCGAATATAAAAAATGTTTCGAGGATTGGATCAAGCGCTGGCATAAGTGTGTTGCAGTCGATGGGGATTACTTTGAAGGGGACAATATAGATTTAGATGAATAAACTTGTATTTTTAATTTTCTGAATAAATTCCGGGAAATTTTTGATCGAGGTAGTATACAAGAATCTCTCGTATTCCTGGAAGGGAACATTTGATATAACAGTTTGAAACGCGCTGGGAGGCGAAAGTAGAGATGGTAGCGAGCTGGGACCTTGCGTTTTAGGAAGAAGGAATGACCATTGGGAGACGGCAATAGAAAGCCGCAGGAGACAGGGCTTCATCGTAACAGACACTTCATTTAAAAGCTACAGTAGATGTAGCTATGAATAAAAAATACCCAGGGATACAGAAAGATGTGTGACACTATACTATGGATATGCAAATATTTTGGTAAAGCGGTATTTATTCGCACAGCTGGATGCGGATTGGGATCACAATTTCATACTACTTGTAATTAATTGCACGTAGGATTCAAAATACGATGCGGAAAAGCCTAGAATACCGTGGATTGCAAACAAGTTGATTAGAAAGATAGACGAGAGACGTGCTGTAAAAACAGTTAGGATGAACAAAGTTCATTGAATCAAATAACAAACTGAGGTGGAAACCTAATATAGAAAATTAAGATGGGTGGAAGGCGCAGAGCGAGGATATGGAAAGTTTACAAAGGAGGGGTGAAAAGAGTGCACTGTATAGGAACTTGAATAACCTTTCAGGAAGCAAGAAGGGAAAATCCGAGCAATCATTCAAAGATAAGCCAGAAAAGTTAATAATTGAGCCTCTAAAGATTCAGGGGAAACAGAAATAATATTGATTGGAACTACATATACAGTAAATACTTTTAGTACACAAACTTAGAAACAGGAAGAGAATATGAGGTATATAGTATGAGGAGAGCTTAGGTCCAGACTTACTTGATGGCAAGGTAGGAAGGGTATTTAAATCAAATGAGACCATAGAAGTAGATATCTTTGCCGAGCAACTACTTAAATGTTTAGGAAAATGTGGGAGGAAGTGTTTTTATGGACTAATTAGGACTATTAATGAGGAAGAAATTTTGCCGCAAGATTTTGTCAGATCGGCATCGGTTCCTATTCCAAAAAAGAGTGAGAAGTAAAATTAGAAACGAAAAAAATAAATAAGTAAATAACGAGGTAAAATAGTGTCATAGAACAATAAGTTTTATTTCGCGTGAAGTCAAAGTGGTTCTCAGGATACTCAAAAGAGAATTTTGAGAAGAGTAAATGATTACTTAGAGAATAATCAGTTTGGGCTTGGGAATGGGAGAGGCATGCGTGAAGCATAGCAGTAATGAAGCCACTAATAGAGAGGAAAATAGAATACAATCTGGACGTATTTGCCTGTTTCGTAGATATCGAAAAGACATTTCATAAAGTGCACTGAATAGAATAAATGAACATATCTCAGAAAATAGGAGTCCATTTTAGAGATAGGCTACTTATCCTCTACCTGTGCATGCGTCAGACGACTGAGGTGAGAGTGGCGGATGGAGAGTCAGAATGGGCAGTGTTAGGCACGGAAGATCTGGATATAGGAATGCAATATTGCGGAGAATTCAGAAAATCAACTAGGTTTGCGGATAATAAATTTAGTATGACACTCAGCCAAATAGTTGCAAGCATTGCAGCCCAAATAATAAAATCAGAGTGATAGGTATGGGATAATAATACATTTAAGAAAAACAAAGGTTATGCAATTTTTGAAAATTATAAAAGTTAAGTATTAAAATCGTAGTTTCGAAAGTAGAGCAGATGGAGCAGTTAACGTATCTCGGAAGTGTTTTGGGCAAACATGGCCGCAGTAATAAGGGCATAGAAGAAATAAATACGCCTGGCAAAGATGTTTTCACAGGGAGGAACCCTGTTAATGATTGAGACATTGTGCAAGGAAACGGTCGTTAAAACTTTGATATGGAGCGTTGTGTTTTACTGCGTGGAAACATGGTCGTTGAAGCAACACGGTAGGCGTACATTGGAGTCCTTTGAAATTTATGAGTAAAGAAAAAATGAGATATGCAATGAACGGAAAGTAAAACAAACTAGGATGTGCTAGAAATGGTGGGAGAGTGGATGGTATTAATGGGAGAAATCTAAAGGAGACAGGGAAGGTGGCCACGGAGGTATTTTGAGCATTCTCGTAGACGAGATAACGCTGTGGAAACGAGGAAGGGGTGAGCAAATAATGGAAATGTTAGACCTTGTGGAAGGAGGACGTTAGTATGAGGAATTGAAGAGAAGCTATTAGCGTTGCCTAATTTCGGGTTTTGTTTTGTTAGCAGAGGCAAGGAAATATGCCCATGTGCCGTTAAATAGTGTGCGTCCATACAAAACCAACCTAAACCAGTCATTTAACAGTAATATTACATTACAACTATGTATGTAGAGTTGCACAGGTATAAAAAACAAGAAAATTTAAGCAGAAGGCATACAAAGAGAAACACGCAATGACATGAGCATCACAATTCTAGGCGTCTCGGAGCTACAACACATGTACTTCAATCCTCACCTCAACCGACAACACAGGCCAGCCCATTGCTTCTTCCCGCAACACTACAACAAAGAGAATCGTCGTCTTTGTGTTCCACTACCTCTAGCCATTGTTTCACATTCTACCGCCCAATTTGCAATCCATAGACCAATCCAACTGCCTTCTCCACTCATTCTCTCTCTTTCAGGGGCCGCAAATTATCACGCTCACAACAGACGTCCCATCGCTTCACACCTCAATTCCTAACTCTTGAAGGTCTCCCTTTTCTCCGCCTCAATCCATCCAAACGCCTCACTCCACATATTTCCAGCTCTAAATTTCTTCCGAATCTCTTCCACTTAATCCTAACTCACAACTCATTCTCCTTCATAATAGAAATTACCTTTAGATCAAAGGCTCTATGATAGGAAGTAGAGTCAACTCTTCATACACAAACTTATACCTTTGCCTCCTCAAGAAACATTTCCTTTCCCGTTAACCCCCGTAATCCTTCCTCTGCTTGAGATACATAGACGACATATTCCTTTCCTAGCCACGCAGACTTGGTTTCTCAAGCACATTTATTCTATCCTTCAACGATCACTAATCTGTTTCCACCAGGTCCTACCTCATCCTTAGAAACCACATTAATCGACTGCGGTATATCTCTAACTGATCGAAAATTTCACACTTTGTCTACATAAAATCAAATAAATAATAGTACCTCCACTGTACCAGCTTAAACTCATCTCAAACCAAATGCTCTCTTCTGTACTCACTCTTCATCAAGAGGTAACCGATTTCGCAGCACTCCTACTCGGCAAATTTCACTCCAATGTATACAGCTTCCTCCTTAAGTGTAATAGCATTGAAATTCAATTGAATAAAATAAACCCTCAGAAATCTCCTCGTGCCCAAATATTCCCAAAATAATAACCTAAACACCCCTTCCACTTGTACTACATATTTCCAGGCATTCAGTCCGTAAAATATACTACGAGTTTTCTGCCCACATTTCTGGTCTCTTTCGGCGAATTGCTTCACGCAAACGTCTCATAACGCCCAAATAATACTCTTTGTTTACTGTCTGGCCTTCTGGCAAAAATTCATGATGCACTACACCGTTGTAATCCATGAAAACCGTCAGCATTGCCTTCTTTTTTGACTGAAAACGACGTGGTTTTTTTGGTCTCGGCTCATTTGGTGAACGCCATTCACTTGCCTGATGTCTGGATGGCGTGTCGTACTCATAAACCCACGTCTCGTCTCCAGTAATGATCCTTTTGATGAATGTGGGATCGGATTCAGCCTCGCAAATCATGTCTTTTGCGACGTCAACACGGTCTCTTTTTTGCATGAAATTGAGGTCTTTTGGCACTTTAACTTTGCTGCTACACGACGGAAACCCAAATCATTAACCACAATGTCTTGGGCGGATCCATAGGCAATGTTCAAGTCCTCCGCTATTTCTCTGATGGTTAATTTGCGGTTATTGACCAACATTTCTTTTACTTTATCAATTTTTTCACCGACTTTCGATGTCGATGGTCTGCCACTGCGTTCATCATCTTCGATTGACTCACGACCACTTCTGAACCGCTCGTGCCACTGGTAAACGACCGTTTTTTTTAGAGAATCGTTGCCGAAACACTTTTCCAACATTTCCAACGTCCGTCCTCGTCTTCTTTTTTGCCAAAACGTTCCCTCTTGACGCTTGGCTTGCAGCTGCCCGATGATTTAATCATTCAGCTGCTGTGTTTGCGGCTTCTTAGCCCGTCGATGAAGGAAGGTCCAATCAACTCCTTTTCCTTTTCAATGGTGGTTGGTCGTCGTCCCGTCCCGTTGCTGCTCTTGGGCGTTTGTGCCTTTCCCAGGAGACAGGTTTTAAGCCGCCGATCGACCGCAAGTGCTGCGCCACTAAATCCGTTTTTTACGCAAAATTTAATACAAGTTCGTTGTTGCAAATTTAAATCCATTTCTGAAATTGTAAAAAATCGCCAACACACACAGAGATAGATGTACTCTTGGCTACGTAACTTTTGCAAATGTCAAGTTATGACACTAAGATTTAAAGGGAATATCAACAACAGATGTACCAATTTAACAAAAAAAACAGAACTCAAATCGGAACGATGGGAGCGCCACACGGTGGTTATTCCGGGAACTTTTTGATCAAGGTAGTATATTCAAAAACATTTTCCTCATCCTAGCCAACTACAATACAGCAGCTAACCTAAAACGTTAATGTTCATCCGTCATCTTTTTAAATATCCGCCCATCTAGCAGATATCTGACACATATATGTATATTTATATTATCCTTATTAAGTAATCTACCAGTTAAGGTAGGTTTTGGATGGACACAACTACCAAATAAGTATTCTATGACTCCTAAGAACACACTATACAGCAATCGAGTCCTTCCTCACCTCTGTGTACCTCCTCCCTCCATTCATCCCATCCAACATCCTTCTCCTGTTCCTGCCCTTTCCTCGTTTGCCAAACTTTCTCCCTTCTATTACAGTCTCCAACTTCCCTCTGTCGATCAATCCATACATTTTCCTTGCCTCCTTAGGATTTCTCCCAACTAACCCCCCTCTCCTGGAAATCTACGAAACAGAATATGTCCTGATTTTATTCTATATTTTTCTTGATTGCTGATCTAATGACTGCAATGGCATCGTGCGTGCCTCTCCCCTTCCTAAATCCAAACTGATAATCCCCTAAGTAATCATTTGCCTTGCTCTTCAACCTTATGTTCATGACCCCGAGAACCCCTTTAGCTGTATGGGAAATCAAACTTATTGTTCTGTAGTTCCCAGATAATGTTGCCTTTATCTTTTTCGGAATAGGAATAAACGCTGATCTTACAATGTCTTCCAGCCAGATTCCTTCCTCATAGATATTACGAATCAGTCCATATAGGCCCTTCCTACCACATTTATCTAAACCTTTCATTAGTTCCGCAGGAATGTCGTCTACCCCCACGGCCTTATTTGAACCCAATTAACTTAATGCCCTTTCTATTTCACCTCCGAGTAATCCTAGACCTAAGTTATCTTCCTATACGTTATTTTCTCTTTCTATGACTAACCTTGTTGGCCTAAGTTCTTTACCATACAGTTCTCCTATACATTCCTTCCCTCAATCTTGGATCTATTCCGTTTGAAGCATTATTTAACCCGAATTACCTCAACTGTTAGCACAGAAGTTCCCTTCTTACTCGACGATAGTGATTTAACCTTGCTGTATAGCGCACCAATTTTGCCCATTCTCTATAAACTTTCGATATCCTCACACTGTATTTCCACCACGCTTTTTTTTCTTTATTTGTTACCTACCTCAAATAATCATTCAACTTTGTACTATCTTCTACCTGACTCTGAATTTACATTATTTCATTTCCTTCTCTCTATCTTTGTAATCATCTCATCCGTAATACATGGCTGTCTCGTCCTTTTCCATTAACGTTTCCTATAGTTTCATTTGTGGCTTTCGATATCTCTTTCTTGATATCCCATTTTTCCTCGATAGTACTCAAGCTCTTTACACTCATCCATGATTTTCTCTACAACCTGCTGATACTCCTTACATGTCAATCCATTAAATGCTTCCAAATTCCATTTCCTTAACCGCGGCCCCTACCTTATCTTTTTGAAACGGACGCTACACTTCATAACAACCAAATTGTGCTCAGAGTCCGCATCCTCTCCCGGGAACCTGTGCGAATTTATCACGCTGTTCCTAAACGTCTGTCTAACCAGAATATAATCTATCTGATACCTTTCTGAGTCACCTGACATATTCCATGTATATCTACACCTTTTGTGGTGTCCAAGCCAAGTATTGGTGATGACGAACCCCTCCTACAGAACTCTGTTGCTTTCTCCCCACAGTAATTCTTCCTAGCTAAACCGCAGTCCCCCACGCCATCTCTTCTTTCGCCTACCGTCGCCTTCCAATTCCCCATCACTATCAAAAGTTTCCCCGCAGGAACACACGCTATACATGTGATTGCATATTCTATCGATCTCTTCCGCCTTATGATGGCTTGGTGGCTTGTATGCCCGAACAATGACCAAATTCGTCGGGTCCGTTTTTCTCTCTACTTGTAATATTCTATTCGTTGCTTGTTCTATGTCGTCTACGCTTCTTCCTATCTCTTTATTCAATATTATGGCAACCCCTCGTTGGCTCTGGTCCTCGCCGCTGAAAATTATTCTATAACTATCACTCCAGTAATCCCCGCTATCCTTCCATCTCACCTCGCATAGGCCTTAAATATATATATTTACTCTTTCCATCTCTCGCTTAATATTCTCCAATTTTCCTATCCTCAATAAATCCAAACATTCTAAGTTCCTATTCTAACTGAATTGGGCTTCTTCTTCTGCGTCTTCTGTCCTGCTGCTGTTGGTTTTCCTATTCCTTTGCTAGATTTTCGTGAAATGACGACCAAGGAGGCCTTGCCTCTCCCGCAGCCGCGAACGACTCACGGCTGATTGGGCCGAGTCCTGTAGTTTCCAGGACTCATATTCTCTATAGTATCCATCATTATATTCTAGGGAATAATTTTTGACGTGGTTTCCCGTTGCCTTCCTCAATAGTGTTTTTAACGTGACACCATCACTCTATGGCTGTCCCACTGGGGTCCGACGCTGTATGGACTACCTTTCGTCTGGCTCCTAGCCTTCGACCTATCATAGGTGACCCAACCAGGAGCAAATTATCTTTGCTCCCGCCAGCACAGCTGCAGGGAATTAGAACGCACAAAGCCCCTCCACCACGTCAAAGTATAAGGGGTTATATTTATACATAATTTGTATTTTTTTATACATATTTATTTACTTGGACAAATAACTTCAAAATCTAATAGAATTTTTTGCATGGCCTTATGGATGGTACAGGGTGCGTTCCAAAAGTTATTAAATTAAATTTCCCGCGCCGCTCCTATCGGTTGGAGTGGAATCAAACCAGTTGGGGAAGGTGGGCGAGGACGCTAAGCTTTACCTCACAACCGGTCTCAATGCTCTCCGAGCTGTAAAAGCGACAGGACGCCAGCTATTCTAAACCTCTGCGCGACCGTATCAGGAAAATATGGAATCGACGATCGAACAACGTTACGCGATTATGTTTTGTGCTAAACTGAAAAAACCTCTTGAGAAGTCCAACAAAATGAATCGTGGGAGTTACCTGGACTCTATTCTGCCCTACTCACAAATTTTGAGGTGGTTAAAGGTCTTTCAGGAGGGCCGGGAAGAGGTTCACGACGAAAAACGCTCTAGGTTGCCGTCATCCAGGAATACCGACAACAATATAGCTCTTGTCATTATTGTTGGACTCTGACCGTCGATTGAGTATCAAGATGGTTGTCAATAAACTAAACTTGTCGCCTGCTGTTGGGCTTCGTATTTTTACTGAAGATTTATCGATGAGGAAAGTGTGCGCCAAGCTCGTACTCAAGGTGTTGTCAGACGACCAAAAGACCAACTGAGAGGAAATTTCAAATGAAATTTTGCAACGTATTGGAAATGAACCTAATTATTTGGACAGCGTCATCACTCGTGATGAAACCTGGGGTTTTTTATATAACCCAGAAACAAAACACCAAAGCTCTGAGGAGCAAACTGACCAGTCCCCTAAGCCCAAAAATGTAATAATGAGCAAATCAAAAGTGTAAACTATACTCATTGTCTTTTTCGTAAGTAAAGGAATGGTCCATAAGGAGTTTTTTCCTCAAGGACAGACAGTCAATGCTGCCCACTGCGTGGATATACTGGAAAGACTCCGAAAATGGGTCATCAGGACGAGAAAAGACATATCCGCTACCTGGCAACTCCATCACGACAACGCGCCTTGCCTCAACGCGCTACGAGTCCTCGAGTTCCTGGCCAAACACCAGGCGCCAACGCTTCCCCACCTCATCTATAGCCATAACGTCGCCCTAGTAGACTTCTCTCTGTTCTCTCGGATTAAGGTAGCCCTGAAAGGAACCCGTTTTTCGCTCATGGAAGAGATTCAATTATCCGTGACGAAAACCTTGCGAGAGGTCCCCGAAGACGCCTTCCAGAGCGCGTACCGGTCATGACAGAGTCGCTGAAAAAAATGTGTAGAGGCCCAAAGATAATACTTTGAAGATTAAGTGTCTCTGCAAATCTGTTACATCAATTACTTAAAAAAAGAAGTGCATTGCCTTCGGAACGCACTCTGTATTTAAAATTGAAGTTATTGAAACTGCGCGAACAAAATTTTCGAATTATAATTTTATGATGACATAGGAAACACTTATACATTAGTATTTATTGATTATAAAAATAATTTATGAAATTCAAAAACAAATTGGCGTATACACGCTACCAACTTTGAAACACTTTCGAAATAAGGTAAAACCAATTAAAGCAATAGCTTTGTGCAATATGGGACGACATTTTTTAAATTGCTTACAAAACACCTCAAACACATTACATTCTAAATGAGATTTTTTGCGCTCGTATCTCGAAGCAAAATCTGCTACTAGCCCCATAGATTGGAGACCAAACAAAGAAGCACGCAATCTTACGCCCGAGACGATATCGACGACTTAAGAAGACTCCAATCCCGTGCTCTCACGTCATTCTCGAGAGAAAGGGATGTCAAGAGCAGCTTCCCGTATTTTTCTCCATCTCAATAATTCCATATGAAACAAACCCACCATCCCCCTTTTGTTTCACATCCTATATCCCGTCTCTTATCGCATAGAACTGGACGCTTTTTGCGGAAGAAGGAAGAGAATGGCATGGGAAAAGTCATTGAGGGAATTGAGGAGAGAAAGAAAGAAGCACAGAGACGGAGGAGGTACCACAATCGACGTGGAAAAAAAATATCGACGAAAACGTTTGTCGCGGAATAAGATACGATATGAGATACAAGAATGGAGAAAAGAGCCATGGAGAGGGTGGAGGTCACGTGGCCATGGGAAAAGAAAAATAAACAAAAAAAAGGAAGCCTTGATCGGATCTTGCGGCGGAAAAGGAGTCGGTCAGTATGTTTTTTTTTTGAGGCCGGAAAGGAAATTGGACGGTTGGTTAGAGAACGGAAGGGAGCCTTCGGGAAGGACGGAAGGGGAAATGGTGGCGGACAAAAGCGAGGGGAGAATGAACAGAAATTGCGGTTAGACGGAGGGAAAAAAATGAAATTTTCCGAGGAATCGAATTTATTCATGGCCATCCGCGACGGACAAGTGGCGTCCCACAAGTCGAGAAGATGAAACATTCTGCTCGCGGATATACTGATCGCCGGCAAAGGATAGAGAGAAGTATGCGCAGTATATGTTAGATTGAGGGGAATAAATAAGTTTCAAGTTTCCCGTTGTAGCCACTGGGAGGGAATGCTTCTAGGAATAATCTGAACTACGCAAGGTGCAAGGCGAAGTCGATTTAAGCGAACTGCAGCTAATGCTGCTGACTACACACACAATAACCACGTTCAACTTGATCGAGATTGTTGAATGTCACTCTTTAGCCGTTCATTTGTGATGCTCGAACTTTAAGCTAAATTGCCCCGAGCATCCATCGTATGATTTATCGTTCCAACTTACCACGCTCTGCAGGATTCGTCGGTGAACTTAGAGTAATTGTGTAGGGAGCATCATGCCAACAACATTTGTAGTTTCCTATGTGTATAAAAAAGTTGGTCACAATCATCCCGGTATGTTTCATTCTTTATAAACATGGAATCGGTTTATAAAAATAGAACTATGAGCAAATCGGCGACACAAGAGTCGGTTTTGCTCAAAAGAGCCTTTCCCACAAAACAATTAGGTAACCTATTTTTTTATGCCTAAAATCTTATCATAATCCAATCATACCCTTGATAAAACCCGAGGATTATGCTAGTGTAGCGGTAAACACAACGAAGGATCTTAATCCACTCGATACCTATCTTAGAAAATCTCCATACTAGACCCTCTAGAGTCTCCACAAACCTCCAGTCCCTCTTACTTATACGCACATCAACCGCCATAATATATCATCCTCCAACCATATTCCTATGGATCTTCACTATATGCTTCCTACCTCTGTATAAAGGCTCCGCCAATGTCTGCCACATTTAAGGAATTCCATTCACTATATACCCAAAATATCATTCATAAATCATTCCTTTATTTGATTTACTAATGACGCTCATCTACCCATTACTAAAATCCATTACTGATGTATCATAGTTAAAATGATGCAAACAGTATTACATCCACAAAATACTTTTATTGAACCGGTAATTGTATCAAGTTTGTTTCAAATTCAAAGCCCAATTCACAAGACATCGTTTAACACTCGGTTTGAACTTGTTTGGTGAGCAGACTTACATGGCCATACCCTACCGCGTCTTCCAGTGTAAACACTTTGATGTTTTGCAATTCCCTATAAATTACGATGACCATTGGAAAATTTAGGGTTATCGTAGAACAAAATGAAACCAGAAATTGTGATTAATTACCAAATTTGGTATCTCCCCCACCTCCCTCTAAGAAAAATGCTGAGTTAAATATATATCTCTATGATAAAGAGAGAATATTTTAAATTATATTCTCTAATAAATCCAAGATATAACCAATTTCTTGCTTTAGCTGCGTCAAAAGTTTCTCTTTTTTGCCGTAGTGTACTCTTCAGAAACGCCTTACGTGGCGACATCAGGCCAACCTTACTACTTCATAGGAATTGTTTTGACTTAGTTCACCCCTTAGAATTTACCCAGACTAACGAATGTAAATATGGCCTCGAGAAACCTATACTAAACCTATACTATCTGAATATCCAAAACAATGAATTGTGTAAAGATAGAGTTTTTTTCTACACATGTAATATTTCGGTGGGAAAGGAAACTTGAAAACTGCTCCTTACACGATCAAACCCAGGTCTAAGACGATGTACACGGTGGGGTAGACTCCTCACGATGGTAGAATTGCAATATTAAATATTAAAACGTTTTGAGTCAACTAATATTTAATATGTATGAGACCTGAGCAGAAATATATTTGCAATGTTTACCTATACACTCGAGCATCGAAGAAAGATAGTTATTGTTCGTCGTTAACTTCTTACATGCAAGGTATTTGCTCTGCCACCCAGCCAAGAAATTCCTGTAACCTCTGCAAGATATACATCGTCCCTTCACTCCTAACACTCTTTGAAAGCAATCACATTCGACGACACCTGTGTGGCGAACGCGAGGACATTAACGTACCGGTAGGAGATCACGTGAGGATGGCGAGGGGCGAATTCTAAAAAAGATCGAAATGTGGGAGTAAAACATCAAAACAGGAGAGGGGAGCGAGACGAGAAGACTGGGAGGGAAAATGGGATTCCAGAAAAAGTAAATAAAAAAATGAAGAAGGCGGAAGAATCAGGAACGGGAGGATCACACTGGGGAAGGGAAGGGGTTGAGGGCGAGGTCAAGAAATGGAAAGAAACGGCGAGGGAGGAAAAGGAGGTAAGTACTACCGCGAGAGCACGGTATATGTTATGAGTGTATGGGGATCGTTACACGCGAGGGGAGGCAGGGTATATGCGAGGGGGTTGGGAGGGGGGTGAAGTCTGGTAACGGCGCGAACGCTTCGGCGAAGGCGACGGATCGGAAACAAGGAACGAGGGGATGCCACGGAAAAATGTGAAGAGGGTGGCGGAAGAGGAGGAGGTAGATGATAGTGGAGTGCAAGAGAGAGAGAAACAGAGAATGAACGGCAAGGCCCGCGGCATCCCTGGGGAGAGCAAAGGGCGATAGGCGGTGAGGGATAGCAAGAGATCTATATAAAAAACGAAAGAGGTCTCAAAAAATTTAAGGAGAGGTGGAAAGAAAGCTGAACCTGATTGTCGTCATCGTAGCAGCAGCGAAAAACGAAAAAAAGACAAAAATTCGGTTCTCCTTTTGTATCTCTCTCCGCTCCCCTATCCTTTTTTTCCAGCGCCAGAATCACAAATGCCAGTTGAAAATAGGGCATGCGGAACAGAAGGCCTTCATCGTGGAGGAGGATGCGGTGGCCGAGGAGGGAGCGCTGGGATGAGGGGCGGCAGGCTCTTGGAGGGGGATGGAGTGGTGGCGTGATGCTGGGCGTGGGGTGAGGGGGGGACGCATTCGGGGGTGTTTGGGGCGCCCTAAAGTAAAGAGGACATAAAAATGGATGAGATTGCGGAAGGTCGGAGGAGGCGGGGCTCCCTTGAGCTAGCGAGAAGAAGGGTGCCCAGGGGGAAGGGAGAAAGGTAAGGAGTCAGCGGAAGGGCAAAGGGCGTACTCACCGAATCGAGAATAAATAATCATTTCCGAAGTTAATGTTTTACGAAATAGAGAGGAAAAAGATAGGAGAAATAACAGGATTTGAAGAAAACAAAAATCAAATGGAATAGATAAGAAGTTATCCAGAGTCAATGCCACAAAGCCCGTCTTGGATACTCAAACGAGCGAATGGAGTATCTTCAACCGAGGGGTCTCGAGAGCATCGATCAGAAAACACTTTTTGTCTAAAACTATATTATATTTTAGCTTCGTACCTGTACGCTTTGAGTAGCTTCCAATAATTGGCTGGAACATAAAAGAACAAACAAATACAAAACTATCAAATCGGTGGAGGAAGAAAGAAGGTTCGATCACCGGGTGAAATACTGTGAAAAATCTGAGAAAACGCTTGAAGAGTTAATGAAGGATAGTATGAATAAATGCGAGAAAAGTATCAGCAGATATATGAGGGGAAGGCTTGGATGGAATAATCAACGTGGAAAGATAATTACAATTTAAGACGTGGGCAACGGAGAGCTTGATGAGTTTGAAGTTCAATTTCTGCTGTTTTACTATCGACTTTTGGGAAACTAATCACGTGTATTGCAGCGTCAAATATCCTGCCATTAATTAATCACACACTAGCGCCGACTCTGGTATAACTGAAATTCTCTCTAATTTCGCTTGAGACGTGACTGGAGAGATACGGAAAGCTCAAAAATAACCAGAAGAGGAAAATTAGCAACTAATCAGAACCCTCAATCGATTTTTGGTGGAATTCTGTAACCTAGGAATATATTAAAATCTTCAATGACTGCGTTACACATATTTCCAGAGACGTAAAACGAATAACTAAGGTATGGCTCCGTGATTAATGCGTCACTGACTAATGACGATAGTGAAAATGGCGATGGTAATCTCAAATGAGGAAATAAATCCGTGGAAAGAAAGGGTAAGAGAGAAATAAATCTAGAATGGGGAGGATTAATGCTTATATTCGAAGACCTAACTAGTTTCCGAAAGTAAGAACAAGAAATAACGAATGAATATTGTGGAACACCATGAGTGGAATGTATAAAATGGAAATTAAATAAGTGATGGCACGCATTCACAGGTTTTAACGAAGGGATAATGTTTTAAAAATATAATAAATAAGGATGCAGATGAAATTGGTTGATTGATGAGAGCAGAGAAGGAAGGGAGCGAGTGGAAAAGGGAAAGGTGGGAAGAAAGAGAGAGATTGCTAGGGAGGGGCGGCAGCAGAAAACGTACCGTCGAATTGCTTCCGCTGATGATGATCTCAGGCCACTGAAATGAGCACTCTTTCCCTGAATAATTACTAAAAATTGTTGTTCGTCGCTTTCCCTGCATGTTTTCAATATTCACTCCTCGCTCCAATTGAACTTAGCGACACATCTGCTAATTTGACTCCACGGATCGGAGCCATCATGTGGTGGGCGAGATCGATCAGGCGAAAGAATGCCTACATTACACAGAGTATACTGAATTAGAGTACAATACTAGGGTCATTTGAAACAGACAAGGGAAAAAATATGATAAAAAATATAAAATACATGTAGGAATTGATTGTATGCAAAAAATCATTCCATGTATCTTCAGACTGGCAAATCTATGTAATAGCCGACAAGTAAATTTGACGACAAGAAGACTTTACGGTCCACAAAAAGTAAAAAAAAGAACGAGGTGGTTAGGGCATACCTTTAGACATTACAGATTTGTTATAACGATGGAGGAAAGAAAGAATTCACGATGAAGACCGAGGAACAAATACCTGCTTAGGCAATGCTTAATAGGGATGCTGGATGAAAGGATGACTCATTTACATTATGCCTCGCAAGCCACCGCAGAGGTATGAGGCACAGGGAGTTCAAGTCAACACCCGTCATGAGGGAACAAAGGTTGGAGGGCTGGCATTAGAAAGGGAACAAAGTAGGATTACAGTCACACAGTCTTCAGATTAAAAAGCTGGATTTCGACGGAAGGTAATATTGCAAGATTTAAATAACTCCTTTATTTCAAACAACTATAATAATTAATATATATTTTATGTCCCATTTGTTGACATACATGAATAATACGTTATATGAATAAGCTTTGGGTTCTGGCTGAAAAAACCTTGAAGTAACAATATTTTTCATTGAAAGAACTTTGAACAAGTGCACGCAAAGATTTTCACTGATGATACCATTTAATGTTGTAATGAATGCAAAACTATACTTAACTCAAGTTTTTAAATATCACCAAGTAGTTGGTCAGAACTTATAATAACGTCAGATGATCGCTGAATGAGTAAACGTCGTACATTTTCACAATACTATATATTTATTTCGGTACTATCCGTTTGGATGCATAGGCGACATCATTATGAGGTACTCCGTAGTATCGAAATAAATTGATTGCGAAATTATCCTAAGTTTCCCAGTAGCACCCAGAGATCATGAATTACAATCGAGTTGAGACCGAGACTATTGAACTCTGCAGATTATTTGTGGAATCTTTATCCATTTCCTCTGATTGCAGCAAAATCACTCAACCTTCGACATTCATCGAAACTTCCAACATGAAGTCTCCGAACTTTTCCAGGTAGGTTTCATCGGCTAATTCTTCCATGTGATTTCAGAGATCTGTATATGGAATCATTTTTATATATTTTTTAAATTGCTAACGTAAGTCAGATTATTGGGGCAGTTATGAAGCAGGTCGTCAGAATTTATAGAGGCAAAAATGATCTTAACGGCACCAGAAAGTAAATAGGATAAAAAAGGAATAAAAATATCCCCAGTAAACATAAGGGAACCAGAAAGGGGATGAGACATTTGATTGAATCATACGGAAATAAAAATGGTTTCGAGCGGCCGCAAGTACTCGGAAACAAGTTGGGAATAAAAGATGCGACGCGATAAAAAGAATTTGAGCAAATGATCTTTTAATGCGAGGATGGTTCTTTTATTAATCCATGGGCCTATTAATTTCTTAATTGCCGCACTTGGAATTAATTGAGACGAAAAAAAATAAAACCAGGCCATTAAAATTCCACCCAGAGCGGAGGAGAAAAAATGTGAACATCACCAGGTCTCTGATCGCGTTAAATCAATATTAAAATAAAAAAATTTCTCCGCCGGCGTCAATTAACCTCACTAAATTAAAATTATTTATTCATTTCGGAAAAACAAAATTTTATTTTAGTTTCAGATGAGCAAAATCGGAACACCATTCAGTTTCCCTTATGAGCTTAATCATCAGAGAGGAGAATGGCATTAAAGTATTTTCATCAGAGGCTAGAGGAAATCAATTGTATGTTAAAGCCACGACTTGCTTTGGTAAATTTTGCCAAGTGTAACTTCTCATTCCTTTATGCATTTTCATTAGTAGTTATACCTCACTCTTCTCATCGAATACCAATTGCGAAGAAAAGAAATGGAACTAATTTTTCGACCCAAGTAAGAGATGTGTGAACGGTAGTTTCCGCCTTAAAAACGATTACTAAAGTAGGACATTCATGATATATGATATGCAATGAAAGAATATTCATTTCCCCACTGAAATTGTTCATTAAATTTTTTCATGCCTCATAAAAAATTAAATAGAACATTCATTAAAGCTCATCAAAGGTGCATCCATATTTAACTAATATTCACCATTTTTTCCAAAATTGCTTTGGTTTGGAAAAAAGTTTCAGCGACATTTCTTCGGTTGAAATATGGTTTTTTAGTTCCTCCTGTGCATGCCTGCCAAAATGTTTTCATGGAGGCATTATAATGACGAATAATAGCTCAACTGGGCATACATTCATTATATATTATGGTTTAGACTAAAAATTAGTTAAATTAAAATTAAATTAGTCAAACTATTAAGTTTTAATTTCAAAAAAGAGAATTTATTTTAGATAAATATTCCTTTTGTTACTTTATCGTGTAGCTAAATACATCAAATGCAAACTCATTCCAATAAATTCACAGTCCAGGTTTGATATAAAGAGATGCGTTTCTAATATTTTCCATACTACCTATCAATGCTATCACGTCCATGATTATATATATACTGCTACCAGTAGTTTTATTTCATTGTTTGTAATAATAATTGCATACATATTAAATATTCTGGCGCTTTATTTCTATTTCGGTGAATCGCATACGTTGATATTCTAAGCTATAGTAAGAAAATATGAATGACCTTGAATTGTGGCTAGGTATCGTCTTTAAGCCGAATAGCTACAAATGAGTAAAATCCAAATTAAAGTATTTCAATGGGGCCACTAAGATTTGGTTCAAAATAAAATTACCACATCACCCATTAAAGTAATAAATAATTGAATATGTAAACAAAACTATTGGTATTGGCGTAACTTTTTATCATAAAATTATTCAAAATTCCAATTTAGTAATCTATTTAACGATATTTCTTTAAAACATGAATTTAAAAAAAACATTAATGGTATTTCTATACATGTTTGAAGTCATTTGATAATAAAAGCAATTGGACTAAGACATTGGTATGCTAATAGCGGACGACACGCTCGAGTGTACTAATGTTTTCACAATTCAGCTCCAATGATTACGTTCCTGTTAATAAAGCATGACTCTTGACCTGTGAGGCACGATTGAAATATCCCACGTTTGTTTTTTTTGCCCTTTTTTTCTTTCTCGTTGTAAACTTGATTGTGTTTCACTCTAGCACATCAGCTGCGAACCAATCTGTCTCAAATGCAATAAAACCACAAAATACGAAAAGTTACAAGCAAAAACAACCAATGCAAGTTGATTTCGTCACTCTAAAATAAATTGATTCGTTAATGGGAATTACCAAATAAAGAGTCCTGTCTGTTAACACATTTGGTAATTCATCAGGTTAAGCCAAGAGCCCGAGCTAGATGACTTAAAATAAAACACAATGCCTCCTATATTTTAGACTAATGATAGAAATACGACAAATGGCTCGCGGTAGAACACAAAGAATGAAACCGTAGCAATTGTAGTATTACATGAAATTGTAAATATTTTCATTAATATTTACTTTGTCGAGTTAACTCTTGATTCCATTTAGGATCAAGGGTTGATAGAAAATTTACATATAATCATAATTGCCTTAGGCTAACGTCGTAACGATATTTTCATTCCATAAAAACTTATAATTAATGCGAAAACAATAACCTCGACCGTGTAGGAGGGTAGTTTGAAAGGTTCTCGGAATCGTCACCAGATTTTGCCGCTAGCGCAACGAGTTTCTCGCATAGTACTAGGTAATCTTTTATGAGTAAACACGTAAGGCGTCAGTGCTCTGGGAAGATATCTATGGCACCAACGCCTCTCTGTTGCTGTTCCCGTGTAACGATTTATTAAGATGGAAAAAATTGAGATTCGAGCTGTTTTTAAATACTTCGTGAAGAAAGGTATTTGTGAAAAGTTATGATGTACAAGGTAGCAGTATCACGATACAATTGGAAACTTTGGGAGGGGCGCGACTAGTCAATCGTAGGCTTATATACAGGTTAAATTTACTGCGTTTATTTTAGGCAGGTTACTTATCAAAGGATGTCAAAGACCCAAACTTACTATGGTAAATCAGATCACCAACGTAAAATCAGGGAGATTATAGTAGAGTGGATGGATTTAAAATGTCTTTTTGTCCTCGTACCGTAAAAATCAAAATAGATATGACAACAATGGCGTAGGAGATAATTAGAATTAGTATTATATGTATTTTTTCGTTACCCTGCATGTATTTTTTTTATTTCATAGTCCCATCTTTTTAAGAGTTCGACAGCATGATTTGAATATATGAATCCTTTCATTGAATATCGTCCATGTAAGTACTTTCTTTCGTGTGATTAACATTTTTCCAGTGCATGGTCAAACTAGTATTTGTGTAGAGGAAACATGACAGGAATTGTGGATACATGGCTGGTGACATAACACCCTTGCGGAGGCCTCCGGGGTATTGTGTAGATGTACAGGTAGATGGATGAAAGCAAAGGAATTTCATGCAGAATTTCAGAACAGTCTCGGGGACTCTGCTATTTCATATTAAACTCAAGTGGAAAAACGAGTTTAAGTATGGTTGGGCCAGCTTAAATGATGATCCTCACAAAATGTGCCACAACCCCAGAAATAATTGCAAAAGTGTATGAAATGGTCATTGAGGATCGCTGACTGAAATTACGAGAAATTGCTGAAGCTGTAGGGATGTCATCTGAAAGGACATATCACATTTTCACAGCGGAATTGGATATGAGAAAATTAACTGCCACTTGGGTACCGTTACTCTTGACGCAGGATCACAAACATATCAGAATGCAAATCTGAGCAATGTGTGACTCGTTTTAAGAGGTGCCAACCGGATTTTCTGCGCCGGTTTGTGACCACAAATGAAACTTGGGTCCACTACTATACCCCAGAGACAAAACAGCAGTCAAAACAGTGGAAACATGTTGATTCACTACCACTAAAGAAAGCAAAGGCAAAAATACATTAAATAAGTTACAAATTATTGCCACACTCGCCTCATTCGCCTGATTTGGTTCCATCAGATCTCCATGTCTTCGGTAAGCTCAAAATCCTCGGTAGGTAGAGATTCTCTTCAAATAAAGAACTAATAGCCGAGGTAGACGGTTATTTTGCAGGCAGGTATTTTTTCATATATCGATGATGTAGAAGCAATCACGAGAGCAATATAACATTTGGACGGTACGATAGAACATAAAAATAAAATAGAATAGATAACACGTAAAAGGGCACTCACATTTTATATTGTTTGAGACTTCAGCCTTCCCTGAGACCTTCTTCAGGTCAGACCCTTTTATGTGTTATCTATTTTATTTTTTGTTCTATTGTGCCGTCCAAATGTTATAAGTTGTATGTATATATATATATATATATATATATATATATATATATATATATATATATATATATATATATATGTGTGTGTGTGTGTGTGTGTGTGTGTGTGTGTGTGTGTGTTTGTGTGTAACGATTATACGGAAACACTCACACGAGCAGCAAATAATGGGACGGCACAATAGAACACAAATAGAATAGCAACATTTAAAAGGACATTCACACGGTAAATTGTTCGAGCTTTCGGCCTTCTCAGAGGCCTTCTTCCTGAGAAGAAGAAGGAAGAAGGCCTCTGAGAGGACCGAAAGCTCGAACAATTTACCGTATGAGTGTCCTTTTAAATGTTGCTATTATATTTGTGTTCTATTGGGTCGTCCCATTATATATATATATATATATATATATATATTACGTATATATATATATATATTTATATTTATATATTTATATGTACACACACACGAGTTTCCGACCTTACAAAGATACAAGACTCATTTTTTCAGAAATTTTTGAGGCCGGAAACTTTGCAGACCACCCATGTAACACACACATACATGCATACGCACACACACACATGTACACGCATACTCACACACATACTCTTTAAGGGCCCATTTTCATCACTCCTAAATCCACACAGTTGGGTGCTCTCTTCCCTCAAATGACACTTTGGGGACAACCATGAACTTTGTTTTTTTACGTAATTCAAAATGTTCGGGCGCCCCTATTTTGAAACATACACTGACTTAGTATACACCCTGAGAATTAAACCATCTCATGGGCTTCGAAATCAGCGAAATAAAGAGATGAATGTCATTTGCAAGAACGGTTACATTACTAGCAGCCATCCCATTCGTTCACTGCGGAAAGTGAAATGCCTCTCGCGGGGCCGCGTATAACGTGTGTCGTTATGCTCCGCGCGCACTGATTAAAAGGGTTTAAAATACCGCCGGCCGGAGGAGAGCCACGCAATACACACCGCGCCTTGGAAGGGATAAAAGAGCGGCAGAGGAGGGCGGCGCATTTGGCACGCGGACCACGAGTCCGTAATCCCTGGGGGAGAGAGGGATGGAGAAAAGACACCAGAGGCGTAGGTTTTAATAAAGAAGGGTATCCAGGGATGGGGGGAGGGGTGTGTGAGGTGAGTAGGGGAGAGGTAGAAAGTGATGCAGGCCGAGGGAGTGTAGGGAATGGGCAGATGGAGGTTTGGAGATAAGGGCGGAAGAAATGGGAGGGGTTTACTGTGAGGGTTGTATAGAGGAGTCTGAAAGGGTGTGTGGGGGGAAAGGAGACGGGTTACTGGGAGGAGGGCGGAGAGAGGGCTTTTTCGGCGGCGGCAAGCGTCCACGGGGGGAGAGTATGGGGCGGGGTTGGATTCGAGAGAGAGGGTTCGAGCCGGGGAGCGACGGGGCGTAACGCGGAGGAGTCTGGTGTACCGGCTGTGAGCCAGCAGGCGCCGACATAGCCTTCAATTTTTTCCTCGCTTCTTCCGCCCGACCCCCCCATTCCCCCTCCGCCCCGCACACACATCCACCCTCCCCCGGAGGCCCTACACCCAACCCACACTTTTTTTCACTCCTACCCTTATTTCACCTTCCCTCCTCCCTAGGCTTACCCCTCCCAACGTCTTCTCCGAAAGAACGGTTACCTCCCACCACCGAACACTTCGAATTCCCCATTCTCCACCCCCTCCCCCCCTCAACGGAAGAAAAAAATAAACGACCAACCTACAGCCTCCAATGCCCGACCCCGTTCCCATCCGCCCCCACCCACAAAGTCTCACCTCCGCACGGAGGCATGTTTGTTAGCCTTACTTTCTCCTTTACTTCTCCGTTACCTCTTTCTCCCATAATCCCAATACGGCAGCCCTCCTCAATGGGTCAATGCATGCGGTGGCACTGCATTACTACACGTCCATGTCGTCCATTCCTTTCCACTCCTCCCTCGCACTAAATCTTAGGGATGGACTTATTGAAAAAGTACATTTATGAGCGAGATTTCAATGTTTTAAAAATACCTATCGGATAAATGTCGATATGTCAGTCTCGACCCCAGCAATGTCTCTCAAGTATCCACCTACCCGAATGGAGGTGAAGAATGCAAGGGTAATGATGTGTAGGCGTACATACATTGTGTTATCATATTGCCGTGGTAATGTCCCCAATAAAATTCATTTGAGAAAAACGAATTCCTTGATATGGATTTCCGTGATTGGCACGCTACTCATTCATATTTATCGCTTTCGCTAAAGAATTCGTTGCCCATATAAACTTCCCTAACATATTTATGACATGTCTATGCATTGGAAAATTATTTTTTTATTTGTTATACTTTTAATTATTTATATTGTTTATTTTAAATCGGTGATAGTGGTGCATTAATTATCATCTATACACGTGCATCTCTTCGAGAAGTAACAGTACCTAATGCCAGAAAATGAGTTTTGAAGGTGTTGCAAAGGCTGTGTTCACTTCGCACTTAAATAAAATACAGAGTAAGAATGAATACTATGTCAGAGGCAAGACCATAACACACGACCTACAGGTTGGCAGGTGTGCTTCTCAATCGCTAAGGTACTCGAGCCGTTTCCTTCCTTTAACAGCAAGTACATTTAGTCCTCCATGATCTGGTCACCTCATCGTTAAATACTACACCACTGCGACTTCGATCCAAATGGCCGATCTTCCTTTCAACTCAGCCTTACCCCTCTTCGGCACTTCCACGAGCGATGTCTCTCCCAATGACTTCACCTTCTCCTTGAGAGTGAAGTCATTCGAAGTTCTCTCTCTCCCTGACGCACGTGATAGTGCCATACTTCAGCATACTTCACATGTCAAGTTATCCTCACTTTTCGTGAAAACGACGGACGAGGATGACAACTTCCATGACAGTGTTCGAAAAGCTTATGGCTGGAATATGAGTATGACGAATTGAAAAAATAAATTTAACGCGTCCGAAATTTCCATACCGGAATAAATTTCGGGTGCTGACTAGCATGCGGAAATTACTGCGAATAATCTATAGCTGTCTCTCGCACGATCGGCGAACTAGAATCCTACCCGTCATGGTGCTGAAATAACGGAAAAGGGGTCCCGTCCCCCCTTGTTTCCCTCCCGACATATTAAAACTGCTGGAAAGGAACTCGAGCAAGTGAGGCGCCGTCTGATGGGCGAGGCGTCGGCTATCGGAGTGCGGCCTCATCGGCCGGTTCAATCTCCAGTGATGCTCCGCGAAACTCACACCTCTCTTCTCCCTCGGCCCCTTTTGACTCTCCATTTTTCCTTTTAATAACCACCAGCCTCGTCTCTTTCTCTCTCAAGGCGTCTCCCTCCCATTACCGCTCTCTCTCTCCATCAAACAGCCGATGCAAAGATCCCTTATCCGGTAGCGTCCTCTTTTCCCCCCATTACTCCACCCGCTTACATCGCCCACAGTTATTTTTGCAACGTTACCCACGCCATAATCGCGCCTGACATTCTTGCTCTTGTCTCGCGTAGGCATTTCAACCTAGCTACGGACGTCGATCGTCTAGCTGTATGACCCACGTGTTTCGGAGGAAAATACGTCCATTGTTGTCGCATTTCGCATCTGAACCGATAGAAAGTATAATTCAGAATTACTCAATTGTAATAATTGACTTGATCAAAGCCAATAGATGAAATTCGGTACTCAAAAATTGTTATTGCTACATTTTCGCATAATCAACTGAAAATTTGCTCCGACTGACAAATATTCCCCCGAGGGGCACGTGTCGGTTGCGACGCATGATTTCTTATTTGCTACCTTTCCTGTTCTTGTCATGCGGTCCGCCTTTTCATTTGAAAAGTAGATCATAGCTATTGTTCGTATTGATTGTACCCACTTTCATTGCAATTTATTTCCTAGGGATTTAGTATGGATATTCTCAGCAGTAGACATACTATAGGTACAAAAACATCAGAGAGGATGGCATTACTGAAAAAAAATATAATGGTAAAATTAATCGCTGAAGTACTCGATTTGAACTTAATAAAGGGTAGAATCAACAAATAGTTCGCAACATCAACTACTTCAATTGAGAATTCAAAATTGTTTAATTTAAAATCAAAAATGTATAATGCAATTTCTTTGAATATGCCTTTGATTTTTTTCAACTGAAATATTTCTTCGGTCTGAAGGCCATCCTACCAATAGGCGTGCAGTCTGGACCGAGGGCTGATCAACTTTTACGTACTTTTTTACAAATTTTTTAAATCTATCAATGAAGACCCATCAATCATCCGATTTTTATTACATACGGGTAAGTGATATTTGCATGTAGTAAGCTAACAGGTCGACAATCGGAGGCTAAATACGTGGCTAATCTAGGGAGTAACCTCCGTTTTTGTGTATCGTGAGAACTAGTGGAGAGAGCCGAATAGTCGTTGTATTGACGCACACAGTATAGGTCAGTACGCCTCGAGCTGCAGTAGTTGGAAGGTCGCGCCGCCTGTCGTTTGTTTACAATATTAAGTCAAATGAACAATGTAACTGATGTTCCCGCCAAAGTTGAAGTTCTTTCCGTGATAAGGTTTATACTAATAAAAAACTTCAAAACTGCTGAAATTCATCGGAAAATGATTGCTCTGTACGGGCCATATGTAATGAGTGGCAAGAGTTGTTCGTTAGTGTTGTCGTTCGTTTAAGAATGAATCCAAATCTCCATGATGGCCTGTGGTGAACAATGAACTGCACCTGAAAATTGATGAAAAAGTTCGTGAAAATCGTTTTGCGATAACTGAAAATTTAGAAAGTTTTCCACCGATTACTGGGACTCTGTTTCATGGAAAAATGACTGAAAAGTTAGGCTACTACGTATATTGTGTAACGTAGGTCACTTTCTGGACAGGCCATTTGGCGGGAATTTCAATTTAATTGTTAATTTTTACTCGCTATTGTAAACAATCGACAAGCCGCGCGTCCTTCCAACCACTGCAGCTCGAGGCCCACTGGCTTACCATGTGCATCAAAATAGCGACCATCCGGATCCCACCGCTGATTCTCAAGCTTAACGAAAACGGAGGTTACTCTCTGAGTTACCCTCGGATATCACCAAAAGATATAGGCCATTAAGAAACGTCTAATAAAATAATTAGTATCGTATATCAATCTCTGCTTATCTAGCGATGATTTCCAATAAAAATCCAATGAATGTAAATGTCTCATTTGACAATGTATTATTGCAACTATTCTGTAATAACAATATTTCTTCATGACGACTGACTACATAAAAGAGAAATATTTTTCTAAAAATTGGCCTTTGAACACATTTTTTCGGAAAATATCAAATTTTAGATAAGAAATTGCCGTAACAAAGCTCCAAGTCTGCGAAAAAAGTGTCAAAACCACGCCTCACCATTGCGTTTAATGCGGCACGTGAGAGTGATATTGAGTTATTTTTAAAGTAAACTATTTTTAATGTCAAAATGTAATTTCGTAATTTTCCGGTAATTTCAAGATTTTTTTAGCTAATCAAAAATATATTATTCTTTTAACTTTGTCACCGACTACTGTAATAAAATGTGCCTCCTGATGTAGTAAAATAATTCCAATTAACTGGTTAATTAGCATTATTAGAGCAACTAAAAAAAGGCGTATAAGACCCTGGTTAGCCCAATTTTAGAGTACTCATCACTTGTATGGGACCCGTACGAAGAAGGGCATACAGCAAAACTGGGGAAGGTACAAAGGCTGCCAGAGATGTACTGGGGAAGCATAGGAGGATGAAGAGGATGACTGAAATGTTAAAACTGCTGAGCTGGGAGCTTCTACCTTTACGAAGTAGAAGAAAAATAAGCAGACCTTGTGGAGTATTCCGCATTCTGAAGGAAGAGAAAGCTTGGGCAGAACTATGGAAAGAGGTGAGAAATTCAAATTTAATATGGAGGAATGATCACGAATTTAAAGTAAAATGCCGAGCTCAAAGAACAAATAAAAAACTTTCATTTCTTAATCATTTCATTTTGTTTATTGGAACATTTTACCTACAAAACTATTCGATCCCTTCCCTAACATTCGGGTAAATTAAAACTTTTAAGAAAAGACGTATACCATTTATATAATAACTTGACTGATGTGTTGTGTAGTAGTATTTAGGAGAGGCGACCGACAGCTGAGGTAATTTGCGCCATAGGGGATGGACAGGAAAGGATGAGCGGTGGAGAGAAACCCGGCGTCGGCATTAGCCAACTCTTTACGAAAGGCGCCAAGGGGTCCGCAGCTTAACGTCCCATCCGACGGACGGTGTACTTACTTAAAGTGCCCTCCACAAAGCACCTCAAGTAGGGATCGAAATACCACTGAAAAATATTCGACAACAACAGGATTCGAACCAGGACCCTCTGTGCGGGAAGCCAGCGCCGCACCATCTCGATCCCCCTTGATGTGTTGTGTAAAATTTGTATGTTACAGCTTAGTTTTGATTGTTTTCTTGTTGATTGGGAAACTGATATTAATGAGACGGGTATTTTCTTTTTTTTCATATTAGAGATTGATTTTTGGAAGGTTCCTTGAACTGTATTTTTCTTCTGGATAATTTTATTTATTATCTTTTGTAATATTGATTGGAATTGAGATGTCATGTTATTTTTCCAAGGTAAGTTTTAGTGTAATAGGTGCATGTTAATTGTGTGCCTCCTGATATTGTCTATCAGCACATGTGCCTTTAAATAATAATAATAATAATTTACGACTTTACTACACTGGCCGTAATGCGGCCGGCGAACTCGAAATATTTCTGACGTGCGGCCCGCTGACAGGAAAATCTTGCGTGTTACTGCAGTAAAGCAATGTATTCGTATTTTAATAAATGAAAAAATAATTAGCAAAGGTTGGCAAATAATTCACGTGCCAATAATAGGGAATGAATTACGGACGTTATTACGTCGAGCCATGCACATCTTCGTCAATGGTCCTTACAACAAGCAAACTTGGCACAGTTCAATCCGCGGAACTTGCTTTTTCCCTTGCGTTGAAAAGAAAATCATCCCAGAGAATTTTTAAATCATTTCATATTAATTGGCAGTTTAGGAAAAGACATTTGAAAATTTTTATCATAAACCCAAGGACGGGTATATAGTAGGTGAGATTGCACTTTTCTTTGGAGATTTCTCATAGTATATAAGCCCTAAAAGTTTCTTAATATCAGCACTTCTGGAAATTCCTTAGTTTTACTGTCAATCAGCGAGTGAGTGAGGCACATGTATCGTATATTGATAATAATACGTATGAAAATCTCCGTATTGGACGTTGGCTTTTCCTTAAAAGGTTATGGTAAGAGTTTTGCCGTGCTCTATATTTATACCGCAATAATTAAATCAATACTTTTACTCGTCTATGATGAACCTAAATATATCAGTAGTCGCAATAAAAATTCTTTCTCTTAAGCACTCATGATGTATTTACTAAAGCTTGAGTTTTATCTAGCATCCTCTTGCATATTCATATTAGCCATTAAAAATTCTTTCCAACCCCTCTGTAGCATTATCGAGACTAATGAGTTGTATCAAAATAAACGATTTAATTATATTCCAACAACCAAAAATCACTTTATAGACCCTAATGATATCTAATACACAAATAATAAGTTAAATAAGTATTTAACATTCTTTAAAATAATTATACAGACCCGAGAACAGTATTTGCCTCGCGGAATATCCCACACAGGCTTCTATTCGACTTTCGCATAGAGATATGCGATAAAATGAAGATGTACCAGTAGAGGTGGGAGCATACGTTTACGTGCGAATTTGCCAACAGAATGAAGACAGTGTAAATTTCACTCAATGATTTTAGGCCAAAAGCGTTAGCTTGGTGAGGCGATTATTATTCTGTTTCCCGTCAGAGCTGATACGGATGCATTCGTTCGCAACCGTTCATGTAGTGGAGTTTGCTACATCCCTCTTTCATCTTTTTAACTATGCACATGCATTGTGCGTGCCTATAACGTGTACACCTCAACTTCAAACTCGTTGCGATCGCACCCAAAGTTGAAATAAGCCACCCTTTCATCTACTCCATTCCCTTCATTAAAGTTTTCACGGTTATAGTTTGGCCTTTCATCCATCTGAATGTCGGGAGGCCGCTTTCTGAGTATCTAAAGCATGAGGCCTTTTGAGATACCGAAACAATATCCCATCATGATAAACATCAGAGCCGGTACATATTACATATTTGGCATTCACGTCCACAATTTCACTTCACCACCGTTTCTAAATTTTGAGGAGGCCCATAATTGGAAGTGTGTGAAGTAAACATTGAAAGTTAAAGAGAGTTCTCGGACGCGTGAAGTCAGAGAGAAAGCCAATATGCGGCGCCACCTGACTTTAGCAAATTCAATATAACGAAATTTAGCGGCAACAAGTACGAGTATTTTAGATAAAATAAAAGTGTAGCTTTATTAATTAGAAAGGAAAGCATTTTACATTGTAACCATTTGATGAACAATTGTCAGTAATTGCATTATCTACAGCGGTATAATAATTCAAGAAAGGAGCAGAATACTTGACAAAAAATATACGTAAGTTAGAGGGAAAGAGAATTTAGAAGAAAACTCAGAAGACGTGGATACCTATAGAAAATCAATCTAGATACTTGTAATCACTGGTCCCGAATTGATGCAAAACCTCTAACAGTCACAACTGCACCCAAGTAAAAGTAATTTCCGATGTTTTTACTCCATTTACATTACGAATTAATTTGATAACGTGGTCAAAGGGAAAGGAACTGGCCTCCCTACCCTGATGTATGATTTCACACGCCGTTGGGCTTAGTAGAGGGTGAACTCTACCAACACCTACCAAACCGACCTTCGGGTTGATTACTATGTTTATGGTCTTTTATGGCCAAGGGCATGGTTACATTCACACACAGGTGCCCTTTAGATCACCGAAGTTATGCAAAGTTGTGCCCGGAAGGAGGTTGGATGCAGTTGAACTATAGATATATATGTATGTGACCTATACCAGTACGTGACTCATGCCTTTACCATGGTACCCTTGTACCCGGTTAAACGTGGGTTGGCACAATGTACCAGGAGGTATGAATTGCCCAGGCCGTCCCAAACCAACAGAAAATCATCAAGTTGATGAAGTGGAATTGTGGCACAGAAACGGAAAGGTATGAAAACACGATCATATATAACCAATTTTTCAAGCATTGATTGCCCGGAAAGTTAGAACTCCGTTAATTTGTCGAATTCAGTTGGTTTTTTCCTTCTGCCTCACTGAAAAATTTCAAAATTTGTGTGATGGAATTGTTAAAAGAGAATAAATAAACAAAAATTGGCGCGCATTGATAAAAAAACATTACATTTGATATTTCGTTTAACACAACGGAAAAGGCACAAATTATATTAATGTCATTTCATAAACACAATCATTACATTCTGAATATCAAATTGCAAATGAGCAATACATAAGTCAAAAATAAGGAAATAAGTTAAATAAGACAATAAAGAACCCCCACGGTTGAATGTTATTTCCGAAAAATAAGAGCTTCGATCTAAATCACTGACGTGAAGAAATATACGACAACTTTTAATTCCACTGTGATCAGATTGGTATGAATGTTTTAATCCGTCAAAGGTCAGAGTAAATTTTTGTTAATAAAAATTTTCGAGTGTGTTCAATCGAATTTTGGCGGACGACGTGTAGATAAAGAGGACAAGACGCGTTTGTAAATCATCCTGGCGATGCCCGTAAAGTTGCTCAATGCGAGGCACTAAAATATGATGACCTGATAACGCATCTGCATAAATCATGACGCCTGACATCCCGCCGCCAGAAATATCACATGTTGAACGAAATCGAAGATTTTCAAGCATGCTGAACGAAATCGAAAGTGGATATGGAGGTTTTAAAGCAAATTTATCCATTGACATTTTAATTGAATAAAAAATTAAGAGCATTCGCAAAATATCAATGAATTAAGTGGATTGAATTACATAGCTTTTCCTATGGGAGCTTGATAGCATCTTGTATCTGAACACGGTGTCACTAATTCTTGCAGAAAAAAAATTGAGGGAAATAATATTCCCCTTAGCTTTCATAATTTTTATTAAGAATAAGTTATATAAATCCATACCTATTTCTCCCATACTCCTTAAGCTACGGTCAGGGTCCGCGATGGTTGTAAATTCAACCGAAGAAATGAGGAATTGAATTCATACATTTAGAAGAAAAGTGTGGATAGAATCAATATAAAATATACGTAAAGTATGGATACCTGAGATTAGTACCATTGAGTGATGGTCAAAAAGCTCGACAGGCAACCGATTGGCCAGCCAGTCTCATTTGTTTCATTTGATGTTTCGATCCGCTCCATCAAATTTTGGACAGCTGATATGGTTGGGGGGGGGAGGTGATTGTTGGGAGAAAAGGAGGCAGGAAAGATGGATTCAGCTCATTCTGATTGGCAATAATATGTTGAAGGCTGTGATAGAGGGGAGAAATATACGAAGATGAAGAGGGACTGCGAGTAGGATGTTGGGTTATATTTTGAGAAGTGAGGCTAGGGAATTGTCGCTGTACCTTTACGCTGTTTATTAGTTGGTGTGCATCAAAAACCTATCTTAACTGGTAAATTACTGATAGTAATGATACATACTTCTCTTGAAATGTAAAGTATAATGCAGTATACATGGGAAACTATTTATAGGAACGTGAAATTTGCCAACACCCAGATTTTTATAATATGGCTGAAAAAATTGGGTATACTAGTTTGCTATGGTTTTAAGGTGGCCATAAGGAATTGTACGGTAGAAAATTAAGGAAAAGATAAATCTCAGTCAATGATGATACTAAGTGCATTGTTGTTTTCATTTGTAAAGATTAAAAATTTCTCAGGATAACCGCGGAAAGTGTACAGGCAAAAAGTTGGGCACAACGGCGTGTTAACCGCGACGTCTTCTCGCTGAATTTTTATTGAATTTCACCACAGCATGATTGAAGTTAATATTTGACTATTCATTTCCATAACATCTCTTGAAGGAAGAAATACCAGACTATTAAATAAGAAAAATATACGCTGCGTCTTATTCGATTTACTTAAAAAAAGATAAATATAAATTCCATAAAAGTTTAATGAATATATAACTATCATCGAATTGCGTTAAAAAGGCGGAACCTTCCCGCATTAGTCATGAAACGAACTAAATAAATATAAACATTGATAAATGAAAATATCGATAAATGAATAAATCAAACTGAAATA
Organism: Hetaerina americana; assembly: GCF_022747635.1. Taxonomy (NCBI): domain Eukaryota; kingdom Metazoa; phylum Arthropoda; class Insecta; order Odonata; family Calopterygidae; genus Hetaerina; species Hetaerina americana. Next base: position 17,971,906 of record NW_027287427.1, read on the forward strand.
ATTATTTTCAGCCGAGTGTATTCACATGCATTTATTTTCGAGACCTGGTCGCCAATCTGACTGTTAGGATCCTTCCTATGGGAAGGAACCGCTCAGCAAATCTTGCAACGAGGTGAATTTTGGGAATCAATGAAACAATCACTCTTCACAAAGCTCAAATTTTCAGCTTGACACATTTTAATATTTATTTTATTAATCCTCATAAGTAATATGCATACTATGCACATTACTTCCTACTGATAAATTCAAGATGCAATCAATGCAGTTCAAACCTAACCTTTAATGTAAAAATAACCTCTTCTCCATAATATCCGATAAATAATAAGTTGATATTTATCAGTTGTTATTTAAGTAAGTGGAGTATTTTCTGTAAGTATAGTATATATCGGCTCTCTTTTTCTTCCTCCTTTTCTACGGTATTGCCGGTTCTGCACTATCAAAATGTTTGATTTAAGAATTACGCAACGCAGTTTTTAAGTACTCGTATTTGTGTTTCCACCTCTTCGAAATAGCACTTGCTCCTGCTCTCTAAATAATTTGTAGTAAAAACTGTGGAAACCTGAATAAAACAAAAAATGGAAGGAAATAATCCAACGGCAAACCCAAGATTTTCGAAATAATTTTGGATAAAAGTAGATATAAATTCTACGTTATGAATTAGAGCACAGTGTGTCGGGTCTTACTTGATGACATTTAAAGCATATGGAATCAACTAAATGACTTTATGCAACAATTAAAGCCACATTTCTTGGAAACTCAAATAAAATATCGTAACAGAAAGCAAATATACCGCGGTAGCATTTTCTATCTCACATCTCACTTCATTTATGCCTCATTCGTCCGATGCCCTCGTAAAAATTTAATTTACATCCAAATCATCGGGGAGAGCTCTGAGACCTCCAGAATTAATTTTGTAAAAACATCCGAGGTCATTCCTCCGGGTGCACCCTCGGGGCAAACCCTACCTTTGCTGCGGATTACTCCTCAGTGGTCCAACCTGATGTCCAGCGCAGTCCAATGTATCCCACGCAGAATGGTAACCACGAATATCCTATGCAGACGTGTGCAGTCGCGCGAAGGACCAAGCCAGCTGACCTGCCTCAACACAGGAGATGACACATTGAAATCCACGCGGAGGCACGTCCCAAAAGGGAAGTGCAGTAATGCGCATTTAGGACCACGGTACTTGAAATGCACTACTCATATAAGTCCCCGGGGATCTTCGGCAAATATTCGTGTTGTTCTGCAAAATAGATACCTCGCATATTAATGTTTTCCCCCTTTTGAGCACACATTACGAAAACAGAGTCAATTTTAACACGCGCCAATTTAAAAATAATAATAACGTAAAATATAATATAGATTATGGTAATTTTCAGAGGGAATACTGATTCCAAATACACGAGTGAAGCTTAAAAAAAACATTGTCAATGTGCTCAATGTATTTTTACAAAATGGTTAAATCAACCCGAGGGAAAAAATAAATTCTCGTAGATCAACGAAAAACACAATAAAAGATTCTGTTGCATATTTCTCTTTAGCCTTCCTCTTAACCCTGGAAGTCATCATTATTCTTTTTAATATAATAGCAGCTTGTAAAGGAAAAATATTTTAAATTTTACATTAAGTGTGCAATATATTCTCTCATTCCCATTAACCCTTTTCAATCCTGATTTGCGAGAAAATTTTATCTGTGAAATTACTGCCTCTTGAAAATGGTTAAAACATCAGCGAAAATTAATTTAGTGAAATCGACCCCGAATGAAATGTTGTAGGAATAAAAATAAGATAAATTTAGCCTCATGGGCATTTTTTATATTTTCTGTTGATTATCATGGAGCACAGAATTTTGAATGAAATATTTATCAATTTGGGATCAATTTATTGACGTAAACTTTAACAAAGCACAGAATCAATAAAGCTCTGAGTTCTATAATTTAGTCTATGCTCTAGAATTTTATCGACTCACACTATACTTCAAAGTTCAATTAAGGACCTACGTGAACAGTTTAAGATATTGCATTCATTTATCTACCTTGGATAATGAAATGAGGAACAAGAGATAACTAATCGACAAAATTCAATCCTGAGTTAAGTAATTAGCGTTGGCCTTAACAATGTTGAAACAAGGAGAAAACTCCTTTGGCCATAAACAGAGGTGACGGTAAAATAAGTTTAGTTTAGGGGAATTTCTCACTCTGTTTCAACAGCAAAGTAATAGACGACCTTTTCTTTCAAAATGCTTTGAAAATAAATATAGGACGGGCTTTTACATTTTTCATTTGGAAACGAGTGGCTTAACATCAGTGTAAACGAACCCGAGATTCGCATTCGCAGTGCGAGAGTGAACAGTTGTGCCGACTAAGCTTTCATGTCAACAAGGTAATGAAAGTCATATTATGGAATGAACGGGTTGGCGCCAAAAGGAAACGATAAAATTAACGCGATTAATCTATTGCACAAACAGGTTTTGGCGTTACCAGAACTATCTAATCGCCCTTTGCCCCATTACTCTTAAGGGAAATGATGGGTAATAATACTAATACTCGATTAGAGTCAGGACCATCTAAAGTTCAGCTGGGTCATGGAAGCGCCATTCATGGAGGCCGTCAACAGGCTAGTCATCGGTTATTAGGCTAAATTAAGGCAGTCGGATCGTGTTTTGAGACATCGGATTCAATTTGATCAGGCTACCGCAGTAGGTACCCACACAGCGGGCTGTAATGGCGGCTGGAAAGGAAAGATATACGGGAACCGAGCTGCGCGGCACGTGATTACGAAAATAAAAGAAAATTTTATCGGTTTCACGAACAAATAAATGGCAAAAAAAGCAAGAAAATGATCCCTTAAGCGTAATTAATCCCTGAAGAATATTACGCACTTTTTTATCCTTTAATTTAAATGTGGAAGTGTATTAAAATCTTTTGAATATTGACACTATTAATAATCATATTTTTTCTATCAGCATTTTTTATCAGAGCAAAACAGAAGGACTATAAATATTTATTTTATTCTCAAAACCGAAATATTTTATAAACTTTTTATTCACATTTACCGTACAGCAATCCAAAACATAGGTACCTCTTATCAGAGGAAATACAAAAATCAGAGAATAAATTAGGGAATGAATTTAGAAATCGTGAATTTGTACATGGATGTAGAAAAGGTTGGCATTTACGTAAATAAAAATTATCAAAATTGAAGCATAGTCATGAAATAATGAACCGGAACATTATATCAAATACTTAATGTCAACGCTCCAAGCTGAAACATTCTACGATTTCTCCCTTCAATGTTACATTCAAATATCATTCATATTTCATATTTAAATTGGGCATTCAAACATACATTCCTGTTCTTTCATTATCAGTTTCCTTAAAGTACTTTTCCACTGATTTACCAGCTATCCTTGATAACTGGTTAATACCATTAAGTTAGTAATATCGATTTCCACAGGAAACTGTTCAAAGAATAGGGATCTCAAATCTGGTGAAATAGTTCAACCAAATTAGTTCTATTAAAGTAATAAAAGTGTAAAAATAGAAATAAATGGGAAATGTGAAATCATTCGTGAGTTATATGTATACTGATTACATTTCAAACATATTTCACGAATTATTTACCAATATCTCTTGCAAGTTTTTTTTTAATTTATAGTCATTTTTTTGGATACTGGACGGCGAAATTAATTTGCAGATCAATTGAAAATGAGTTATTTTCAATCTTTTTGAGCAACATCTTGTAGATTGAGATCATCAGAAAAAATATTGAAATTAAGAAACCTTAGTGAGAGTGTTTACGAGACTAATGTTCATTTAATGAAATTTACCACCAAATAAACCCCCAACATTTAAACTGGACTATCGATGAGTACACTGGGGATATACCTATATTCCAATGCACATGTATCTATAAAATTTTGGCAGAAAAGCAGAGTATTATTATGTATCATTAGTGAAATTTACGAAATAAGTCATAAACGAATCAATCACCTAAATGATGAAAGCTATTTACGATCATACAAAGGTAAATTATGAGCAAGTGATGATGCATCAACGGTTTCACGCTCAACTTCATGATGTCCCATCATGAAAATGGAATGCAACATTTGTGGATTTTGCGAAAGATCATTTATTGAGGTACGATTGTTTCCATCGCAGATGTGACACCTTCAGGTGCAAAATGTCCTACAGAATATGACGGTATAATCAGTAATCACAAAACTCAAACCTGAAAGGTGCTGGGAAGGTCACAGTGAAGGCGTATGGGTGTTCGTACTGGGGAAGAGGGAGCGGAGAGGAATAGATGGAGAGAGGGAAAAGTTAAGGGAAGAGAGGTAGAATGGAGGATGGGGAGAAGGTGAATGGGTAGGTGGTGTTGGAAATCAAGGAAATGACCGCCATACGCAATTTGCTTTATTTCAAATCCGCAATGAGTAGCGGAACAGATTCTCAAACAACCAATAAGCTAAAAAAACTTCTTTTAATTAATCTACATGCTTTGGACACTCACTGATATATTACCCTCAACTTTATTACGACCTTCCATTTTTATAGTCCATGTTAGAAATCACCTCAAACAATATGACCTTTTTTCATTTTTGACAATTCCCTTTGTTTACGTTAGCAGTGCATGCTGTGATATTTACAGCCTCAAATTTGAAGAAGAATTTGATCGTCGTATCTTGCCTTCATACACGTCCGTTTTGAGCTTCATTCACGAACGAAGTAAAAATAAACACTTGCTATATTTTTGGCTAATACTCAATAAATATAAAAAAATCCTTAAAAAATTCTAGCCCAAAAAAACATTCAAAAGTAACTAATGTTCTAATCATTTCCATCACACAGACAAACGCAGAGATATACATGTATGTACAAGTACAATGTACATCTCTAATAAAACAAGAATATATATATATATATCAGTTGACTCCATGACGTCATGCGCAATGAGTTTCGCATCGTAACTAAACTGGTACTGATTATGAGAACATTATTCCAAGCACCAGGCGTCCCTCCAACACGTCACATCTTCCTTTTTCCTACTCAACCCCAAGGACTCGTACGCTCGAATTCAACCAGAGCGGTAAACAGCCCGAAGACCGATTTGATAGATGAGGATAGGGCTCAAGTAATACGAAGCCCGTGGCGTGTTAAATCCACGCGGCCTCACGTACAACCTTCAGGTTGATTACTGAGATTGGTTATTCCTGAACGCTGATTTAATAAGCGAGGATAGAGCTCAGCTTGCGATAAGCCCTACGGTTTGTGAAGTTCCCAATTTCAGTGCATCGCAGATTCAGTTATTTTCCTTGTGCCGTCTGCGGTTTCCCATGAAGATCCGACACCCTAAAACTTACAGTTCCGGACTAAAATAGGTCCGAAGGCATCGCCCGAGTTCGGTACCACTCGGTCAACTTCTAAACATCCTCCCAATAACGTTACCACGCTTCCAGTGGAAATACAATGAGGGGATGATAAATGAAAATGGTCACAAAAAGGTGGACACACTTTCATCCATCGAGAATCACCTCGATAAAGGAGGTTGAAACACGATCGAGGTAAACTTACGAAAAACGAAACCTAGGGCATTCCGGCAGCCGTTAATCGCGCTTCGGTTGCTCGCTCACTCCAAATGACACGCATGCCTACCATATAAAAGGATATAATAAAATATAAATCTCGAAAAATTCGAAGGAACCATGACCCATCAAAATAGGTGAGGTGGGCAGACGGCAACTCGTAAACTTTGTAAAAATTTGACTCTTACCAACAGAGTCATCCGATCGCTTCGCTCTAAGTGGAGGGAGGAGGGTAGGGGGAGGTGAAAAGTATTCGGGGAGGAGAGGGTAATTCACAATCGGAATAATACGGATCATTACGCCTGCTCAATTATGCAGATCCGCAGCGGCAGTGAGAAGGGGAGTTGAAACGTCCCATATATATCCGCTCCTGCCAGCACACAACTCAACCCCCTTCCCCCCCCCACCCCACACACCGTCAGGATCCCAACCCCTCACGCGCCACCACCACCCCCCTTCGCCCAAATCCCCTTGCCCGCCCTCAGTCGCCGTCCGCACGCGGGATGAATGTCAAGTGGCCCGCACCTCGCATTCAGCATGGCATTTGCAGTTTGTGACGTGCCCGGTCGCACATAGGTGGTCAATGTTGAGTAACGCGTGCGGCTTCAGCGGGCCAATGGGACGAGATGGGGTTTATTGCGTATGGATGCGGGGGTGCAGGGATGTGGGATGGGTGGGCGGGGAAGGGTATGAAAGGGGACGGGGGAAGGATTAAAGCGGGCGACGACGTCACGGAATTGCCGTCGCGGGTGGGGGACCACACACACGCGCGTATGTATCGGAGGGGGGGACGGTGAGAGAGAGAAGGGTAGAAGGGTCTGCGGAAGGGGTTGACGCGGAAGGGAAGGGCATATTGGATGTGGGTAGGGGTGCGCGGGCAGTGGGAGTGGGACAGATTCGAGATGCACAAAACGAGGAGGGCGCGGGGACTTTGCGAAGAAGAGGTGGGGTAGCAAATTGGCCGGTCGGCATGGGGGTGGGGGTTGCAACCCTGGATAGGGTGGAGGGTGGCGAGGGCAGCGGGGTTGTTTCGGAGCGTCGACGCCATCAACAAGGGGTCAAACAGGGGGCGAGTGACTGGTGTGAGGTTAAGCTTAATAAAAGTCTCCCTCCCCCATTTATAATCCTTTTAATCCAATTGTAACGATTACACAGTGTTAATGAGAGGCGAAAGTTTGCAAATTACTGAGAAGATATTACCCACCACCGACCCCCGTCATCTACCCCTCGCGGATAAATTTCCCAAATTAGCGAGAGAGCGCGAGAAGGAAAAAGAGGCGGGTTGCTAAAATTCTCTATTTATGAATTTCTATGGCTTTTCCACGTTTTCCACAACGAAATTACAACCTTTCCTGATTCAAATTCCCGCTAATGTGACTTATAGCGGTGAAAAATTACCACTCCAGGGCTGCATAAATTTTCAGATTACAAGGGTACTGGAGCCATGGCTCTATCAAATTTTTAAGCGTCGAACGACATGCATTATGATAAGTCCGCAACAAAGAATAACCGTATAGTGTTTTATTCTTACCTCATTAAATCTTCCAGACTACTAGGTCAATCGGCACTTCAGAAGACACGATGTGGTTACCGTTAATGTTTCACAACGTCAAATAACTCGAACTTCCACAGATTCCAGGTGCTTTAACGAGTTTTTCCGCCCATATGAGTTTTTTTTTTATATTATCCCGAGTAGTGTGGCAGCGGTGGAAGAGAGATGAGGGGAAGGTGGGGCCGAAGGGGAGGGTTGCGATAATACGTAATTCAAATTGCAAAATGTATTAAACGATTTAAGGATTGGTTATCTGATTCGGTTGGGGAATATCAGACGGAACTGTTGGAACGAAAGACAGGAGAGGAGTAAATTACCTTCGGTCTCGGGGGATGAAAAAAGAATGAACCAACTATAAAGAACAGCTCGCTCAGATCACCACGAGCATTGCGAGTTAAAAAGCGCAGCAAACTCCTTTTTTTGGAACGACGAATGCCCACTAAAGTTTCCGGATGCAGTCGGCATGCGATTTCAGTTCACCGGTGTGCGAAAAGCACCGACTACAAACGTTATAATTTCATCTTCCCGACATACGCAAACTGTTTCGAGCTATTCTAGCGGTGGGCAAAACGGGAGAGAAAATTACGATAGCCTCCTCTCTTCACCATCTGTGCCCGGGCGAGTTAATGGAGGGTGCCATAAGCTTAAAAAAAAGAAAACAAAAAAGTTCGCAATCTTAATTGGGAGCGCCGTGAGCGCCGTTTCCATGGATGAAATTTGGGACTCCGACAGCCCTCGTGCGTGGCAACGCGGGGTCGCGACCTGACAACGCTTTGTGGCGTTAACTCGAGTTAAGCAAATTGGAATGCTGATGCCCTAATTTTGGAGCTCACATTGAAAAATTCCAATCCCAAACTTTTGTGTTTTTCATAGAAAAACTGAACTAACCCATTTCCGAAGGAATCTCTGCACCTTTTTTTTTGAGAATCAGCTTCATTTTTTTCGAGATACTATATTATCACGACCGTCAACATTTATTCTTGTGTATCTAATGCGTGAGAGAGCATGAAAAGATTTCAAATGACTTTCCATCTGCGAGCGGAATGTATGTAAAACCCTAAAACCTTTGAAATAGCATCATCCGATGACCGGGTATGATTAATACCCAATGCATAAAAATATAAGTACCTATTTTCTCTAGTACCCGAATGTTTAAACGAAACTTCTAATATGAATCTCGGCATGTCTCTTCAACATTCAAGACTTTCTCAACCAAATATGTCTTGCAATTAATGCAGATAATTGGATTTCATTTCAGCCACGATGGTAAATTGATCCAAACCTTAATATATAGTATGCTTTCACCGTCATAATTGATTCTCAATTCGTGGATCGTTTCGTGGAAACTCCCAAAGCTATCCCGTTGATGTGAAGGTAGAGCTCACCCTAATCTAAGCCGCAAGGTATGAAATCCGCACCATATATTGTATGGGGTTCCTCTCCCTGAGCTACCATTTCGTTTCCCACAGTGTTCTAGTGACCAGAAAATCGTACCACTTGGATTTTTAGATAGGGTTGTCCAAAGGCATAAACCGGAAATGGAATCCGGGAGCCTCCGGTAAATGGCCGAACTCTCGACCCAACCCTCACTCACGACCAGAACATAGAAAGATATGGTAACACTACACATCCATTTTATTTTATCAGTCTTCTATATTATCACATTTCTATCGTTTTTGAGATACTTTTCTCGCCATTGCAAGTTGCATGCATAACAATAACCAAAATGATTTAGCTTCTCCATCATTGCATTTTGCAAGTTTTCACGCCCAGCTTTTTTTGAATGGCATTTTATTTAAATGAGTTTGTTCATAACGATTAATTCACAAGTTTATTTTTTCCCGAAGTTTATGCAGACAACTGCCCATATATAACTTTTACCTAACGATTTTAGCGAGGATACGATGACTGATTTGGTAGACAATGGACACAAACTAGGACCAGAGTGTATTGTGTATATGTTCATCCTGCATGTTACTGTACTACATTACATCTTCTTGTTATGCATTCCTTTAAAACTACGTCAAGAATATAAGTGGTAAAAAAAATCCTACTGTCAGTTTCGTTTCCAATATTCTAACTACTATCACTCAGCTGATTTTCTGATACACATATATCCTGAACCATAAAATAAATACAAATAATATGAAAACTATTAAACCCCAGGGTAATTGACTTTTTTGTATGTTCTTTACTCTTGCTAGCATGTAAAAACTCGTAAGGTTCGGTTGGTGCGGTGGATAGCGCACTGGCTTCCTCCCTAGAGGGCCTGGGTTCAAATTCCGGCGGTGGCAGATATTTTTCCGCGGTATCCCGATCCCCACTTGAAATGTTTTGTGGAGGGCACTTGAGGGGTTGTGGAGTGAGTGCGCCGTCCATTGGATGGGACGTTAACCTGCGGACCCTTTGGCACCTTTCATTAAAAGTAGGCTAATGCCGATACCGACGCCGGGTTTCTCTCCACCCTTCATCCTTTCCTGTCCATCCCCTATGGCGCAAATGACCTCAGCTGTCGGTCGCACTGCCCTAAAAACTACTACCACTCGCAGTGGTTTACCTTGCTCATATCTCTTTATTCTGTGACTGGGATGTAAAAGCTAATCTGTCCATTTCCGATGCATCAAATCACCACCCATTTCACCGCCTGTATCCCGCAGTTTTCGCATTTCCGGCAGGATCATTTCTACGGTTTTTTTCCCATCGTACGTCACAAACAGGCTCGTATAGTGATCGAAGCATGTCAATTGCTAGTAAAAAGAAAACAAGCATCTCATTATCTAACCAAGGCTCTTTTGAGGACCTTTCAATCGCAGATAATTTTACAACCTTGATATTATATCAGTATTTTCTTCAGATAAATACCTAGAGGTGCTCAAATGCTCTATATACCCAGCACATAAAATTTAAGTCAAATTAGGCTATTTACAATAGGTTTGGTATTGAGAAATTAAATTCATTGACAATATGAGAGAGATGTCATAGTAACTTTCAAAATTATTTTCGGGACTATTAAAGCATTTGCCACATTCTTATGGCAATACATCAATAATTGATGCCTTATCATTGAAACCGAAATGATTTAAAATCTCAGAATTTGTTTACAAAGTTCTTGTGACTCTATTGTGTCTGACTTACGAATCGTTGGTTAAACTATCAAAATGTCAAATAATATTAATATAGTAATGACGGAAAAGCGCTATCAGGTTTGGGGGTGCAACTCTTGGATGAGGCCGTGGCACACGATAGACATGGAATAAACTGTCGGCAAAGCTTAATAAAATATTCGACCTATTCAAGATATATATGTGTATTTTAAATTGATTTCTGTCACATGGTAATATTTCTTCACCACGCGAGCATAGCACGCGCGTCGACTATCCCCATAAGACTGTGAAAGAAATTTCACTGCCCACGCACACTCAAACCTTGTGACAGACGTTTATGTATGGCGCAAGACACGGCTCGACGTGCGCATGAAGTATATGGATGAACCGCCTCGCACACCCAGCGAGTAAAAGCATTTTCCTCCTTTTTATTGTTCCAGGGGATTACCGTGGCAACGGAAAGAAATCCATCGGGAATTCCTTTGTTGACATCCTCATGGAGAAAATCCTTCACATTAGTGACGCATGTCGGGTATCGAGATTCGAATCGATTGGGTAAACGTATATTCCGGCCCGGGAGTAGGAAAAGAGGCGGGGGGGAAGGGGTGCGAGGGAAAAAGAGGGAGAGAGAGAGACTTGAGCCCGGCGAGAGAAGTGAGGGAAGGATTTTCTTTCTGACGCTAATCCTGAAATTGTGGAGATAATCCACAGCGTCACCGATCAGGATGAGCACAGGGGGTTGTGGGGGGGGGGGAGGGGTAAAAAAGACAAGGTCAACACAACAACCAAGCGAGGGACGGAAATCCTCCGTCACGCTGATGCGCACATATTACAACGTCGACGTTTATGACTGGCTACGCGTCTTAAAACAAAAATATGGGGAAAAAATATACAAGGCAATAAATATGGAATATATATATATATATATATATATATATACAAAGCGCCCTCCTCATAAATCTCACATCAGAATTTTTCGCTTCCCGAGCGACGCGAAAAGTCCGGACAAGAGCAAACAAACGAATAAAGGTCGTCCTCAGTTAGTCCCGTGATGAACTTATGGACAAACAAGAGAAGTGATTATTCATGCGTGAACCTCTGTGCTGCGCTGTGAATGAAATTTCCCGCGGGTAATCCGATTAAGCCAAGTATTCTTCACTGACAAAAATCTTGACAACAGAGAAGTAACGCCGGAGTTGCAAGCTTAGATTAATACGACGGAATATTCTTCAATTGAGCAAACTCAGGAAAAATATTAACACGGAAATTTTTGCCTGAGAAAATTTTAAATTAAAAAAAATGTCCATTCCGTTTTTTTTTAAATCTCAAGCTCTGAGAAGCATTACGAAAAGACGGATGGGATTTTATTTTGGAAATTGATACGCTGTAATTTGATACAGTGGGATACTTCAGGGTCATATAAATCACCAAAGTAATGCCAATCTATAAGTAGCACTAATAATTAATTTATAATTATTACCCGACTACAAGGTTTTGGATAATTTGAGCCACATTAAAGTTTAGAACTGGGTCACTACGCTCGCTGTCATTCTTCTTCACAAATGCATTGAACTGAGTATCAAATCTTAAACGTCCTGTCTTCATGTTTGGGAAAGATAGACTCTATGACAATAGCAGGTGAACTAAAAGCTGGTTGGGGAAGGTGCTGTTTTCACCGAAAGTATGCGAATAAACAAGGTTTACAAGAGGGTTGCGTAATGTGCAGTATTCAGGCTCAAGGCCAGTTAAATTTCGTGCACGAAGTATATCTTAGAGAGGTTTTGAGGGAGTAAAGAAGATTCCACATAATTTACGAGATCTTTTTAAACACTCCCGCCATTCTTTGAATTTAAAAAATATTAGGACACCTGCGTGTGGCCGATCTTGCTTAAACTTATTGAATCAATAATAATTAATCCGGCCCATACTTGGAGTTGACCCGCTGTGATAACTGAGAAATAGTTAAATAGAATAAATAACAAACAATCCTTTTATTTCTTCGGTGGATGACAATCTTTCTTCAGATCCCAGACTATTTTGCGTTTCGGGTTTAAATGGAGAATCTAACAAACATCACATTCACGTTGATTTTGGTGTTTTACCTCCATATGCCAGGATGTATGAAAAAATTATATGTTTACATATTCGTGACATTTATTGATATTCAGGAAGATATAATTGAAATTATAATATCAATTAATTCCTATATCGTAAATTGTACGTTATTGATAATTTCCTCAAAATAAATAATTCGAGGACATTTAAAAATTGTTCAAATCAAATTTCGTGGGAAATATGAAGAGAAAAAATATTAATGTAGATTGAAATGATTGATTGGCGCTCATCTGAGCGATTCCCTGAAATGGAGATCCGCCGCAAAAGGTTTTTAATAGCTGAGGAGTGAAAGTGTGACCCCTAACCAACGAGTCACTCGCCAAATACAACACGTTGAAATTTAAATATATGTATATGTATTTTAAACACACGTAGGCGTATTTTATTGGGGTTCAATAGTTTAAAAATACAATTCCAAAATCAACGGCCATTTCGAAAATAAATGCATCAGCTATGGAACAGTTTATCACACCTCAAGTGGATTTCATAGCGTAAAATATTTCCTGACCCGCTTACACTTGTCTCTGGGTATACATAAAAAAATGAGTAACTAATAAATCGCCAATACAGGGTGAAAATTGAAGAGAAACACCGAAAAAAAAACTGAACCTGTGTGAAAAATATAATAAAAATGAGCGGTATCCCAGCAATTTATGTTCCAAATGAAATACAGGAATGTAAAAAAAAGAAGTCGTGTTAGGAAATGCGCTCAACGGCTGATAGAATTAAATGGCCACGTTCAATTAAAAGTATTTGAGCAATCATGGCTTCGATAAGTTTTATCTTGAAGTAACAATATTCTAAAATCTACAAAATTATTTTTTCTACCTCTTAGATTTTCAATTCATTTACCGGAAGACTGAATAATAATTATCAACACTCAAGCACTCAACTTGCAATGGATAGTCATAACAATAAGAGAAAGTCCACAGATGGCCATACACACAAATTACTCTTTTATCCTCCTCTAGTTTCAAAATTTTATGATGTCTAGATTTCTTCTTGGGGGCTAAGACATCATGGAATGCCCCTCATGTTTTTCCACCTGCTGTCCGTATTGCTTTGAAGTCCAGTAATATTGACAGCGAGTCTTACGTGACCGATTAGGTTTCTCCATTCCACAAATTCTATGAAAAATGATGACTTACATTTCAAAATTTCAACAACTAATGCAGGAAGGAATTATGGTACATTTACACCTATGAACCATTTTACGCTCATAACGCTCAATTAAACTCGTATAAAAATAAAGTGAAACGCCCATGAGCACAAAATTAAATTATGCTAGATCACTTATTTAGTTACTTGTATCTGATAAATACGAATAGAATTTTAAGGCAACTCCACAATATGTGAGAACTTATTATTCTAAACCCTAGTGCCTCATATCAGTGCCCATTACAAATTATCAGGGCAATGTTTACCCTGGCGTTATTCAGGACAGGCATGTGTAGCACTTGGACACTCTTTCGCCCTCCTAACTTCCCCACCAGCCTTGTGTTTGACTTTATGAGTGAGTCTATCCCTTTTCCTCATACCAATATCCGTTATCGGATGTGGGAAGGGACGCTAGGACGGAAACATTGTAGCACGAGGCCTTTCCTCAGGAAGGCCTTTCTTCAGGAAGGCCTTTCTTCCCTACGCCACTTCCTCTCCAAACCCTATAAAATTAAAAACTCTTGAAATGGAATTCATTTGGCTCTGTATGGCCTATCAGCATCCGGGCCTCAATGTCGTTCACTTATGAGGATGGTCTGAATTGTCACTTAGTGGAAGCGATTCATATCGGAGAGGTGAATACTTAGTTCTTCCGCTTGAGTTTTGGTGTGCGTGGCCTTTGTTTCGACCTGCAGGGTCTTGATCACGACTTTGTAAGTTGAAACCTGGGTCTCGGATGTTGCAACAGTTGTGGTGAGCAGATTGTTTCTTTTCCGATTTTGTGTCAATTCCACCTCCTCCCTCTCCTTCCCTATTTCCGCTCCCCTCTAGCCTCTCCTCTCCCTTTCCTCTCCCCCAACCATTCCTCTCACCCCTCCTCCGCCTCCCTTTCTACCCTTCCCCTGGTCCCCTTCCCTTTCTCTCGCACCCCTCACCTCTCCTATTCCAGCAGTCATTACTTCTATTTCTTCCGATGAAGACGGAGCTGAATTCCGTCGAAGTGATCAAGGAATAACGTGTGAGTGATCTTTTCATGTGTTCTTATATTGTTTGTTGCCGTCAAAGTTTGTTATTCAACACTTCCGTGATACTTCAACGAAATCATCTATATCTATCTATATATATATATATATATATATATATATATATATATATATATATATATATACTATACATATTTGGCCAAGAGTGGGGGTGTTTTACCCACCAAAGGAGAAATAGACGACACCCAAATTGAGAGGATAGTAGTTAGCAATCACACAACATCATAAAGGATAGGAACAGTGCGTTTCATGGCACGCATAGCCAGAAGAAAGAAACGAGCCACATTGGCCAAGTACACATTCAAACAAGAAATCCCGCCATATGGCGAACAAATATTCATTCACATGGAAATATATATAGGGAAAAAAAGGATAGGAACACTCATAAAAGGACGAACGCAGGAGAGATAGGGAAGGCGGAATCGAGCAGATCAAAAGCGCAAGAATATTTCCCCGGCAAGTCGAAAGATCCTGTGTTCACGTCCCGGTCAAGGAAAGTGCAAAAAGGGCATATATAAATGGGGGCAAAAAGATGCAAGAAAGAGGCAGGGGAGCGCCGGAAGGTCCTGACAATGTGATATTTGCGAAGGCTCGGCAACCTTCCTTTTGTCTCAGTTTTAAAGCTTTGTTTTTAAAGTTTACATTGTTTCCCGCATCCGGAAGTAATTTAATCCATGTGTTTCCGTGCATTTTAAAGTATGAACGGTTGAAAAATATTTCCAAGCCTTTCTCGCACAAGGAAAATTTTTGAACGGGGTTTACCCTCAAGCCGGCGATCCAATCGTGTAGGAACCCCCGGAACCGTTGTGGTGTTCACTACACGTCTGAGGCCCCCATTTTTTGGAGGGGGTAGAATATTCAAGCACCGCAGGTGCAAAGCTAAAGTGTTTTAGATTAAAGTGTAGGTCAGCGTGTTGGTCAATTAGTGGGTCTCTACAGTCTTCTTTGCCAAATGATGTAGCTTTAAATGATGTTAGGTTAAGCGCTAGCCATAGTTCATTCAGCATCATTCAAATAGCATCGTACGGAAAATTTTATAAGGGAATGTATATTTAGACGAAGACGATACTCGTTAAAAATTCAAAAACCGTAATATCAAGGACATATTGGTAGTTAATTACCGAAGTTTAAAAAACAATGTCGCAGGACATCATCACCTAATTCAAAGCGCAGGCGCGGATATAATTATTGGGACAGAAAGTCTTTGTTGTAGTTAAAAGTTCTTGCGTCAGCAGGGCTGATGTAATTCCGGGTAATGGTTTGGAAAGCATTTGGTGCTCAATTTAAAATCCGCAATCCAAACGAATTTATGTATTCGCGTTTTACAGACAGCCAGTCGACAAACACAATTCAATACTAGAATTAGATAAGCAAATCAAAGGTGTCTTATCCCAACAAATTGTACGCGACGCTATAATCGGTGGAGATTTCAATGTCCCATCTATTGACTGGAGCGCGGATAGTTTTAAAACGGGTGGTAACGACAAAGATATCTGCGAATCTCTATTGAATTCTTTTACGTTGAACTCATTGCACCAACTTGTCTCTTCACCAACTAGGGACGATCATATTCTTGATTTTTCGGCAGCGAATATTCCTGAAAAAGTCTTATATATAGAAACTATAAAAATAATTAGTGCCCACAGGGTAGTAATTGCTAAATTTTCGTTGCATGGGATCCGAAATAAGAGGCCTAAAAGGAAAACTTGCTGTTTAAATAAGGGGGCCAAAATGGCCTTAAGTTCGTGCTACAGAATCAATTTGCTAAATTTAAGATGGATAGTAATCACCGAAATATTGAAGCTATGTGGAATAACTTCCATGAGATCACGCGCTCAGAAGTCCACAAGTTCATTCCCAGTAAATTTATAAAAGATAGCACGGAACTTAGATGGTACAACGTGGATGTTACATCTACATCTACATCAATACCCTGCGAGCCACCAAAAAGGTGTGTGGCATGGGGAAAGGCATTGCGACGTCAAAGGCTATGACACGCCAAGGTGAAAAATATAAGGGATGATATCTCTAGTGACGATGGGATGATATGGGATATTAGGGATGATATCTCTAGCTCTACCCCCTGGATTACCGCGACCCACATATAAATATACACACACACGCGCACACACACGCGCACACACACACACACACACACACACACACACACACACATATATATATATATATATATATATATATATATATATATATATATATATATATATATATATATATACATATATATATACACATATATATATACATATATATATATACATATATATATACTATATATAATATATATTTATTTATTTATTTATATATTTATATGTATATATACATACATATACATTCACACATACATACACACGCTCTTGCATAATATGGTGTGGAGAAGGTGAACTGGACCGAAAGGAAAACAAATTAGGAAGTGCTAGGCATAGTGGGCTGGCAGAAATCAAAAGGAGACTGGATAAATGGATGGAAAGAATATTGATCGGCAGTGGGATATTGAAGACTGTAATAGAGGGGAGAAGGTTAGGCAGACGATGAAGGGGTTTGAATAAGATAGGGATGTTAAACGGGATGAAGGAAGGGAGAAAGTGAACGGAATTGGAAAGGGGTTTTTTTCAGAGCAGAATGTTGGGTTGTGTTTTTTTGGGAGAGACAAGAGATAATTTAGTGGTTGCGTCCATCCAAAACCTACATTAGCCGGTAGATTACCTATTATAATAATAATCTCTAGTGACGAAAAGAAAGAAATCACTCATGATTATAAGATATCAGGGCGAATGCTAAGAATGAATTTCGGAAACTTTAAGCGAAATCAAAAGGAAAAGTTAGGACGGTTTCAAGTTATGAACAATGTTAGCGGTTAAAAAACTCCTTTTGCGTTTCCGACTTTACATTTGGTTGAACGTGATTTAAGTGCAGTCATTCGGCTAATATCCAAGCAAAGAAACATACTTCAGGTTTGTGAACGCGGTGATTTGGTCATCAAACCCATCCATCCCATGAAAATTTTATTTGATGGAAATATGTCATTAAATTAGGTAATAGAATCTCCTTAAATTACTTCTAGGCCATGAAAAACTATAATCAATATTTAATGGGAGGTACATCGATACGAGAGGGGAGGAGGAAAGTTGGCAATTGGGCTTCTGCGCATGGGCGGCTCGAAAACTTCAAGCATCCAGACACACATGAGCTATCTCGAGAGTTCTCAGCTTGACGCAGCTTGCGGATACTAAGAGGTTTTCGATTAATGAGACCAAGGAACAGCTATCAAACCGTTGGCCGGTGGAAAATGAGTGTTCTGGAATGGGAAAATTACGGATAGCGTGTGATGCAGTGGATTAGCGGAATAGGATATTCAATTCGATGGAAATGGTGGTGACGTACATTGAGGCAAAAGGCGGTGCAGCTATCGTCTCATATAAGCATACGATATGCCATAACCAAAATTAACAAAAATTATTATTATTAGGTAAAATTTTGATTGATAATTTAACGAAAATCAAGGAAAATAGATTGTTTTACCGCAAATATGCGTCATGATGGAATTGATATACGGAGATGGAGATGAAGACTAACCAGAACATTGGAATTTGCTAGCTAACTGCAAACTGATGATGTCTAAGCCTAGTGAAGTTAAATATTAAAAATTCTGAAAATTGATAATTAAATCAAATCAATATAAGATTTTCCTAATAAATAGGATTATGTCATCCCAATTTTTGTTTCCTGCGACATCTGCTTCGTTATTTTAAAGTGGAATGGATTAGCGGTATAAAGTTGTACCTTGACGGTCATACATCTTTCATCCTTTCAATGGATCGTGAATCTTCATTAAGTAATCTTTAAGCGAAATGAAAAAACCGTCAAATCTTCTAAATTAACCTTTTTACACCGGAACCCTTTCTCTAGCTTTTATAATCTCAAAATGACGTATAGAAAGCATAACGCGTTCCTAAATTTCTAGAGTAGGAAAGCCAGAAGTTCTAATTTAAATAAAATTAGAACTTCCAAGCAGCATTAAATTTCGATAACATAACGTCTTTGGTTGGAAATGGCGAGCTTGAAAATCGTCATCTCTTATCCTCCCATCAGACACAGGATTGGTACCGTAAAGGCAGGTCACTGCCGAATTCGAACTAGATGAGATAAAGACTTATTTCTCCCGTATGTCCCTCAAAGGTGTAGCTCGAACAAAGTCACAAGTTATCACGCAAGCGTGGCTCAATCCCTTTGAGGGCTTCCCGTTACCTCGAAACCGCTTACACCCGTAAGATTGCAAATTATTTATTTACTGTTTGGAAAGCGGTTGATGTTTCAAACTTTGGCACTGACTATTTGGTTGGCATCATTAATTTCATTCAAGTAGAGGTATGGGGCAACAAAGGGGACGCGATCAATAGCTAAATACGAATTTCGCGTATGAGCTCATCCTTTGAGGTAGACTCACGGAGATTGAGCCAATTCGCAGACGTGCAGAGAGATTTTTTTCCGCGACCACCACTCCAGTTTGTTTTATATCTGTGTGGCGCAAATTTGGTTGCTACTCCTTCCAGTGTTTGTTGCGTTGCCACCTTTAAACAAAGGCCTCATCACATCACTCTCCATTCGCCTCAGCTGCAGCCATGGAGTAGCTAAGTGGAGAGAGCGGGTTCCCTGCAACACAATTCCCCGCAGACCGCCACATTACGGAGCAGCATGCATGAGGATAGAAACCGCAGCCATCGAATCGCCTGGACTAATCGGTTCCGATAAAGGCTACGCGCAACGGGCCTAAATCTCTAGAGTAGAGTCTTGAGAAATAAACAGAGAGATTCATTGAATGACTATGCTTTATAAATAGTACTTGCGACTCCTCTTGACGACTTATATGACGTTGCTAGCTTCTACTCTCCTTTGCAGATCGATCTCGTGGAGCACGCATAATTTTAACTCTCCGATTGCTCAATTTATTCATTTGAAATTTTCCAAGTTTACATCCATGAAGCTTCCTTCGATTTTCCAAAACCTTCTCATGCATACCAATTACTCACATTTTGATATCTTTATAATCTTATCCGCAGTAAAAAAAAAACTTCAAATAGTTCTGCGGAAATAGAACTACGAGCCTCTCGGCTTCGGTTTCATTTTTCGTCACAATTTTCATAACGCTTGTCAGAAAACTTTAAATCAAAAGAGTAACTCCGCATGCGAATATTTTGGATTGTCATCTTTAATGAACCGGATAAATGAGGCGGGTGAATAATTTGAGCGCACAGCGATGAGCAAGGAAGATGTTTGTGAATCATCGATTGGCAGCACCGAGTTGCCAGTAATCTCTCGTGATACATACATTATACGTAGATAATTTAAAAAGAGATGTATCGTAAGATTTAGAGAAATGAAGGAAATTAGGTAAGGAGGTTTATAGAGCCAGCGAAATTGACAGATCATCAAGCTAGGGCTAGCCTTTCAACCGAGGGATTTTATTCCTTATTGGGCCAAGTGAAGTATCAGCGTGAGTTATGGGACAAACATACGTAATCATTGAACAAAACCAAAGAAATATACAAGCAGTATGGAGATTGAGGATTGAGATATGCCACAGGAATGAGTGGAAGGATAGCAGGGAAATCCAGCGGAATATGACTTTTTCAGGAGGCAAAAAAAAGATTCTAAAAAGACAGAAATAATGTGAGTGCTTGAAGTTCTGTGCCGTTTCCTGTGACCAAAATGTCGGCATGAGTTGATTTCTACGGTCATTAGAGTCAAACGGAGAGAAGGGTCGTGACTGCTGAGCTGAAATGCCCGCTCAGCGATCGTGATGGTGCGGTGGCTTCTCACAAAGAGGGCTCGGGTTCGAATTCCGGAGGCGGCAGATATTTTTCAGTGGTATCACCATCCCTACTTGTGCTTTGTGGAGAGCACTATGAGTGAGCACACCATCCGTCAGATGGTACGTTAAACTGCGGACCCATAGGCACCTTTCGTAAAGAGTAGGCTAATGCCGACGCCGGGTTTCTCTCAATCCTTCAACCTTTCCTGTCCTAAAGACGCAAATGGATTAAGCTGTCCGTCGCCTCCCGTAAAAACTACTACAAACTACCTCACATTACCTACAAAATAAACACTTGATCTGCCATTAAAATATGGCGGTATACCATGATACTATTTCATTAGAAACAATTAAAATGAGATTCAATCAATACCTACAGTACCATACCACACTTTTAATCTTTCAGAAAAATATTACTCGTAGTGCCAAAGCATATCATTGGTAAATGAAACTAACATTTTTCGTGCAGGAAAAAAGAGCAATGAAGGAACATCCATCTCAAAGGCATAGGCCAAGCAGGAAATTCCTATTCCTTGCAACCTCCTTTCCGTGCATTATCAAATCGTTAAAAAATATAGTAAATCGACTGAGGTACTCCAATCCGCTGAGGTAAATAAATATATACGCCGAGAAACAAAAGCTTTGAGGCATCCCGAATATTTCGTAAAATGGTCCATCTAACGGGAGTATGTGCAAAAACAGCCAAAGCAGTTCAATATACGATCATGCCGCCTTCATTTCACAAGAAAATTCTCAATAATGTAGGAGAAGGCGATGAAGATAAGTATCAAGATAGACTCCTGAGGCAAACTGGAATTCCTTCGTCGTAAACCAACAGCTCGTAACAATTACCAAGGGGAAGATAATCCCGCGGGTAAACCTGTTGAAGTAATTTATAGCAGCGATGTTCAGATCTTTTTGGTTGATATGCATTGAAGGAAAACGCTTACTTAGCATGATTCAAAATGAAAGAGATAGTGATAATCACGCTGTTACTGAAAACCTATTTGTTAATCCATTTAAAGTTATTTTTAACAAATAATAGGAGTTTATTTGCCTACCATGTGAACACTATGATCAAGAAATGCGTTTCAAATACAGCTAAACTCATGGCTTACTCTAAATTTATTGAGACGGCATTATTTAAGACTTACTAGATATATGCTTTTATCTCCATTATATTATTAAAAGCTGCTCTCCGAATCTATCGAGTTAAAGTGACCGATACCTATTTTGTAAACTAGGAGGATTGTTGAAAACGGAAGCTATTCCTCGTCAAAGACCTATTATTCCTTTAATGGCAACTTTTTCACCATTTTGTTTACTAAATGACACCCCATTTTCTACAATCTTTGGCATATTATGGGTTGCTTTGTAAAGTAATAACCTATTCCTGCCACTAAACGACAAACGTAACTTTACAGCGTAAATTTGTATCCATATCTTCAGGTCATTTGTATTGAGTAATCGGAATCTTCGAAGCTTGTGAAACAGATAAATTCTTATACAATCGTTCCAATATCAAAGTACTCCATGGAATTTTCTTTAATGTGAATATTACCTCTAATTTATAAAATATAATCACACTAATGGTTTCTTTAAACAATGCAAATGAATGTGCTCATTGCATATAAATGAACAATAGGAATAAAAGAGTTGAATAAACAGAACTGTTTAGAAAGTTAAAAATGTTTCCCAGATAAAAGAAATATCCAAACCAATCAGCCCGAGCTAATGCCCCAAGCCAATGTTATTTATTACTTATTTTCCTAACGTTTTACGAAAGATAAAGTAGAGAATGCTGTGTCACACAACTTGTCTCAATGTCAAACGCCACTTCAATACTCCCTATGAATCACTGCAAAAACAATTTTCAAACGATGAATAGGGAGAGAGAGAGGAACTACCACTCTTTCCTATTAGGTATATAAAAAAGAAGGATGGACTTTGAAACCAGGGTTTAATTTGGTACTAAATTTATTGCATTTATTTTGTCTACATGCGAAAAATTTTAATGATATTCATAAAGTCCGAATATTTTCGTTTACTTACACAATTTTTGTCATTATAGCGTGATCTGAATACTGAGCTAAGAAATGGAAGGCCATAATATCGTTGTTTCAATGTCTTGTGTTTCCCGAAGTAGTATTGTCAATCAGATGGCAAACTTATAAATCGTAATCGTGTATAATTACTTTTGAATTTATATCTGTTTGACAATTAACAGTTTTTTGCATGACATTACGATCGTGAAGGGTTTTTTGATCTTCCTGAAATTTCTTTCTCTTCGAAAATTCCCTTCCTCCTCTCATTTTATTTTTACGATTAGAAATTTATGACGTCCCATTCATCGGGAGTCGTTCACTGCAAGGTAGGTTAGCCAGTAAGACTTCATATCACATATATTCTAATATCAACACGTATATTTAAACGGCATCGCCAATTAAAATCTATTGGAACAAAATGAGTAAAGATGAAGGAATGCTATATTTCTACGCTTTAAGACTGGTCGCTAACCAAAGAAGGTTTGGTCTCTATTTAAGGATTTGCCTTTGTACATTTTTATTATCTTCAGTGGGAACAAAAATCAAGCATATATTCCCAGATGTGAGCTTTCTGTTGAAATCAATCGATTTTTATTTCAAAAATTCTCAATGAGAGTATAATAATTTCAGAAGCGCGGTAATTAAATCATTATACCGTACTTTGTCACAATATAAACATATAATCAACGATTTGTTGCATTCTATGTATATGGGTTAATTGCTGACTTTAACCTACGTATGAAAGGAGGGTGAACACAAAATCTTAGCCGCATTATACTCTTCCTTCAAGTTTCTACTTAACATTCTTCCCTTTCATTCTCTCCCATTGCAATTCATGCGCGGCATTTGACACCTTTGCCCTCGCGCGGATGGAAGACCACCGCGGAGCATTGGGCCCTTATCATTCCCCTGCCTCCCCGTTTTTGCGCCACTGGACTACAAATTAGAGAACACTTTCTACGAACGAGATTAGATATCTTTGCAGAGTACTGGGAATTACTGCGTTCTACCTACACTTCGTCTTCCAAAATCAGCTTCCCTTTGACATCTCCCGATTTGCCATTCGTCAGGCGTAGCTCGCGCCAGGGCGTTTGCCCTACACAAGTGTCCCAGACAAAATTCGACACTCTTGAATTTTGAATTACCGCGTTGACTACCATACTGATAACAGCTAGCCCCAAAAAAAGAGAAGCAAAATATTCTCCACTTTAATCATACGAGGGTAAGATGAAAAGTTCTCAGTCTGACAATGTAAGACGGCGATTTTCTGTTGAAAAATTATTTTATTTTTCTAAATAATCTCTCTTGAATTCAACACACACGGTCTAGCGTTTCTCCAACATCAGGATTCCTACCCGGGAAAGATAGTCTGGAAGACTGAAAATATATATATATCTGCGGTCCTTTCAGCTTCTTTATTGGACACGAAGCGCTTCCCCGAAAACAAATTTCTTCAAATGAGGTTATAAATTTTGGCAGACTATGCAGAAATTACAAACTCATTTAATATGGACATCAAACAATTCCTCGAAGTGAAGCCTGAAAGAAATTTCTTCAAGTTTGAAAACAGATGGAAGTATGAGAGTGCTAAATCAGGAGAATAGGGGGGATGGCCGAGCAAATCGTACCCCAAATTCTGTAGTTCGAAATCCAAGCCTCTTCTCGTGAATTTTGGCACCCAGCTGGTCAAGAAAGTTGGATTTATATTTGCCTGTAATTGTTCTACCTTGTTCAAAGTAATCAATTAACAGGATCCCATTAGTATCCCAAAACACACTGGCCTTAACCTTTCAGTTAGATGCGATCGACTTTGCTTTCTTTGGCGCTGAACCAACGGTCCAAACATTTCTGCGGAAATCGTTTGCGCCCATGCTTTTGATCGGCATTCAGCAAATACGGCACCCACCTTGCGCAGAGCTTTCCCATCCCTAATTTTTTGTGCAAGATGTTTCGCATCCTTTCTTCCGATATCCCCACGGCCTTAGCTATCTCACTCACCTATCGTTCAAAACAATATCGTCAACCTTTTCGATGGTCTCCGGGGTGGTTGCGGTTTTTGGCTGTCCTTCACGTGGGCCATCTTCGAGGGATGTGCGACCACGTTTCAATTCAGCTGCCCACTTTTTAACGGTTGATATCGAAGGAGCAGAGTCCCCGTACACTTTTGAATTTTATGACCGCACAAAATTCAACTTTTCCCATTTGAACGAAAAACACGAAAGACGCCTACTGAAACAATACGTGTAAACAAACTACTCGAGAGAACAAATTGAAACTTGTCCTACGAACTCAGGCAGGAATCATAAAGTTTCACCGATTGGAACGCCATCTCTGTGCCAGACCGAAC
This sequence comes from Hetaerina americana, assembly GCF_022747635.1. Lineage (NCBI taxonomy): Eukaryota > Metazoa > Arthropoda > Insecta > Odonata > Calopterygidae > Hetaerina > Hetaerina americana. The sequence goes on from NW_027287427.1 coordinate 17,996,687, forward strand.
ACTTCTCACCTTACCCTCGTAAAATAAGTTTTGATTTTATAGGGATCCATAAATTAATGTGTGCAAAATTGAGGTTCCTGGGGCCCAACCTCACCAAGCGATGGAATTCCCTTTGAAGGAGAACAGAATTTTAATCGAAATCTAAGTTTTAAAAAAAGATTAAAACGATGCGGCGCATTCAAATTTAAATATCTACACTCAGACATTTTCTAATTAATTACACCCCTAAATACTTTCCGGACAAACCATAATACAATAAAATGTAAATTAATTTTTTTTATGAATGGTAGGATCAAAACTTAATAATCTTATTTTAGTAGGATTTAAATACAAACAAATCCGCCCTTTAATGCCGAATAATGCAAAGAATTCACCGCACGAGACTTTCAATGGGCCGCGGGATTTTTTCAAATAGAAGGCGAGACTGACCCTAATTCAGGACGCCATCTAGACTTCAGCACAGACAACAAAAACGCCTGGTCCCTATATTTCCCCAGACGCCAACCCAATCGAGCTAATTGATTAACGCCAACAAAACGCACCTGCAGGGTCTAAAAACCCCCCTCCACTAATCTCCATAAACAAAGCAGAGTTGTTGCCCCCCCCGGAGATATTCACGCTCCTCCCAACAATACCTTCTTCTCTTCTGGCTGGGCGTGACGCTCGACAAGCGAAAAATGAATAAAAGAACGCATAACCAAAAGCACTCTTCGGATACCGAGGTGCCCTTCGCTTGGCGCTTCGCGTATTTGCTCGCCGAGAGGACGGCGGGAAGGGCCATCGCCCATGGGGGCGACAAGGAGGGATATATTTTCCGGCGCCTCACTCTTGCGTCGCCTTGTGGGAGAGACTCAACCCCGCGGATGGTCATTTACGCGACGGAGAGAAATGGAGAAGAGATGATGGGGCTAGTTGTAATTAAGCCAAGGCGATAAATATACAGACGACCGCCCACACGGAGAACCTCGAGACGAAAAGGCAGACCTTGGTGGCATCATAAACTGATTTGGTGGTGAATTACGGGCTTCGGAGCCATGTGTGCGGTCTGTCGATGATGTGGCCAGAAGTGGTCAGTCACCGGCTGCCACTGAGGAAGTTTTAAATCAAGGGCGCTCTGGGTGGAGCACGAGAATCATTCGCAGGGCGAAGTACATATGCGTGAATAAAATTTATTGTATGGTGGCTAGGCTGACCCTGAAGAGTAGTTTTTGATGCTAGGATATTGGTTTTTATTTCAATGCGAATTCCGCTGAGGTATTTTGGTCATCATCCGTTCATTCAATGTTAATGGAATGGCGGCATGATTAATGTAAAAATCCTCTAATGTTTCAATAAACAATATTTTTTCCAGAGCGTATTAAATAACGGTGATTCGCTTCTATTACATCGACTGGACACATATTATTACAATAAAACTCATCTAGATTTCAGGATTCAGTTATACTTAAAATATATAGCTATCTTTACATCACAAAATGTTTATTTTACATTCTCATGCAATACATTCCTCACACTATATGCTCTGCAATCTTTGAAAAGAATTAAATCAAGCATATCAGAAATATTCGACTAAAAGCGTTCAATTTTATTGACAAATTTCAAAAATACGTGCATCGGATTATGATAAACGCAACTAGAAACATGGCATGGAAAACTTGACCAGGCTTGATTTTGATTGTCACAGAATATGACCAATGCGCACCTAGAATTCTTTTCTATCGGTCACCTTATACTTGTGGTCGAAAATTGGAGTTAATTATAATTCTACACACTCCAAAAATCACAAATGTGTAAATCTATCTATCAACATCCTATAAGTGTTGCTCACTTCTGATGCATGGAATTTCACGATCAACATCTGTGGCGCTCTCATTCTTCAGTCTCAAGAACCGGTAATGGTTTTTTTTTCAGAAGAAGATAATGATTTTGTGACATGAAAACGAATAATAACGGGCAATATTTTTTACAATACCAAATTAGTCACACATATTTCGTCCAAATGAAGATCCATGACGATATTTTTATGAATCACTACATATGTGTTCCTAAAAGCATTTTGACCTCATGACCGCTCACTTATATTCAAATACCACCAAGGGCTTTGTCCCAATGAGTTCCGTATTTAAGGATGCCATAGGATTTCTGTTTACAAAAAATATTGATTTTTCATAAAAATAATAAATCAAGTCAGCATTATAGAACAAAGATTTTGAATGCAATAAAGATTTTTTCAAACATATATAGTATTTCATTTTAGGTGATAACTGCTCAAACAGTACTTTTGACTCTTAATTATGCCAAGTCTACACAGAAATATGGCTAAACAATAACAGCAACGAATTAATATATCCGGATGATTTATAAAAATATGAAAAATACTCTTTTGAAATTTTGAAATGAAAACGGTAGACCGATATTAGGAGGACCATTTTTTATGGTCATATTTACCGGCACACATAACTTCACATTTAACCAGGCTTTAGCCCGCCCCCTGTATTATTCGTTTTGATGCATGAGAAAAAATTCTCTTCCCGTGCTTATTAAGGCATCAATTTATAATAAACAATTTCATTCTTTTTTCAGCAAAGTTCTCCATTACGACAAACTATAAAACCATTTCATTGTATGCATTCAAGCAACCGCTTTGTCAAGGAAATATCTGTACTAGCAGGTCTTTGCTCAACAAGTTTATAATACAAAGTAAAACCACCTTATTGAAAGCATAGGCACACATGTAATTATTGGAACAGAAACCTTGATATCACCGACAGAGATATGTTCTCCAAATTCTTTCCCGTTTATAGAAATGACCAAGTGAATTGAATCGGGCCGGTGTTTTTATTGCAGTTAAAAATTTTGGAGAAAGCAGGGCAGAGGTAATTCCAGGTAGCGGTTTGGAAAGCGTTACGTGTTCAGTTAAGAGTTCTGAATCCAAAAAATAATCTATGCATGCGCATTTTACAGATAGCCGGACGACAAAGATAATTCAATACTAGAGCTAGATCAGCAAATCAAAAGTTTCTTATCCAATACAATGATAATGACATAATCGGTGGAGATTTCAATATAATGTATTGGAACGTATGGTTTTAATATGGGGGGTAAAGGAAAAATACTTGCGAGTCGCTATTACATTCATTTACGTTGAACTCCATGCATCAACTTGTCACTTCACCGACTAGGGGCGATAATATTCTTTATTTGTTAGCAACAAACATATCCGAAAGGGTTTTGCTTAGATGTAGAAACTAATAAACTAGTTATTTAGCACTGAGAAGTAAATTTTAGGTTTTCCTTATATAGGGTCTGAAATAAGAAACCTAAAAGAAAAATTTACTTGCTTTAAGAAGGGTACTATACGAGTTAAAGGCGTGCATCATCGCATGGGGAATAATACGATTAATTATAGACTTCTTAAATATTATTTCTAAATACAGCGCCATTTCCAAAGCTAGTTCCTTCTAAATTTGAGTTGTTTTTTGATCGAGACTTGAAAATTTATTTGGATTGATGTTTGCTTGCTTGATTCTGCAAGAAGAGGTTTAAAAGCACTTATTCTCCACGTCCACAGAATAACTACCCTGAACGATAGATTACCATGAATAAATGTGCAAACCAATCACGTATGATCTAACTCACGGTTTTTGCCTTGCCAATACATTGAACAATAATTAAATGCATTTCCGCAAATTATCACGTTCTCTAAGCTAAAAATAAGTCAAATTATTAGCTGGCTCATTTTTATTCGACTCATTTCTTATTTTTTTCTGGGTTTATTTTCAATTCAGGTTAGCATAAAAGCATTATTTATATTCGAGGAGAACTTTGAAATGTTTTTAACTCGTACGCTACAGCCCTCTTCCTTGGATTTCAAGCCCCAATTATGTAGCATTGCTGGATCTTTAAGAAAAAAACAATCGCTAATTAACCAACATGTGAGAATACGTCGGAAAATTCGGATATATTAAAAAACGAACCCGTCGAAACTCGACGGACATATGTTCGTGTTCCTGGACAGGACACATTGTCCAACGGTAATAGCTTTCTAGGTCCCAAGCAGAAAGAGCTCTTTCCAAAAACATGGTGTCATTTCATTGCCGATTCTTTGGTTCTCACCCAACAATCCATTGGCTCACTGAGTTCGCTATGACTTCGACGTACCCGACGTTATTCTGCGCCGAGAAAAAAATCGGGAAAAATAAAGTAGGTAGTGCAACTTTTACGTGCATAAAAAATATTTTCATATTTATTATAGCTAATTCAAAATACATTCCCCCATTTATTTAGGCCTTTGATCAATCTATCAATTTTCCTCGATCTCCACACCTTCGTATTTTCTTTGACTCAGGACGTACCCCAATTTTCCTATGTCTATTTTTCAAAGAGGTGAGATTTTTAGCACTGATTTCTCTGGTAATATTTTCACCCATCATCACCAACTCAAAGTCGTAACTATATTTTCCAACATGATTATTGACGTTTTGTAAAAAAAATGGTAAAATTTTCGATTAATCATGCCTTTGGCCACATCAAGATGGATTACCTCTTCCTCCGATTTTTTTTCTTTATAATATCTTCAAGTTATTTTCCACTTCCATCGCGATTGGTGAATTTTTTGAAGATAGGTAGGACAGCAAACGAAAGCATAATTTCCGCGTTCTTTGTTTCGGTCCTCGACCTCAACCCTGCCGAGATTGCACCCGAGATTCTGGCGTCAGACCCGAATAAGGCCGTTTTCCGAAGACTGACTCGGGTACCCTGAGACGCAACCCAAGCTTGAGTCAATCTTTTGATCTCCCGTCTGCCAACCTTCCCTTTCTTCCGTGAACTTCCATTCTCACAAGCGGTGACAGTTATTTGGTTCCCCTCCAGTGGATCCCACTTCATTCTTCTCCATTCTTGTCGAGTTCATCACAGTAATCAAAAATGTGCATCGATACGTACAGAAAACGATCTTCGTGTAAATGACTTCGCCATATCACATAACAGGAAGTCTGTTTGGAAAAACCATGAAGAAATTTGATTGTAAAGACAAAAGATCGATTTAAAATCTCTAATACTAAGAAATAAAAGCATAGATACTCGGCATGAAGAGCCTTATATATCAAAAGTAATTCTTAAAATCGCTGTCAAGTTTGTGGATTCATCATCAGCCGAACTAATGTCAATATGAGTGCAAGCTCCTCCGGTATCAGATTTTATTCTTCGAATATCAACAAACAGAGAAGGTTCCACGATCTTCATAAAGTAGATGAACAGGCTAGAACATAATTTCCCCTTCACTCTAGCTTAAACATTTCATAGAAAGTGAAATAAATCAAAGTAGAAGTAGGCAAATTTTCAATTTTCGCTCCACTGAAGTAATTGTTACGAATGAAATACTTTAGATAAGTAAGTTAATTGCGAAGCAAGTTCAAAGTCCTCTGCGCAGGCATTATTCTTTTCGTGGCATATCCTTCAAAAGATTTTAACTTATTTAGTATAAATATAAACGTTGCTCAAAACTCCCCTCAACAGACGCAGACTCTGAGTTAAAAATCTGATAAAGAAAATGTATGCCTAAAACTACTAAACCGGATGTGTTCTTTTCTTTTCTCATTTCCGTATTGTAATAACATCGGGGAGCCGTAATAAAATTATGAATTTCAGCAAATAATAAATCAATTGAGATTACAATTATTCGTAATTACGCATTATAAATAATTCAGAGACAAAATTCTTCTGTAAACTCACCGAAGCCTGGAAAATAGAGAAATTCAATAACATGCAAATATCGTTCATGTCACCCGATGAATTCCACTCATTAAAAAATAAATATCAGGATAATATTAAAACTTTATTCAAATAGCTACGAAATGCATTATGTCGGGAAATGAAATATTAATGAAACATTAAAATTATACAGATATCTCTCGGCGAAAAATTAAAATCGAAATCAATAAAATGATTCACTTGTAGTCCGTACACATCATCACACTTTGCACTCTTCACGATGAATGGCAGAGAAACCTTGATCCTTTAAATATTAGCCCATCAAAATTTCAGTTGAAATAACACGAAAATCAGTACAGCGTTTCATAATACTATTTATGATTTAGCATAATTAAGGTATTGCTAGCCTTGAATGTTAAAAATAGTGAGAAATAATTATGAGAATGTAATTAATTAGAATACGTGTTTTACGAACTCAAAACATACATTTTACTCACACAAACATGCACAAACTACCAATAATAGTAACCCAAAAACAGGGTCTTCAATAAGTTTTGTTTCGTTGGGCTATAGTGCATTGGACTTCCCTCCGTGGTTAGACTATTTTCACAAAAGAATCGCGCCTTACATTCGACACTCATCTCTTTTCCCCCAACTTTTTCGATCATCTCATTACTGTTTGGCGCCTGATCTTGACACTCGATTTCGCCATGAATACGGAACAGGCGCCAAGTTTGTAACTCTTATTCAACTCCGGAAAATCACAAAACTTTATGGTGGAATCTTTTTTTTTCTCCGGTGAAATAATAAATACCTTCAGCTTTCGATCTGTCAAAATCGACGCAAAAGCACAGAGCACGCACCTACTTCCTAATCACTTTGTCCCGCTCGGCGATTCCATTTGACGATGAAATGTTCGGAATTCTGTTCCATCCGAATGCTCAGAAAATCTGGTATCGAACACCCTGACATCAACATTTAACAGCATGCCCGACGAAAAATCACATCATACGTACCTTTTGGAAAGTCTTGTAAACAGGGTTAGGTAAATATCCTTAATTTACAGCTAAATTTCCAGGTTAAACGCGGTAATATCAAACAAGTAATAAATTTTTCTAGCAATTTTGAGTTTTAACCTTGCCATCTCTCTTCTTTAACCTTGCCATTCTTCAAGAACAGGTATACAAGGAACCCAACGAGAACGCAAAACATTAAATCTTTAATTCTACACAATTTCCACATTAATCAAACTAATATAATGCAAACGTTTTAAAGAACACGGATGACGACAGCTTGTAGCAGTTCGAGGAGTTCGGTTGGTGCGATGGCTAGCGTACTAGTTTCCCACCCAGAGGGACAGGGTTTGACTCCTGGAGATGGCAGATTTTTTGCAGTGGTATCCCCATCCCTACTTGAACTGCTTTGTGGAGCGTGCTTTAAATGAGTACGCCGTCCGTCGGATGGGACGTTAAACTGCAGACTCCTTGGCGCCTTTCGTTAAGAGTGGGTTAATGTCGATGCCGGGTTTCTCTCCACCCTTCTGCCTTTCCCATCCATCCCTAATGGCGCAAATGACCTCAGCTGCCGGTCTCCCTCACCTTAGCCTCCCCTAATGACCACTGCTACTTGAAACAGGTCGACATTCTTTTGCCATCATATGATAATATCATCGACCCAATGACCCCCATTAGCGGGTGGATTGGACGTACCTATTTGTAGAAATAAATTATATGAATTATGCTTCCTTATCATGCAGAATTTATTCAAACCATCACAAAAAATGGCTCTCACTATTATTTACTTCTAATATTAAAGTGACCTCATTATATGGTTGTGGTAAGTTTCTTCTACTGTCGATAAAATCTTATCACGCAGTTAATATACGAGTCTGTCCCAAAAGTAGTAGGATATATTTTTTCCCAGATGAACAGACAGGCGGGCGGTGGTTTCTCTGGCTGAGTTCGAGGGAGGGGAATCGCAGGAAAGTCTGGGGGCCGATGGCAGTTGGCTCCCAGCCTTTGCGAAGCGAGGATCGCTCGTTTTCGAAAACTCTATGACATGTCCGCTCCGTCAAGAACCAGTTATTGCAACAGCGCTAAGCCTTCATAATTTGCGTGAAACTGGGCAAAACTGGAAGAGATATTATTAGGTGCTCAAGGCAGCTAATGGTAATAGCGCCATGAACAAATCGGGTGTTTTTGCGAGGAAAAAGGTGTTTTGATAGGGTAGAGAAGATATTGAAGACAGAAAAAGTTAAGGAAGCCCTTAGACCACAAAAATTGACAAAAATCTTGCAAGGGTGAAGGCTTTCTTGGACAGGGATCGCAGATTAAGTGTTTGCATGATTTCTGATGAACTTGGCATCCCTAAAAGTAATTTGCATTCACTTGTGACTGAAAACATGGGCATGAGAAAGGTGAGTGCGAAGTTGGTGCTGCAAGTGCTCTTGGACGAATAAAAGGAAACTCGTACACGGATCTGCCCAAAGCTTCTCCACCATGTGGGTGAGAATCCAAATTTTTTAGACAAAATCCCCCTACACTTCATCCTCTTTCCTCGCCTAAAATACCTGCTGAATTGAAGTCACCATGGCTCGGTGGAGCGTTACAAAAATTCGAGACGAGGGAGCTTAGCAGCATTCCGGGCCTTTCAGATGGCGCACGAGGCGTAGAAAACCCGCTGACAGCGGTGTGTGGACACATAAGGGTGCTATTTCGATAACTTATCAGTGAATGAAAAGTAATTTTTTAATCGATTCAGTGCTACTAATTTTATTTATTTATATACCCCACAAGCTACCGCTAGGGTGTGTGGCAGGGGGTGAATACACACCAGACTAATTTTACCCGAGCATGACCCTACCGCGGTCGAACAATGTTTATTTGTTTTATAACATTTGCTAAATTTATAACATTCGCTAACCCCAGCTCGGTCGACATTAAGACCTATATAAACTCACAGGCTGAAAATATCAATTGGCTAAAATTTTAAAAACTCATTATCAGAGTTTTTGTAATACTTACAATGAACACACTTTATTCCCTTTCTTTTAGTGAAATTTTCTGTTCATAAAATGAATAGAGGGCTATGAATTTCTCCCAGTTCACTGACTGGAGGAATTCACATGTAAACGAGGCAGTTATATTTTCTGGAATATATTAACCGACTTATTCTAGTACTATATGCAGAAAAGCTCTTTAAAAAGAGATAATTTTTTTAGAAGCCAGTTAGACATCCATGGTTTAATGATAGGGGCAATTTCTGCACTGAAAGTCACACTTCAGGATGCTTAATATATAGACATTTGAGAATGACTAAGCCTATGTCACCTAATTATTATGGAAGCTGCTCTACTCAATATTTCAACATTGAATTGCGCCAGCATTCTATGAAAGTTAGTTCATTTTAAATGCTTATCTTCAACACGTAATACATACATTACACCGTGAACTACATTATTTTCTTCTTTAACTCTATCGTAAATAGCTAAGTATAAAGACGATTGAAAACATTACATTACTAAATCTACAAATGGTTTAATATATAATTATTTAATCTAATAAAATAAAATATTTTATTACTATAAATTAGTTCGATAGCGTTCCAAATTACTCCCTTAATAACGTTCGAGCATATTTCCCAACGGATTAACAGGGTATAAGCACAGAATTATTTGAAGCCCATTGTCCCTATGGGTAATCATGTCCACTAAGCAAAAAATGCACGATCCTTTCAATTTTCAATTAAATTTTAGGTTAAACCTTTTTGATAATTCAGATTATCTCATTGTTAATTTAAAGGATTTGGTGAAAATATAAGCATGAATATTAATTGAGGCGCTTATGCGTAACTGCACAACTATACAAGTAATTAAAATTTTACCACTCACTATGAAGGATAACAAATACTAATGCATAGAGCGCTTGCGTTTAAAATTGCCAAGAATTAGGGAACCGTTTTTTTTTTGTAATATTTCGACACAGCTACAACCTAGCTGCAAATATGAGCGAAGTAGCGACCATAAATAAGCGAACTGAGGAGAACAGTTGGAACACTCCCAATCAATAAAACATTTGACAGTGGAGGTTGGAATACAATGGTAGACAAAGAGAAATATGGAAGAGGTTGGGTTCAATTCAAAGGTTATCTACCATTTCAATGGTATGGGGTCAATCTTGAGAACATTCATCTTGAGGAATAAGACAAACTTTGTAAATTCAAAAATTTTTAAAAATACGGTACTTCCGGTTTCATCGCATAGGTGACATCTTCAGGTACAATTCTCTAGAAGGATTTACACGCGTGAGGCTCCGAGAGAAAGGAAAAGGGAGGGGGGAAGAGAGGAAGAGTGATTGGGGGACTGTTCGTGATGATATCACCTATCTGATGAAACTGGTAGTACCGTTTTCATATATTTTCGTGAATATAAAAATGTAGTCGTAATCTACCAATTACGATATGCATTGGAGGATCCCTAAAAAATGCAAAGAACTACTGGAGACATCGCGATAGTTATTTTAACCAAGTCATCCACTGATGAGCACCTTATTGCAGGAATTTCACTCTGTAAAAGTCATTCGCCTTGACCAAGACGCGTGGCGCATAGCTCGCGCCTAATGTAGAAATACTAGGAACGAGAAAATAATTCTGAACGTCGTGCAAGATTAAGTTTTTAATACTATTAAACAATACCGTGGAGCATCATAAGTGGCGTACATAAACGGATCATATGCTGGAAGAAGCAAGAAGATACAGATCGGATGTGACATCATCGTCAGACTACACCTAATTACAGCGCCAACGATTCCTAAAGCTTCTGGGAAGCTGGTTTAGATAGGAATTATATTTTAGTAATACTTAAATTGAAACGCTTAATTCAAAATAATTTAATGGGAGTTATGGTTCAAAATTCAAGCGTAGTTTTAGGATAAAGAGAAGAAAATACTTAAAATAAGGCAAAGAAAATTCAGGATAAAGCGATTGAAATATTTTTAAAGGATGACAAAGTTGTGGAAGAAGCAACAGGAAAATAAAATATTAAAAATAAGAATAAAAAATACATACATAACCATAAAAATAATTGGGACTTTGGAGAAGAGAACAAAATTGAAAAACGAGAATTATATTTTAGTAATACTTAAATTGCAACTTTAAATTCAAAATAATTTAATTGGGTTTATGGCTCGAAATTAGAGTGTAGATTAAGATTATAGATAAGAAAATGCTAAAAACAAGTCGAGAAAATTCAAGATAAAGGGATTGAAATATTTTTAAAAGATAACAAGAGTTGTGGAAGAAACAACAGGAAAATAAAATATTAAAAATAAGAATAAAAAATACATGCATAACCATAAAAATAATTGGGACTTTGGAGAAGAGAACAAAATTGAAAAACGAGAACACGGAGTTCGCCAGAAGAATGTACGGAGAAGAAAACAATAAACTGGTGTAAAAAGCTATTAGGATAGCGGAAATGCGGTGAAATGATGAATGCCTGAAAATAGATACTCTACAGAGGGAAAGAGAAATAGGCACGATCTACATGAATGCAAGAAATAAATAAAGGAATGATGATGCTAAAGGTAATAAATTAACAGAAATGGTATGAATAAAATCATAACAGATCCGACGAAGACAGAGCTTTATGGTAAAAACTCCATGACAAGTAAGTGAGCATACTGGCACATACACAGAAATAATGGGTTGGATCCAAGAGCATGAGATTCTTCGGAAAAAACTCGAAATACGGAAAAGGAATTCGATGAGGGCAGTTTTGATCCATAAAAAGTTAGCCTAGAGTTTTCATGGAAATAGTTGAAAGAATTTTTATGGCCTTATTCAAAACATTTATGAAGTAAGACGATGAGAAGTAGAAGATGAAGCAAGTAGATGAGAAGGACCATCTCCAATAACAGCGGCGTCAGCTATCTCTTCCCCGCTGATGAACCTCATTTCGCCATTGCTGAGGTTTCGGAGGGAGACTATACCTTAAGAACGCTTAATGCCCATAACAAATATCTGCACAAGATATTATAAATAGTCGTATTTTTAAGGCAAACAACTTCAGAAGAAATTTGAATCAATATATTTGGCGAATGTCCAGTTTTTATACCATATCTTCCATTAATTATACATTTGCCATTAAAAAGACATTTCAAGCATCTTTCAAAGGATGCATATGCATGGTAGTAGTAGTTATTAGGGGAGGCGACCAACAACTGAGTTCATTTGCGGCATCAGGGAATAGAGGAAGACACGGCCGGCGTAGTCATTCTCGTAGCATACTTTCATCGTTAGGCACCACGCTGTTGGCTGTTCAACGTACGGCGTACTCACTTCAAGTGCTCTCCACAAAACATCTAATGTAGGGTTCGGGATTCCACTGAAAAAAAATCTGCTGCCTCCAGGATTGGGAACCAGACCCTCTTGATTAGGAAGCCAGCACGATTACCACTGCAACATTCCGAAACCCTCAAATTAACTTATACTAATGGAGTTAAATTGGAGTACGCCGTCCGGCGGATGGGACGTTAAACTTTTTATCCCTTGGCTTCCTTCGTTAAGAGTAGGTTATTGCCGGCGCCAGGTTTCTCTCCTTCATTCCTCCATTCCCTGAAGGTCCCACTTCTACCAAATTAATAACATATTCGAAATAGTGCGATGGTATCCCTTAACCCAGCGACCAGGTATCGACAAGTCTGCGGAGCAATTTTTCATAGTCGCACAAACCCTGCACGAAGTGCTGCGTGGCAACCACCATAAGTCTGATCTATTCTTGGCACACATTGTGTAAAACTTCTTTCGATAATCTCATGCGATGGAGGCGGAGCAATGACAAGGGACGTTGTCGTCGGGTTATGTAGGCGCACCGTCGGCGAAAGGCATCGGCGAATACGGTGCCAGGAATCTCAGCCCGCAGCGATGATGGCCAACGGTGGCCCACAGTCCGGGCCCGTAGACCACGCAGGCGACGGGAATGCGGGTCCCAGCAGCGGGGCCATGCAGCCCGCGCGATCGCCTGAGCCACACTCGACCGTGAAGATTAGCTTCTTGCGGGGAAGGAATGGGGTGCGAAGCTGTAAAACCACGAAAGCAAAGCGACTATACCGTGACATTTTCTAATCGGCCCCAGCCGCTTCGAACCGATTGGTTAAACTTGCTATTCTCAAAAAAGTATCAAGAGCACATTCGCCCTCCTAGATTCCGCTGCATTTAATTCCTGTTTTAGAATCATATGTCCTGAGTGTCTTCTCATCGCAGAAGCGAAGTTAACATCTTAGCATAAGATCGGATTGGTGCGGTGGCTAACGTACTGGCTCCCCACCCAGAGTTCGCATCTAGGAGGCGGCAGATTTTTTTCAGTGGCATCCTGATGCCTAGCTTGGGTGTTTTGTGGAGAATACTTAAATTGGGTATGCCGTTTGTCGGATGAGACGTTTAACTATGGAAGGCCTTTCCTTGACAGTAGCAGACGCCGAGTTTCTCTCTTCCTCCATTCCCATCCATCCCTAATATTGCATATGACTTCGGCTATCAGTCGCCTCCCCTAAAGCTACTACTATTAACATGCATATGCACTCTTTGAATTATGTTTGAAATATCTTTTCAATGGCCAATGCACATGTATAATTAATAAAACACACGGTTTAAAAAATGGACATTTACCTCAATGTATTGATTCAAATTTCCTCTTAAGAAGAAAAAAAGTTTCAGCAAAAATCCAAAAGACTATTCATCTTCCTATCTTTTCGTTCAGCACTACTGCTACCCCTTACTGGCTCTCTCCCCATCTGTTGTTTCACTCTGTACCTATTACTCTGCAACCCCATTCTCTTTCCACCTCACCTTTTACAGTCCTAAATTATCTAGTGAATTAGGGAATCGGGATTGATGCGGGGGCTATCGTACTGGCTTCCCACCCAGAGGGCCCGGGATTCAAATCCCGGCGAGGTTAAATATTTTTCATGGTATCTCGATTCCTGCTTGAGGTGCTTTGTGGAGGGCACTTTGAGTGAGTACGCCGTCACTCGGATGGAACATTAAGCTGCGGACCCCTATGCACCTTTCTTTAAGAGTAGGCTAATGCCGACGCCGGGTTTTTCTCCACCCTTCATCCTTTCCTGTCCATCCCCTATGGGGCAAATGACCTCAGCTGTCGGTTGCCTCCCCTTAAATACTACTACTACTCTTGTGAATTAATTCCTCTCTGGTCTTCAACTGGGTTCATGTCCCTCGTATGGTGGAAATGAAGGGCCTAACCTCTTGTGGGAGACCTTGTGGAATTCGTTTACAAAATATACTACGAAAGCACCAGACCTTTCATCACTTGCAAATCTTTATTTTCTCTATCCACAACTAACTTCATATTCACTAATTTTCATGTCCTCAACATTACTCAAAGTTTCTAAGTCCCTCCTATGTAGTACAATTGTTTTCAATACTGACTGCTTTTCCATATGAGAAAATGAAGTTTTATATGGGGTTGTCTAAGCCCACTCTACTCTTAAAATAATTTTCCTTCCAAGTAGTAACTTCTTTGGGATGTAATGTACACAATGAACAAGAAAATACGTTAATGTAAACTTGTGCGTCAACTCTCTCTGTGTTTTAGTTTTTGCGAACATAACTTATGTGCCACCAGTGGTTCCCTACTTAGAGACCACAATCAATTAGCAGGTGCACATAATATCATGGTAACATAAAATACCAAAACAAAATCAACATAAAATAAAGTCACATGACTCATAATTTCTGTTACCATAATCTAAGGTGGGCAACAAAAATGTTTTCTCTATCCAGTAGACTATCTTTGGCATTGAATCCAAATGCATTCACTATTTACTCCCTTCCTTCATCAGCAACAATCCAAAAATGATCAAATATCATAACAAGAATCTGTTAATAACAATTTCCAACAGTTAGTAAATAAAATTCACATAATTTACATGATTAACTGTTATTTATTTCATAAAACAGATGTGTGGGAACCAGACTAGAACTAGAATCTAGACCACTTCTACCACACATTTCTTAACATCATATTTTTTCAGGAGATGAAGGTGTAGGCATCACATGATGACACAGGCAAATTCATTGAAGGGTAAGATCAGTATTTTTCTCAAAGAGATTACAGAAAGAACTCTCTACAGTTACTCACATTGTGAAGAATAAGTTTTCGATGTTTCACAATTATCATGATGAGGAAAGCTGGTAAAACTTGATCTTCATCATGAAGAGACTATTGAGAGCCTATTATTGAAGAAAAAATAAGTTAAAGATCATAAGTAACTATCTTTGTTAATTTCAAATTATACCATTACTAAATATATTTTTGAAACAATAATTTTAGTGTTTAGATTTTGAAACAATTTTTTTACTCTTCTTCAGCAAATGGAAGATCAACAGAATTTGGACTGAAACCAATTTTCAAAATAAAAAACTGATTGCAGAAGTGTAAAACAATTGAAAATTATACGTGGTAATGATTATATTTCATGGCAATCCCACATCCACAAAGGGAAATCAAAATACTGAATAACATCAATTAAAAATTGAAGAGAAAAAATTTAGAAAGTTAAGTCCATTGAAACACAAGTGTGTTCCACCTATTTATACACAAATAGGACCCCTTCCTTCTAACTTCAAAATGGTAAAAATAGGGAGGGAAAGGTTCAAAAAAGGCTACATTTAAAATAAACCTCAAGAATGATATTTGCATATCTCAACGCAAAATAGAAACATACCAGACAAGGCATATCTTTTTCTCTTGATAAAATGCATATCATTTCAATCATTGCCAGGATTCATAAAGAGACAAAAGAATAAACCACTACAATACATGGAAAATACATTGTTTCTTCATAATGTGAAAGGGTCTAACATAAGCAGATAAGGGTGCATTCCCAGTTGTTCAGATTTCCTCAGAAATTCACCATAATTTATGCCCATTTTAGAAGTAACATCATGGCAACTTCACAATTTTTGTTTTCCACAGAGATACCTCTTCAAAAAACTACTTCAGGTTTCAAGGCACTAGAAACTAGCAATTGATCATATAAACATGAAGCAAAGTATGGTGGCATTCCTGTTGATAGTTTGTAAATATCTACAAGCATACAAGAAATTCAACACAGGAACAATATAAGGTTATGAAACCATTATACACAAAAGGCAATTGTGCATCATAATATACTATAGTCAAATTATGTGAGGTCATGAGAGCTTTGCGAACATTATTTGTAACCGGAATGCCAATCGATTTGTTGAATGATTAGCTGATGGTATTTGAGAGAAAAGTCATTAGCCATATGATTTGCTTCTGCGAATCTTAATCCCACAAAAAGGGAGTGCCTGTAGGTTTCATAATACTATATGTTCATAAAACTTAACTCCTTTATTGCAAAGAAACCAATGACATTTGAACAATGTTCGACCTGTTTTAGGGAGTCAGCAGTAAAGTGAATTTTGCAGTGTTTAAATTAAATAAAATTAATTGAGCTAGTATACTCAAAACTTGCTATTATAGTATCTGTCAGATAGAAAAAAGGATAGTTAAAAGCAAGTTGCTTAAGACCTTCAATCAGGCATCTGGAAAATTAAATTCAGCAGACCCATGAACACTAAAACTATCACAGTTCAAATAAAAATTAGCTGAGAAAATAGCAAGGTGATAAACAGTAAAGCTACACTAATTTGATTTAAAATATTAATCATTGACATGAAAATACCAAAGGACTCATGAAGAATGAAAGGGTTGCAATATCAAAATAAGTGAAGACTAGCATAAGAGGACAACTCCAAACCATGAGTCATATGCCATTATCATTCACAATGCCCCCAAAATAAGTTAAAAGATAGGAGGAAAATTTAAGACAGTCATTCAAAAAACTCATTCATCCTAAAGAAGCAGTCACAACAGGGGATACCTGCCCAAGGCAGGTGGCAAAAATTGTACACATTGAAAAGGCATTCAATGGCACGCAGAATTGGAGATCTTCAACAAAAACCGGTAAAATAAGGCCAAGTGCATAATAAAATTCCTATTTTATTATGCACCTGGACAGTCTTTAATATGAAGAACTTGTCAACTACAAGAAATTTACCAAGAGAAAAAAATTTGTCTTGCTCAAGATTCCAACCACCATGCTCTGCCAATGGCCATTCACTTATCTTAAAGTTATACCAAAAAATTCCCTCAAGTTATGGCATATCAAAAGCATAATTATTATTATTATTACATCCCCAAAGTTCAAAAATCTTTTTTCTGAGTACCCCCTCTGATTTTGAGACATGAAGAGAATGACTTGGTGTTCATTATTAAGATTAATTGACAATATGGATACAGAGGCTCAAACCTCAGTCCCATCAAATGATTTAAATATCATTGATGTACAAAATTAGTGGTTATATTTCACCAGCAACTGCTTTGTACCTTGCAGTAATTCCCCTTGAAAGCATTCCAATCAATATCACTTCTTGTGATGAAAAGAGGAAAGGCAAAGATGACCGATTCAACAAAGAGAAGCAATGATTAGGTGTTTGTTTTCCATAATATGTGATAAAACTATGCATATGATCATTTTGTGTCTTCATGATCACATATCCAGTGCATTCTAGTCAGTTTGGTTTCAAATTTCAACCAAAACACAAAACTAATCACAAACAATACAAATTTTTATTATTTACATGAATGATTCACCTTTTGATAAATTTAAGTAAGCAAGGATTTTTATGACTTAGTTAAATGTTCTAACTCTAGTTTTATCACTTTTAAAAAACATGGAATCAGCTTACATGCTTGATTTTAGATAATGGTATGAAGTTCAATTTATTGTCAACATATTTAGTCATATTTAAACCATTATCAAAGTTCATAACTTCCCAATCCGTGCATCATAGGCCAGAAAAATGTTTCCAATTTATCCACAAATTTAAATTTCCATTGAAGCATACATGCATTCTTTGCACATGCTACTGAATATTTTATTATAAGCATAAGTTTACTTGTTTCTACTGTCAATCGCCATTATCACAAAATTACTAAAAATGTACACATGAGCAAATTACCGTAAGAATGCATAATATGAGGCATTTTTATGCACAATATATAAAAAATGCAAAGTAATTATTCTCACTCCCACAGCATGTGGCAGTTTGCACAAGCAAACCACGGAAGACAATGCAGAAATGAAGTTACTTAATAGATATTAAAAAATGAATTTAAAATAGAACTAGTAGTATTAGGCAATGTTCTACTGTGCAAATAACTATGATCGCCCAAGATATAATGACTGTTAAGATGCACTGAATAAACATTTTAAGGTGGATAAATATTTAAGAGGCAAAACAGAATTATACCACGATGATATTACTTCCAGGATAGCTACGTTAAATGAAACATCATGACAAAAACAAGCCATAGTAATCAATCTGGAGGGTTGGTGAGGTAAACAGGTGAGGGTAGGAGTCATGTAATACTAAACCCCATACGGCATGTGAAATTCATCATAAATTAAGGTGGGGGCCAGTTCTTGCCCGTCTAGTCTGTTGTCCAGAAAAATCACACCTTGAGTGAAGCTGAGGACCCCCAGATGCATTAATTGTTTCTGATTCAACACTCTGTGTGGCTAAGTGTGTCAAGGCTGCAAAGTCTAATGGAGGAAGTGAACCATGCCTAATGTTGGGTGCATAGAATTATATTTAATTGGCAGCGTTTTGAAGCAATAAAAGGAAGAGTAGAATTTAGATACCAAAAAGGAAAATGCCTCCCTGAATATCTGCAAAGGCAAAAAAAAAATTTATTTCTGAAAAAGAAGCATAAAGGTACTGAAAGTAAAGGGAAGATCACCATTTCTCTTACCCATTATATGAGGTCAAACTCCTTATTTGAGTCAGTAGTTCACTAAGCCAGAGATTAAGGGGAATATTTCAAAACAATTTAGGCAACACAGGGGTTACCTTTCTAAATGATGCTTCATCAATAGAAATCCAGGTAGACCTTTCAGACAGCATACTTACAAGGGTAGGCTGTAAACTAATGCACACATGCTTGTTGACCTCGAACAAAATGACCTTCAGAAGCACTCCTGGTGGCATGTGGAAGTTAAATTCCCCCTCAACATGCATGCACAGGTTTGAGGTTGTTTCATTCATCCACTGTATTTTGAGAAGCGGAAGTAAGGAGACGTGTTCTAGTGCTGTCAACGCACGTTCAATAGCGTACTGATATCAAATTTTTAGCTGCTGAAAAAGTGACACCTACTGAGATTCATGGTCATTTAAAGGCTGATTATGGTGACGATTCTGTTGATATGTCCTTCGTAGAATGGAATAGAAAATGTAAGATTTATGAAATTGATTACATTTTCAAAGGGTCCACGTACCCAAAAATCTATTTTCTTGAAGGTAAATTAAGTGATACTGAAATAAAGATCATAAATCCAAGTGGAGGGGCCTTCAGTCAGGCAATCACCTGTTAGCTGGATTGTCTCACAATGAAAGCAAAAGTGGGAGCACAAGGAAAGTCCAATAATATCACTCATTCTGCTCTGGTGAAATGAAAACATTTGAAGACCACAGATCTCATGAGAAAGGTAATTAAATCAGTTGAATTAATATTTAATCCTCCATTTACAGTGAAGAGTTTTTAACTTCTTCAGAAATACAGAACGGCCAACAAACCCACCATGTCTTTTATGAGACAAGCCATAGCACTCCCTTGAAGCCCACAGAACACTTTTAGCTGCAGTCATGGAACACCAGCCAGAGGAGACTACGAAAGCTATAGAGCAAATAGCAAAGGTTCTCATCGATCTCAAACTATCACACACAAGAAATATGCAGCATCTAACCAGCGGCTCCTGTCAAAGTGGACTCAAAGAATTTCTCTCTAAGCAGAGTCTAGTAGTAACTTGAACAAGGTAAGTTTACTCAAAACCTTACCACGAAAATTCTGTTTATACCACAGCTCTTTTCAAACTTGCTTCATCAATCCAAAGGAATTGAACAATTATAATTTCAGTTCAGAATACCCACTTAGTCTTGGAATGAAGTGAATATTCCTTATATTTTCAGAAGATTCTCTAGAAAGAAAAGTCTTTTACTTGTGTCTGTCTTACAAATATGGATGGATATTTCTTATGGATATCATGTTTTATACATTGATAAGGGTACATACAGGTACTGTACAATTGTTCATGTGAATTTTAATTTATGCATAAAACAGTGATAATGTTAATGTTCCTAATAGTGATGGGCTAGTATGGCTCTCCAGTTTCTGGTTCAACCTGTTCTTGAGACTTGAGCCAGAATAGAAATACATATGAAAATCTTCAGTTTTTGACCCAATATTAATAAAAACAAGCAAGGCTGTTTTCAGTAAAATCTTACAAGGAGACAAGGAAGAAAACCTCACTAAGATCACTAAATCCACCACGTGGTATCCATGATCCAATGGGAATTCTAGATATCAGTATTACTATGCTCAGTAGCTTATTAAGCATACAGTACACTCTATTAATTGGGATTTCCAAAAAAAAGTGTTTCTTTAAGACTACATAGTAATTTGGAATAAGAAGAGGCTCTTGGGAGATAGTTCACTAGAGTCAAATGTACTCTCACAGTTTCATCTACTTTGTATTATAGTTTTATACAAACTAGACAGAAATGCTTTAAAAATGTAGGTAACCAACCATTATCTAACAGTTGAGTAAAAGATATTACAAAAAAACATTGTACAGGGCACGTTTCTATAATCTTTGTACAATCATCTTATAGCTGTGAAACTTAAACAAAAACAAGAATGTAAATGAAGCTTTGCAAAATGATAAAACATCTACATAGTTATGTGTACAATTTCTAATTTGCCTATTACATAGCATTTTCTTTTCAACACGCCATTCCACTTTGTCAAACGTGATGTGGTTGATTAACTTTCAATGAGATTACCTTTTCCTTGAAGATGATAGAGTTATAATTTATACTATTGAGACTGTTGACAACCAAGAACCATAGCTTATATCCAAATTGGATTTGGACATGAAAACAAGTTGCACTGATCCATTACTTGTTCCTACTGTCTAACTTTTCGATAATCAATCCAACAGTTTTTTAATACATTGCTTCAGACTTTATGGAACTAAGAGGAAATTTGGACTGTCAAATTTAAAAGTATAATATGAACACAAAATTTTGGCTTCCGATTCAAACAATTTCTGTGTAACTAAAAACACTTTCGAGCACCACACAAAATAAATGCTGTAAATACCATGAACTCAAACTACGATGCCATTTCCTTTAAACATCGCAACACAATTTTCTAACTTTATTTAACAGCAGTTGACATTGAATTGTCTTGTACACAAATATATATGTTATACATTATGCATACTAATGTTTTATCCAAAACTGGCCCATAAGACTATACCCAGAAATATTCATAAGATTTTACTTATGTATGGTGATCATACTCAAACCAAAATAATTAAAATTACAGTAAAAGATTGATATGCAAATGCTTAAAAAAAAGAAGGTTCAAACTATTATAAAACCAATGCCTTGTAATTCTAATTATTGGTTTCAATTAAACATGGCAACCTTGTCCTCATTAAAATGAGAAAGTGAACATAATTATAGGTAAAATTCAAATGCTAAATCCTTGAGAATTTTTTTAAATAACAGAAGGAATTTTGGAACAATGCTATTGTAATATTTGTTTTATTGGAACATTTTTGCTAAATTGAACAAGTAGTTGCATATCAGATAAAACAGGAATACAACTCACAGCACTGGTTGGACCAATTATTTGTTTTGCATCAACAAATTGGTGCTGTATCTAGGGCACTTAAAGACAAAAAGAGCCAAGATATTGTTCACTACTTACACTGAGGTCCCAAAGACATTTCATCACTACAATCAATTGCTCTCAACATAATCAACCAGCTATGCCCATCTGCCTATTGAATGAACATAACACTACGTCAATAGCACCAATAATTTGTTGATGAACCAAGACAGATGTAAGAACCTAAAATCACATTTTTCCATGACGTTTCCTAAGTATACAACATTTAGGTGATAAAGGAATCATACTGAAAACTAGACATTGGGCTAATAGTCAGGACATCTGGTGTGGCAATTGTGTAGAGATAAGGGAATGCTAAACAAGGATATGAGCATTATCATGACATAGATCCTCTCTTAGTGTCTGTAACCTGCTCATCAAGATTTTCAACCACTTTTTTTATGCCTATGTTTTCAAGATTCTCTGTGCCTTCAACAGAGTCATAAGTTTCCTTAGTCACAAGTTTTGAATCACCTGATTTTCTTTCTCTATCAATTTCTTCAAGTACCATTCGGATAGCTTCAAGAGGACCCCTTTTCTCAGAGCAGCGAAGTTTTCCTGCAATATTAAAAGAATTAAATGCTTAATAAAATTCCTTTGAATTCAATGATCACATCAAATTATGACACCACATTTTTCATTAAATCCAAATAAAAAATTAAATATTTCTTAGAAATAAATTTCTCCACATCAACTGACATAATAATTATGCATCAACATATCTTATTAATTGAAATCTGTTTCCCTAGAGATGAATTTAAACTGCAGGTAGGTAAAATGAGGGTGTTGTCAGTGAAAATGAGGGCCTTTGTACAGTTAAATGTGATTATTTCAAAATGCAGGGGGCAAAAAAATTGGGCTTCAAAATATCCTCTTTGGAATTAATGAACTAGAATAAATATTTCTCGCAGTGATTCCAGTTTTTTGCCAATAAAATCAGGATTAATAATAAACTATATTCTGCTAATTCCATTTTGGGCATCTTTAAAATTCTAACAAATTAAAACCAATATCTTAATAATTCCTCAAATTTGTCATAACTAGGACTTTGCAAGCAGTTCAATCCAATTCCTTTTTTCTTCTCTTTCATAGGGCCAACTTGTGACCAACAGACCGATTTCAATTCCTATTTTGTTGTTTTTCTTCCCTCAAATATTCCATCAACTTTTTGCTTCACCTCTTTTTTTCTTTCTTTGGACCACTTTGGGCCTGGATAGTGCAATAGGAGATGCAAATGTCAGTGCGTGATTGAGTAGGGGCCCACATTATAAGACATACTGCGATTGCAGAGTTGTGATAATAACTAGGTATCTGTTGTGCAGTTAAAAATATCAAGCTGGCAGAAACTGCAGCTTGATTTTATTGGCAGATCATGTATCATGAATAGCAATTCATAAATTCCAATTCACAGTGCTAGTTAAGTTTGTTTACATATATAACTGAAGAAATGCACATGAGTTTGTGAATTTCACAGTGTACTGCACGAACTTTGCCGTGAGCTGTTTGATACTTTTATGTGCCTCTTTGATTATCATAAAGAGTATTTTCAACTCATAAAGCTAAAGTTACAATGAAGAACACATTAATTAAATAACAGGGGATTGCCTGCACTCTTTTTATTTTTCATCATTACTCAAGTTTCTATACTTCTGCAGTCTGTAGTGAGCCTAGTGTTTTTTTATTTCATCCTCAAGTAAAAAAGGTTATCTTTCTTATTTTTTCCACTTAGATTAAAGATTATTCACTAAAAATACATATTAGTCTAAACAGAGTCTAAAAACCTTACTTGTTGATAGCCGTGAACTACAAGAGACCCCAAAAATCCATTGTTATTTTGCCATTTTTCTTTTTCAATAATGCCTTAAATTGGGGACATTTGAAGTATATGAAGTGAAAATAAAAGGACAGAACTAAATTGCAATTCATTAGAATTCCTTCGGCACAAAGAAAATGACAAACTACCGATAAGTTTCTAAACTATTTCAGTAAAAATGAGGTCTCACTGAATCTCACAACAGCATTCATATTACGTGTCTTTACTTTAAATTAGTATCAAATGAAAAAGACAAAAAGCTCCATGCACAAGAGAAATTAAATGATACAGCAGCTAGCTAGGCTAAGAACCAAGTAAATTTCATACACTACAACTGTTTATCTTACACTTGGGCACATCCATTTACTTTATTCCTCGAATTATTAGAAAATGAGGAAATGCTACTTAAATTTTATACACAAATAAAAATAATCAAGCAATTAGTCATTACTATTTACCTTCATCACTACATTCTCATGTTCATCTACTTGCAATTAACCAAATATGGCTCTTTTAATTTTACTTAAAATTCCTTCTTCGTTTTGTTTCGCTTGGGCCTCAGAGCCTGCCATTGGTTTGTCTTTCACACTCTCATTTCCTAAGAGGAAACATGGAAAGCACCTATTAGTTCAAGCCCTGAATTT
The DNA here is from genome assembly GCF_022747635.1 of Hetaerina americana. Lineage (NCBI taxonomy): Eukaryota > Metazoa > Arthropoda > Insecta > Odonata > Calopterygidae > Hetaerina > Hetaerina americana. Next base: position 18,020,697 of record NW_027287427.1, read on the forward strand.
CAACCAATGCCAATTTAAGCATTTTTGGGGTGGTTGGTGGAATAAAATAAAACACATTGTCAAGTCATTAGCTGGCGAAAATTTTACGGTTGTAAGATCAGAGTAGAAAAATTGGAACTCAACAATTTTCAGGCTAAAAGGAGACATAAAATTTTGGCAATCCTCTAAGGCGATAGTTTCTTTACAATTGAATCTAAAGTGTACGTCAAGTGAGTACATATCCAAGCGAAACAAGACAAATTTTTGTACAGAAATAGTAAAAACATTCAAACTTGAAGGAATGGTTCCAAAACTTAATAAAATTTATTTAAAGAACGGAAGTGTTTTCTTTACCATCAGCAGTTCGGTTTAATCCATATATGGTCCCAGGAGTATTTTCCTCCAGTTCCGCATAAGCCATCATGAGAGCTTTCTGCTTCTCATTCAGGTGCTTTGGTACATCCACCCTCAAGTGCACATAGTGATCACCATGCCCATATGTGTTCACCTTTTTCATTCCTTTTCCACTTAAGCGAATGCGGGCATGTGATGATGTTCCGGGAGAAATCTGAAATTTAAAAATATATCATAGCTAATCAGAAAATCATTTACTCAGTAACTTTAACTTGTGCACTATTTTTGTTCCTACTGAAGGCTCCTCATCAGCATTTGCAGTAAACCTAAACTTCCTGTTTTCTAAGTCATATACATGGCATATGGCATATTCTCAAACAATTTTTAATAATATCATTATATATTTCACCAACACCCCATCATTATATAAAATGATGCAGATAGAATAAAAATGATATAATAAAACAACACCATAATCAGGGGAACTATTTTTTTATAAGTCAAAATAAAGCTACACTGGTTGCTAAAAGTAACATCAAAATATGTACACTTAAATTTTATTTTATAAATATGTATACTTGAAAAGTGAAACTCAGAAAGCTTGATACTGCTCTCAGAATGCTACAAGTACAACTACAACACTGGTATGCAGTGAATGAGCATGCAGAATTTGATAACATTAATTTAGTGTTTACCTTAAATTTATTTACAATGCAAGTTATGCAAAGGCATTACTTACTTAGCATCAAAATGCATGGCAACACTGATTAGAAATTCGATCTCATAACTTGGGAGTTAGAAATAAATAATGGAGTTGAAAAAAAAAGACTCATTGCTCACCCAGCATAAGTAATAGTAAAAGACTACCTCAGGGATCCACCAACAAATGAGAGAAAAAGTTAAGAATTTGTTCCTTCAGTAACACAACTTAACTGAGAATTGGTAATTTAAAAAGATTTTACATCCATAGCACCTACATAAACACATTTTAGGTATTAATAAATAAAAAAGTAACTTTGATTCCATAAAAATCGTAAGGTTCTATTTTATCAAACCTATTTTTAAGACAAAGTTACATCAAAACTGTAAGCACCAAGAAAATATATCACTGAGAATGGAAAAAAGAAAATATCAAAAAAAAATGGAATGGGAAAACATAGCACAAGAGTTTGAAATTAAAGTACATCTGAAGTACAAATTACTTGAGACTGCATAATTGATTAGTAAGTGTAACTATAAGTACTAAGGTTCAGCAAAAGCTCAGTCATAAAGTACAAACTTTTAACCATTATAGTATCAATAGCTAGCAAGAAACCCACCTCAAATCAACACAAAGTTACTTTACTATACCTGGATATGATGATCTTCATAAATTCCTTGAATACGAATAGCACCTCCAAGCACTGCTTGAGAGAGTGATATAGAAGCATCTGTATGTACATCAGAACCATCTCGTCTGAAGTAATCTGACTTCTCCACCTTGAATGTGATGAAAACTTCCTTGCGATTGCCAATTGGCATTCGAACAGTTTGACCATCCTCAACTCCTGAAAATTAAATGTTACAAAACTTAATAACTGTAGAAAAACATTTTTACATATGATTTTCATGTAAGTGGTCTTAATTGATCTAAATGTCACTGCATAAATTTCATCATTTGATTCAAAAACCATATGATCTATTTATGAGACCTGGATATCCTTGATAAAAATTCACAAATAAGTGATTAAAGAAACACCATCGATAATTATAGAAACTCAAAGGAGCAAGTTTTTAGGAATTGGGAGGACTTATTATGGAGAAATTCCACAGTATACAATATTTTTCCATCTAAACATTATGCACAACTTTCAGACTTGGTAGCCAAAAAATTATACATTACCAATTACAATAAGGGATCGTTTAACAAAATGTTTCGTTAATTAGAAGAAATGGGAAACGAAGCCACGATTCACAAATGGTTTTCAACCAGGAAACAATTTTGAAATTTGATAAAGGAATATAGAAATTTGAAAAATAAAGTACCTACCTGCTGGCACAGGTACAGTTATTTTTTTCCTTTGCACAGTTTGCCCTTTACCTTCACACTCTTGACATGGAAATTTTATGAACATGCGTGTTCCATGACAATATCTACAAGTAGAACGCATAACAAAAGGTCCTGCAAAAAATACATCACATAATGCATTAAGTAGCAGAAGTAATTTTTAGGGTGACATAGCATTAGTAACATTTTCCACACAAGCATTAATTTCATCTGGCAAATCTGTACATAACAATTGAAAATTACAAAGAATCCATCATAATTTTCACATCACAACTATCACTAAACAATCATTTTTTAGTTTACATGTAGAGTCGAAATAAATGAAAACCCTAGGGCAATGACTTCAAATAAGCCTTCAAAGTGCCTCTAAGCAATCAAATTAATGGTTAAATAAATGGTTGAATGACTCTACATGCTGACAAAAATAGCCTACAATTACCTTTACAGTGAATGAAGGAAAATTTTTTATTATTTCTCGATAAGTTAAAAATAAATTTTAAATTCTGATTCAAGATTTTAAAATAATCTAAATAATAATTTTCAAATTCATGTAGGCTCTACTTTGTGAGTTAAGCTTAAAATTGTTTAAAGCTGTTTCCCACTTAAAAACCAAGCGTCATTTTTAACAACTATTGTTCACAATTGTGAGAACTGCTGTTTTATAACTACAGGCACACATGAGTGATGAAAACTCATCACTCGTCAATGAACTTAACGTTCCTGGAACAGAACTGTTTGAATTTATAGTAATCAACAAACCAAGGAGATGAGTTAATTTATTTCCAGTTACCTGTACTAATAGTCTCCATTCCCGTGCCATTACAGTACGTGCATTTGACAGCTTTTGTTCCTGGTTCAGATCGAGATCCTACACATTTAGGACAAGTATCCACAACATTCAAATGGATATCCTTATTAACACCTCTAGCAGCTTGGGAAAAGGTAAGATTCATTATCACCTAAAAGAAATAAATTATAGCATCAACTAAGGTTGATTTGAAGACATGTCATAGTTAAAGAGGGGTTTTCATCCTTCAAGACTAACAATCAGTAGGTAAAATGACTTGTAGAAATCCAACTTTGACTCTTCCCCAGCTCAATTTTCTAGTCAAGCCAAACAAAATTTGTATTCAAATAATGGCAATGACCTCTGAGTGTTTTTACAAAACTTTTTCCTAATGCAGCAACATGTTAGATCAAGTTCCACAGTAAGGCTTACCTTATAGACCCAAAAATTTTTATCTACCAAGAATGCCTGTTGGAAGAAACTGGCCAATCCATAAAAAGGAGGTGTCAGAAAAGGGATAATAAAGACAGGTTACCTCTTGCCAACCTCCTTTAATTTCAACCTGCCAATACTTATGGCAGCATCAATTTATTACTGGTTAAGTAACACATTGTCTTGAATACTTGTGACCACCCTCTCGGGATTACACAGGTCATGGGTCAGTGCAACATTATTTTAGGAGAAATTTAACCTAAGTTGTGCGGCCAAAGTTGGAAATCTACCTCTACAGAGTACCCTGCAAATCACAGAAAAGGTTTAAGGGTAGAAGTGTTAGGATGCCACTTAAAAAATAGGAAAGAAAGACATCTGCCAAGGAAAGATTTGCAGTGAATCCTCAAATTTACAGAACCTGAATATACTTTATCCTTGATTTTTTATAATTTTAAGTTGCTAAGTTTTAGAATTCAACGTCAAATTTTTTATAGATAATCACAAAGTTGACCTTAAAATATGATCAATTACACATGTTTGACAATTAACAACACTACATCATATTTATTAGTGATAGTTGACACAGAGGCAGAGAAATTAATTTCAAAACTTGCCCATAAACTAAACACAAAACACATTAATAATAGTTAGCATAAATACACATGATCTTAATGATTATAACTCTTAAAATATGTTACCAAATTTGTGACTTGACAAGTCTGCAGAATTACTATAATCAATAAATTCATTACATAAGCTAGACAAAAGAAGCTGAATATACCATTCTTTTCACTCCATATTCTCTAAAATATGATTTTTGCAAAACTAAGAGAAACAAATTGAGTATGAAACAGCTTCTTACATTCTCAGAACAAAGGTAAGATCTTAACTTCCAACCATGCAATTACCACATACTGTAAAGTTCTATATAAACTCTGGGCCTCACCTCTTGTGCACCACCGAAACCAAAATTTGATTCTGCATAATCCTCAAATTCATGGAGTCCTTGCTTAAAGCCAGCATCCCCAAATATTTTTCTAAACAGTTCCTCTGGATCAACTGATGAATGAAACTGCCATGATTGAGCATTGAACCCACTAGCCCCAGACCTTGGATCACCCCCCGGGTGGCCACCACCCATTCCCATTTGCTCTGATGTTGCCCCCCACGCATCATATTGTTTCCTTTTATTTTCATCACTCAACACCTGGTAAAAAAATGTTTCTCAGCATGAAAATAAGAAAAGTATTTTCGATAAAGTTTCACAAAATATTGCATCAGGGAATCAGAGCTCAGACATCTATATTGTTTACCTTACCACTAGCAACACAAAAACTGGGTTCTTAAAAATTAATTCATTCCAAAATGTAACACATATTAAAATTTTTAGGTGTTTTCCAATGATTCATTTCAATTCCTTATCGATTCATCAAGAAATTTGAATGAATTTCCAGCATGGCATCCTCAAAGGGTATGGGGCTTAGACTTGGCACTACCATTTCTTTTGGAATACAAGTGGCAATAGGCATATGATGATCAGAAAATGATTTATGGAATATCCAATGAGTGAAAATAAGGGTTACAGCCAAGAGGCGCATGTCCTTCACCAACTATTTATAATGCAAGCTTATTCATTTCTTCAAATAAGATGGAAACTCATGTTCATTATCTTGAGAAATATTATAGTCATCCTAACCCTCTCTCTCTAGAAGATGTCGATCAAATCTGATCAAACATCTTCCTTTAACCAAATGAAGCACACTCAGCTCGCCAGCATTATCGGACTGAATAAATAAACATAATTTACCAAGTAAACTGTCATGAGAATCTAGACATTTCCAAGATAAATAAAACAAAAATTGAGAAAACCATAGTGACAAAACTAAATTTACAAGAAGCAGAAGAGAGAGCAAACAAACATGGCAACATAGTTCAAAGAAAGACAACATTTGTAAAACTAAAATCGACTGAGTTATCCACCAGTTATGTCACACCATGTTCTTACTGGCTCCTGGAAAGTCGCATTTTTCCTTCCTCTGCAGCCATGTTATGAAGACTATAATTTTTAGAAACTGATGGCACTAAGCACACACAAAACTTCATTTAAACCATCTATTCCTAGATTAATTTAGTCTACACACCAATGGAAAGCTATGATTTTCACTTTATCCCTTTTTGAATGTTCTTTTACGACAACTAGGCAAAATATTCAGCTAGCAATTGGCCCACTACTGCAGTCCCAGACCATAAATATCCATTTTTTTAAAATAATATTTGACTGTAAAAATATGGAGGCTTAATTTGCTCGCAAGGTTTCTGCAAAAACATGGCAAAACGTTTTGGGTGGAATTTTTCCTTAGATGTTTTTTTGTTTCTACTGTCTTCATCTTTAAAAATGCAATAAGCACATTCTAGCTTCATCATTTTTAAAGTATACGACCATCCTTGGAAGCCTAAGGTGGTACAAAAAATGGACCTGGTCCCCTTATCCTAAAGTGGGGATTCTACATCACGGCAAATGCTTAGTCAATGTTGAGCTCTAGCCTCACCAAATCTGTAGTCATTCAGTCTGTAATTTTTATACACAGCAAGGTTAAGTTTATGCACAAAAATTTGCTAGGTTTTTTATTGATACTGATGCCTGATTAGTTTAGAATTCCAAAGATACATTGGCAAGCTGAAATAATCTCATTCCAAAGCTGAGTAAAATCCCCATTCTAATCATTTGACTTCTACTGCAGCAATTACATCATATCTCACATGTGATACAGTATCTTCGTTAGTTTCAATTTAATATTGTAAAAGTGTCAGTTTATACAAACCACAACAATATTCCACATTCAAGTAACAAACTATCTCAGATGTAAATTAAATAGTACATTTTCATCGAAAGTATGACGTTTAATCTTTATTTTAAGTAGCTGAAGGCTAAACATGTTCCAAAATTAACAAAACGTTGATTGGGGAACATGAAAGCATAAATCAATAATAATCTAAAAATAGTAATTGCACACACAAAAACGTTCGGAAAACAATCAAAAAAAGTATAATTTTATGAGAACAAATGGCAGCATAGGCATAAAAATGACTATTCAATTTCATCAAGTCATAATTATTCAAATCCTTTACTGGAATGCTACCTTACCACTAATTTAACACCATTAACTATCTATCATGTTAAAAAGGTTTCCATAGGTTTGTTGCATTTGAAAAATTCTATCTCCAACAACCACTTATAAAGTTGGGCACAAATTACATGTACTAGCAGATTATTGGAGGATAAATGGAGAAAGCTAAGGTTAAAGATCATAATTAATGTTTCCATTTTGTAGTATGTCAGCAAGGGTAATAATGGATGTAAAACGCCTAAGTTACAAAATTATACAAAAACAAATATATAATAAATTTGAAACTCCAATAGCCGTAAACAGTTGAACTGTTTAACGTCAACTGTTTACGGCTATTGGAGTTTCAAATTTATTATATATTACTAGCCGTAAGAGCTCATTTCTATCAATATACAAAAACAAGTTGATCCTTACTCATGACAAACGCCTAGTCATCGTACTTCCAAAACTCTCATTATGAGGTTAAAAAGAATCTTAAGTAATTCTAGCTAACTGGACCTGCCCCACGACTGGCTCGTACTTTATGGCTGAAATTAGCTGATGAACGAATAAAATTAACATCCATCTACCTTTTTTGGCAAAGGTAATCAATAGTTCGATGCCTACATTGTTTTCATCAGCATGATTTTTTATGTTATTTGTGGGCACCACTTCCGATCATTAAGGTCGTGGGACAAGTTTAGTCAACTCTAACCATTGTGACAAACGTTGACCGAAGTAAATGATGTGTATTTACAATCAAACGTGTTGCGTATTTCTAGCGAATAACGAATTACCTTTGACAAAAATGGATTTCTAATATATTTTTGCTCCGCGAAATAGTTTCAGGGTAGTAGAGTTGAGGAGTGGAGTTGTATTATTTGTTGAAGGCTTAATCACTGAGACAATGTCTTTTTTAAAATATTCAACTCTCTACGTAAGAAGAGACAATCGGGTACTTTAGAATATCTTAAACCGCATGTTTTTCCACGATTCATTGGATGTTTTTGCAGATCACATTTTACTACCCGATTGGAATGATGTTAACAGAATAATAAAGATGTTTACTTACTTCGTATGCTTCGGATACCTCCTGAAACTTTTTTACCGCGTTAGGGTCACCTTTATTTCGATCTGGATGATACTTTTTAGCTAGCTGAAAATAAGAATTCTTTATTTCTTTTGGAGATGAATTTCGTGCCACACCAAGAATTTCATAGTAGTCCCTCTTCTTCTGTAAGTGGTTCGATGAGAAGTGTATACATCGTACATTATACCGGGTGTGTAGAGGACCTAAATTTCACGTAAATTATGACAATTAAAAAACATAACCATATTGTAATGAAACAAAGGTAAAATCAGAACTCATCCTCTCACTATACGATAACTGTGCGAGCATTTGCAATGACGCAAATTTGCCATTTTATTACTACGCAATGCTTACTTATTGCGGTGGCTAGAAAATTTCTCAATCCTGTTGTAGCATTTGAACTACTATAAACTCTTCCACATGAATTACACCGATGAAATAATAGCTTGGGATATGTTTTAGGAGGCTGCCAAGCAGAAAATAAAAATGTTTTAGAAACCGCTACTCTTGACAATCCCCTCGTGGTGGCCATTGCTGCTGAAGGCAGTTGTCCGACGACCAATTGCCTAGCGGTCGCCGCGGTCGCAGACGGTGATGAAATGCCAAAACAAAAAAGCAGCGGATTGACCAGAATTTATTCAGAAACATGATGTGGAGGCAAATATTTCGAATTGCAACCCAAAGATCTCCAATTTGTATGTGTGCCGACAGTTTAATGCAGAACTGGAGATGCATCTGTTACTCATCATTATCGAGTGTTAAGATTGCACGTCTATCCACATTTAACGATGGGGTCAGTCGAACAGATCTTCGTAAGAAAGAAAGTTCTGACAAGAAGGGCAGTGGGAAGAAAGTATTTGAGCCTAAAATTACTTTGATTGGAACCGATGAAAACATCAGCATCGTGTCCTTGGAAGATGGGCATAAAATAGCCAAAAGAAGAAATTTAAGACTGGTAAAGATGTTAGACTATGACACGAAAACGCAAAGACCAGTGTACCGTTTGATGTCACTTTATGAATTCAATGAGGAGCACAAAAAGGAAAAAGCTTCCAAAACCAAATCTCCTACACGAGAAAAGCTTGTAACTTTTTCCAGCCGTATAAGTGACCATGACATCCAATCAAAAGTAAAGATGATGGATAAATGGCTTTCGAAAAACTATGAAGTTCGAGTGGTTATCAGTGGGGATTCCAATGACCCGAAAGCTGTTGTAAGTAAATTTTTATCATTATTATCAAATCCAACTTTATTCATTTTAATACATTTTATCTTTCAACACATTGTAATCGTGACATACACACTCTTTTCAGGAAGAAGTTTACAAAACATTAGAAAGTCGCATGAAAGAAACAGCACGATTTCTCCAGAAACGGCAGGTCAATGCTGATATTAGGTTTAATGTCAAAAGCTTGCCTGAAAGTAAATCTAGTGCTATGCAAGAGAAAATAGAACTAAACAAGCCCGTAGCTGACTCTTGAAACTTCAATTATTGTGTGTGGTGCAATTATGGTAATTTGGTAAAGTGTTGGCTATTAATTGGTTTGTATTTTAGAATTAGATGTAAACTTATCACCCCTTCAATAAAGAATTGGGGTAAACGCGTGGTGCTGAGAAATTTATAAATTGTGGGATTATTAAACTTCTGCACTGTTAAGAACTAAACTGTGTTCTATTCCAGCTGTAGACTTAGATGAATCCACACCCATCCATTGTTATCTCAGTTTTTAAACAATTTTAAACCCGGTGAGATCTTACGTTTCTAAAATTCAAAGCATAGATGTTAATAATGTTTCAATATAATTTACTTTAAAACATTTTACTTACAGCGCAGATTTTTTATACTGAGATGGTTATTCACCTTAAATTATGAGTTCGTCATTTTTAATTGTAAATTACAATGGATTAGGAAGTAAGAGGCAGGGCAGCAATTTGCAATGACGAAATTCAAGTCGTGATCCACATGGCTTTCCCATGGGTCCTGGAGCAACCAAAAGTGTCCTAGTCCGTTGTTGAGCTGCTTTGGGGCCACATGTTTGGGAGCATGGTGACCATGGGCTCCATTCTCCCAGCTGGCAGGCAACATAGACTGACAATAAAACATAAATCACATAAATTGTCATTAACTCAATAGGGTTGCCAAACATTCTCAAAAACCAGAAATTTCCTGATTTTAAGGACTAAAATGACTGTGCTTGCATGGAGAAAGTTGTTTATCCCAGATAAAGAATCATTTGTTTACACACAAATGCCAAGAGTGCAAGCAGTACATCTACCTCAAACCAGTATTTTTTAGAGTCGATGAAAGAAAAATTGCAGACGCCTAGGCAAAGTCTGCATCCCACTTTGTTAAGTAATCCATTGTAAAATGCCAATATATAAACAAGCAAACTGATATCATAATTGTTGAATGACTCCTGTGAAACTTAAGTGCATCCCAGTGCTACAACTATAAAGCCATAGTGACTAATGTAATAGCATGTTTTGTCATGAAAGATATTAAAGGAGCTCTTTCAATGCATAACTTCATTGCTATGAGCATATATGCTTGTAACTTTAAATACTGGAAATATGTTTCCAACCATTATAAAGTATTTTGATTTAATGTTTAAGGTATTCAAGCATGTTACTCTGAGGAATTCCAGATTGAGTCTTCTGGTTGAGTAGTGGATTATCTTCACAATTCAATTACTCAAGTCAAAGTGAAGAAAAGTGTATTTTGGAATGATATGACGAACATAAATTCCAGAGGTTATTGAGGAAGAGAGAAAATAACAATTTCATAAACCGGAATGTAAAAGCATTTTGTCAGTCCATAATAGGAGTTGGCTGTGCAGCATATGTTCTCCGCCAACCACTACAAACTACAGCTGCACTCTTGACAAATAGGATTTGATAGTTACAAATATTTCTTGTTCTACACACCAAATTTTACTGAATTTTTTGTAATATATTGTACATTTTTCTTAGGTCTAGCATTTCGTGCAAAGATGAGCTGCTTTCCAGTCGTCAAAATGCATAAAAATTTACAGAAAGAAAAATACAGATTTGTTAATTCCATTTTAATGTTTTTATCTTACAACCCAGGTTTTGATACATAGGATCATCATCAGGACGCTGTATATTGAAATCATAGTAATTAAAACATTTAGCGGAATTAACAAAGCTGAATATTTCTTTCAGTAATTGATTAGTCACACAAAGTCAAGCCTGAAATTAAAACGTTTGACATGAAACTTTAAAAAAATAAAATGGCATGCATAGAGGATCTCAGTATTTTTGTTTTGTTTATATTAAGTAAGAAAAGGGTTCGGTTCTTGTTATACTACCTCAGAGGAGCAATTCTCTTTTGATAAAGGAAGCGGAAAACTACCAATTTTTCTATCTTTGACCATGGTATAAACATGAAGAGGGATTTTCTTACATTATTTCACAATGGGCAGAAGAAAGAAATTGGCTTTCAATAAATTCAGTAAAGGCTATTCTGCTAATACAGGACTATATGGGGCATATCAGCTGCCCAATAGTCCCTCCAAGTTTTAAGGAAAAAGGTAAGGTTCCTGGCTCTTTCCAGCAATCCTAAAAATGTCTGTTACATAGGTGACACTGAAGGTACTTCAACTTCAGAAGTATAATTGGTATTAAATTTTTATTTTTTGTTCATTTTTTATACCATGTATAAATGAATTGATTTGTGAATAAAAATCACATCCTTAATATAAAGCAGTGAGTTTCATGGCAATTGTTCCTTCACTCATACTATGGTAAGGCCATCCTGGTTTTTAAAATTAAGTGAATGGCAATCTTAACTCTGAACAAATCATAAAAATTCAAAACACCATACATGAAGTAGTGAATCAATGAGGTAGAGGTAGAATATTCATTAGTGATTAAGGATAAGAGCCAAAGTAATGTGGAGGAAAGATTTTACAATTGGAGAATTAGAATAAGGGAAATCACAGAAAACTTATTAAGAGTAAGGCAGTACATAGTAAAAATATCAGTTTTATCAAGGAACATAATTTGACATTGAAATTTATCGTAATAACCAATAAACACCATAGGATTTTACTAAGTTTTACATTATTTTCAACCTTAAGATAGATTTTTTATAACGAAAGGCTTCCTCTGTTGACTTTATTTGTGATGAATTAACCAGTGTTTGTACATTATATATATCATATGTGAGAAATGTTTTTAATGAAATAGTGGAATAGTCTGTCCCTCGTGCATGATAAACTGAGATAAAATTCTTTCAGCAATAAGTTAGAAAGCACATGGCATTGAATAACTATTGAAGTCAATAACATTATTTCTCTTAGTCTTCCCTTTGGTTTGTAAACTGTCAACCAGATAATAAGGATTGGTCATGAAATGAATTTCCATACCTGTCCTCATATTTATTTTCCATTTTGTAAATGAATGTTGAAGGTGTCACATTCAAACAATTTTTTTAACAGCAACAAAAATGCTGTTGTCTCTTTATAAGAGTACTTCATATTCAGAAATTCCTTGTAGCTTCTCATATTAATATCAATTTCTCATGCTGTGTATTCACTACCAATAATAATTCCCTTTTATAAGAGGATCCTTTGATAATGTTGACAAGCTTATTGATATTGGTACACCCATTCATAAATTAAAATTTATTCATGAAGGTTATGATTGTCAGACTTGGGTTTAATGTATGTACTTGTATTTTAAAGAAAAGAAATGTTCTTACTTTCTCATACAAGTAAATTTTTTTGCTGTTAATGATTTTCAGCATGATAACCACTGAATTGTTATAATTTTGGTCAAAAATGGTAAACCCTTACTCAATCATTATTTGAGGAAACATGGCCTAGCAATCATTTACAAATGAACTGTATAATTTTTTCAAGATTCCCTGTAAAATGTGTAAATGTCAATTACTTTGTATGTCTATAGCATCCTGGACTCAACTGAAAGTATTTCAACATAAGTTAAAGTTTTTTGGCTGTAGTGAATCAGATTTTGTAAATATTTTATTCATTCTTAATCCAAGAAACCCAACCTGTACGTATTACCAAAATGCTTTCATGTTACTTTCACCTTTGGGCCCCGCCAACCACTGACACTTCTATGCCCATATCTTCCCTCCCAACCAAGAAATAATATGATGAGAAAGGTTTCATTAGTTTAGAACTTTTCACTTGAGTTTTGGGACCAATTTCTCAAAGCTGCTTTGAGCCGATTGACAAGTCATTGTAGTTGGCTCATTTAGAATCTTGAAATGACAATAAGTATGTAATGACACTTTTCACGGGCCTAAATTTCTCCGTTAATGATGATTAATGTTTTCCATTACATTCACAACAATTTTTAGTGGGCTCTTAAATTAATTTGAAGCTCTAAGAAATGGGTTCCTGGCAGTGCTTCTTTTAACAGTACACCTTAAGTGAACTACTATTCCTTAAGACTTGTCTGAAAAGGCTAATCAGTCAAAATACATATAGGTCGTTATATCCTTAAATGAATTTTTTATTGCCCCAAGTATTTCTTTCTATGATTATACTGCACACTAATGTTGCTCATCTCTTCTCCAGACTGAGCTCATCTAATAAATCCATGGTATTCAATTAGGTATGTGCAAAGAAAGATGACATCCATGCCCATTCCAGTGTTTGAACCATGGCTTTTTTTGTAGCCAATAAGTGTCTTACCTCATGTGCTTTCCCTGGCTATATTACTACAATACAGTAAGTAAATGTAATAAATTCTGTGGCTCATGGTAACATAAATCTGAATGCAATAGACATTTCCCTTTCATTGGTATTTGATTTTTCAGGGTGAAATCTTTAAATTTCATAGAAATGATAGATGCAAGCTGGCTCCCTTATGGGTTATATGCACCACTGTCATTGAAAATTTGATGTAATTATCCAAACATGAAGCCCTTTCATGCATCAAGAAGAAATTATAAAATATAGAAAATTATAAAAATACAATGGTGATCTCCCATGAGACTCTCCTGAGAGTATCCTGTGATGTCACTTCAGGTTATCTAACCAAGATTTCAAAATTGTAGCAACTGTAGACTTGAAATCTATTTTATTTTGATGACTTGAAAACAACACTCATTAGTTTTCCAATATATTTATATAATTACTACATATGTGCTTGTATAAATTCATTTCATATTAAAGAATCCATTATAGATAAAAGGGCATTAATAATTAAATCCGTCTTTCATATTACTACATTACTCGTACATCATTTTATTTAATCAAATGACTGCATTCATGGACCAAATAAAAGCACATAGCCTCTGCACTGTAGAAGGCCTGTTTTGGAATGGAGATCCCAAGTCAGTAAATTAGGTGAAATTAGGGCTTTGTGTGTGCGGATCCTTTGGAAGGGTATCTTCTGTGGTCTACTTCAAATTTTTTGCTTATCATCGTAAGGGGTTGAAGAACTGACTGGTGGGAGAATACAGCAGGGACCAGAGACTCGGTTTGAGATGTGAATTGGTGCATGGCATTAGTTTTTTTGATATGATTGATTGAATCATCTTTATACTTCAGTAATCATAATACATTTACGTAACATTGTTGAGCATTACTTATGTACTTAATCATTAGTCTCATTCAGCCCATGGGTACATACCTCGATTTCTTCCTGGTTCACCCCATTCTGGTATTAGTTCTTGAGAACGGCCATCTGAAGTTGGCTCTATGATTGGGAAAGACAATTACAACCATGTTTAATATCTGAATTTAAATTCAAAGAACTGCAGGAGAAGCCATAACAGTAACTTTTAACAAAATCATCTCCTACTATTCACTAAAATGCAGAATTTTCATAGTGTAAAAATCATTCCCAGTCAAGATGTCAGATTTTTACACTTTGAGAATTGTGCATTTGAAGTAAAGGCCATTTATATTTGAAGGTAAAGAATTCTATCATGTAAAGTTGACTTTCACCCATAACTGCATAGAATTATATTTAGGGGATAAACTCCATATAATTGGCTCAGATTTGCTTAGTGTATATGTATTAGGGTGACATTTTTCAGCATTTAATTGATGGTATCAAGTCTGAAATGCATCTCTTGCCAATAAATTCATGTTGTGGAGATTTAAAAATTTTGTGTTTTTTTCAAATTTCAATGTGATTCATAAAAAATGAAGTATTAAGCTATAGCTATTTAAAACAAATAATTTGATGAAATTGGAAATTTTTCTTGCATATTTGAACTATGTTTATGCTGTGCTAAATAAAATTTACTAATTCAATATTTTGTATAGCAAACAGTGGAACTTAGTACTGCGACATTTAATTTCAGTAAAATATGTGTCTTTAAGAAAATTGAATCAAAAGTACTTTGATGAAATACAATTATATGTATTATAAAGATTGAGGTACTAATTGCATTTACCTTTCATTTTTTCAAGCCGCTGGCAAATGCTACCCATGCCATCAAGTGAAAAAGAAAGATCATTGAATTCTGTAGTTTATATTTTTGTGAGAATAAAAAGTTTAAGTATACAATTATAAAAACAGAGATCAGAAAATTTACCATGATTAATCAATAAAAATCAGGCAAGAACCCCACAAGTGAATGGTTTTCATCCATTGGGTAAGCATGTTTGTTCTGAGGAGAAAAATAAGGCTTATTATGGTTGTTAACAAATAGATGTGTTTACATCATTAGCTGTGCTGAAAAAAAACTCGATTTCAACATACGATCTTGTTCAAGGTCATTGTTTGCAGTTAGAAACTGAATAACTGTTACTAACAAAAATATAAATGAATTCGGTTGTTTGAATAATGCTGAGACGTACAAACTTGCCGGTCCAAAAATCGTCATGGGAAAAATTATGCAAATATTATGTTTTTCTCTGCTGTGAATAACGGATCATCCCTGATATGTGGGCAGTGGAAGGTCATATGAAGCTAAGTTCACTTGTATGAAATTCTTACTAAATCCTTTTTTCAAGAAAAGGAAAATATAGCAAAAAAGGTACCTGTTTCTCAATGTAACCAAGACTACAGGACAGAACTCTTCCACTCGTATCTCTAAATTCAGGGATCCAGTTTTTTGTGTTAAAACTTTGGCACTTACAGAGAGCTGCATAGACTAGGTTGACTTCACCTTTGCTCTCTGTGAATCAAGGCTAACAAAGGTGAAGACCACCGTAGATATGGAACTCTTGGTGCAGGCCATTTACAGTGTTCAATTTTCAAAATGGCAATAGGTATAAGAAGTTTCATGCATCATTAGTAAAGTTAACATATGTCATGCATTTTAAGATAACTGTGCAGTGAAATCCATGGACAGTTTTCTACAGGGAAATCAATATATGTATATCGTATTTCATAGTAGTAATAATAATAAAAATTATTATTATTAATAAACCCATATTTTTTTCAATTTCAATTCCTTTAACAAGCATTAAATCAACCAACATTGAATACGTCTACCAGCAATTAGTAGCATTAGTCGAGCAACCAACAGCTAAGGTTATTTGTACCATTAAGAATAGGTGGATAATTCAGTCAGGGTAGAATATTCATGGAGGAAGGGTGGAGTGAAACCCAGCATTGGCAATAGTATAAAGATATGCCCCAAGGTTCTACATTTTAACATCCCATCTGATGAATGGCATATGTCAAGTTAGGTGCTATCCACAGAGTATCCAATGTAGGGATCAGGATGCCAATGAAAACCTGCCATATCCAGGATTTGAACCTAGGCCCTCTTGGAGGGAAGCCAATACAGACCCATCAAATCATCCCGATCCCCTCAGCATTCAATTCCTTAAAATTAATGGAGATGGCTGTCATTCCCATATTTTACCTACTCTCTGCAAAATAAACTTGTATCATCTATATTCTTTGAAAATTAATTTTTATAAACTACAAAAATACATTTTCCTTAGTTCGGCCAATATTAAAATGGGACCCCATCCTAAGAAGTATCCCCAAAAGGTAGCTATCACTGTTTCTACCATAATCACTCACCTAGATGCACTATTTCATTTTTTCTCTCAAAATCAAATCAAATTTTCATGCCATTAGTGTGCATTTCCTGAAATTTAATAAATAGAATCCAATATTGAGTATATATTGTTTTTTAGTAGCACTAAAACATTCCTATCCATTAATTTTGTATTGAAAAGTTGTTAATGTGTTAATACTGAGCCACGAAATCAATTGCTCCACCAGAAACATTGTCGAAATAAATGCAGGATTTTAATTGTTCATTATTTCACCTTCAGTTCTAAACATTTTCTCAGATTTCCATGTGATTTAATCAGCTTTATTTATCAAGGAACTTTTATGGAGTAAATATGATGGGCATGATAATAATTGTACAGTTTTATTGGAAAAAGATTTCGGGACACCACTATGCTGGAAGGCCAATTCTTTGCTGCACATAGTACCGTAGACCAGCATTGTCAACCAGAATGCCATGGCACACACGGCCACTAGTGATTCACAGGTTTTCCCTGGGATTTTTAAAATTAAAACCAATCAAAGACCATTTCATCTTGGGACTTTGAAGCAAGTAATAATAAACATAGTTGCATAGAAAAATGTACATTTGGTGTCAATAATTACAGGTTGATGGTTCAATTAGTCCTGGATTTATTTGATGTCACAGGTTAAGTCAGACAAAAATTTCTCAAGGCGTTTCTAGAATCAAAAATTTGGATATTAATTATCTACCACGAGTCAATCGTTTTCTATCCCTCTTTAAACTTTTATAGTTTTGAATCTATAGATAAGCTACCACCACTGGTACTCAAACCCCAATGTTTTTAAATTACCTTTCAAAACTTTATTTTATTGAAATTAACTTCCTGTTTCTAACCATTGCGTTATTGTCATATAATTTCTGTATGCATTAAAAATGAACATCTCAGCATTTCTGTTAATATTGTAGAGCTAACATTGATCAGAGTAGCTTTTTGAAGGATTTTCAATTTGAAAATAAGATTATATTATTATTTTAGGAAGTCATTAAACTAATCTTGTGAAACAAATGACTTTGAATTATGATCGCTTAAGATTAACCATGATGAGGGTAAAAAAGAAACTTTACACTTCCATCTCGAAGGAATTCCACAAAGTTAAACCTAAAACTGTTATCTTTAAGATAAATCATGCATTCCTGATGGAAGCTGATGATATAAGCAGTTTTATTTCTGCCTACGTGTTACAATATTGTTATAATTTTTACACCTAAGTATATTGGTTCTTTTTTCTCTTCCATTCACTTAATGCATACTGCAAATTCAAGTGTTAATAAACACCATGTTGGCAAAATTTATTAAAAATTCAACACTCAGGTACATATATTAGTAACAATAATATGTCTTAATTCAATTATTTTGTTAATTATACACAGATTACAACCTTTGACAGATTGTTAGTTAGGTAGGTACATACATATCCAAAAATGTGATACACTATAAATGAGTACAGTTTTTGATTATGTCATTCACTCATTTTACAGTCTTCAGATCCATTCCACCACCAAATTACAAATTCCCCTGTTAATAAAACACTATTATAAACCATGGTCACAATCATACAGTGATTAGTCTGACCTCAAGGTTTATCCTTGTTTTATTAGTACATAAATTTAAAAATTCACCAACCACTAACATTCTGTAATTGCTAAAATTGAATGTTTATTTTAAAGTTTGGTATTCAACAAGAGTTCATTGAATAGCTATTCTTAAATGAATCCCAATTGAATTCTTCAACATTAAAAAAGTCTGCTAAATTATTAAGGTTTTGAACATACAGTATAGGTTTGTGGGTGAAATCTCTGAATAGTCTACGAATGAAATTCATTGTAATAAATTATTATTCACCTGCATGCATATTTAATACAATTATTTATGAATATGGAATTACTATGCCCCCAAATGTAACTCAAACATTCATTCAATTAAAAAATAGCCGTTTTGTTTTAAATTTCAAATGTGTACTCCTCTATTAAAAATAATTGTTTTTGATATACTGTAAAAATAAATGACATAAAAATCATCATTATGTTATTACTGAAGCAGGATATGAATGAAAGAACACTGAAATTAAAAATATTACATGAACCAGAACACATATTAATGTGCACCTTTGTTAGGATTGAGTTTGGTTGTTAGTTCAGTGGCCATTATTTTTCAAAATGGTGATGTCAGCCCATCTGGTTGTCACTCACCGCAGGGAGGAAGTCTACAGACCCTCTTCTTGAATAGGCGTTTCGGACAAGGTCGTCCACCATTTTTGGGGTGCACCTAAATTTGATTGACAAAATTAGAAGTTCCTTTTTGACCCTTTTCTTAATTAATTTAAAAATTATCATGAGAAAAAATTCAGTTAATATTGGAATGAAATGGGCACACTCGTGATTAGTGCACTTCAAGATACACCCTAAAAAATAAAGCTATTTCAAGGGTTTAATATTGAAATTAACATTGATAAAACACAGGTTAAATGAGCCATAAAGTGTTATTATGAGAAAATTTGCTACACACTTGATGAAATTGATATGTCAATAAATATCTAATATTAACTTCACCACTGGCAACTCTACTCTTTATAACCATCACTTAACATCAAGAGACTAGTATGGTAATTGGTGGAAAATCAAAATGGGAAACAAATGTAATGAAGATGGTTCCTTCAAATCCACACCACAAGCTAAAATTTATCTTCAAATTAATTCAATAAAACATGCATGTATTTTTCTTAAATAAGTTCATCTTTCATATTCTTGATCTTGATATGTACTTTCCTAACATTTTAAATTTAAACTCTTGAGTCTTCCCTAAGCATTAAGCCCTTTACTTAAACTTGTTTGACCATTGATGGAAGATACTGTAATTTAATTCAGAAATGCTCTGATAATGAAAACACTTTTTGATTTAATATATGCATGCATATGTAACAGTAGGGTCTTATTATATTTAACATGAGGTGTGAAATAGGTCATTGTAACAACAAGATGCTCCCAAAAATTTTAGTCATAAAAGTTTTGAGTTTAAAATTATCAAGAATATTAATTTTAAGCTGCCACAAAAAATATTTATTTGCATTTTTCTTATGGAAAGTCTTTCATTTATAATTAATATATACTTAAATAATGGAAATGTCAGTGTCAAATAATATGACATTTCACGATGAAGTAAATTTGTTTAAATGTCCAGGTATGTGGTTAACAGTGTTTCTGCACTTTTCTATGGTTTCATGTAGTGTATTCTATTTTTACCCCTCTAATAGTTGTTTTGCATTATAATTTCAGTACTGTATCATTTTACTGAACTATTCTGAGATCCATGCAATTGTCAAAGGAGTGCTTTGCCTACTAGGCTACATTGTGCTCTAATTCAAACTTTATTAGTATCAAAATCACCTTACCTATCCTAGGTAGGTTTTGTACAGTTTCTTACAACTGTGGCCTATGAATTACATATTGCATGGCCTTTCCATTGCTGATCCAATATTATTTCCTTTTTTATTACTTTGTACTTTCTACCTGCCTTATTGACATCTATAAAGATTTTTCATCAAAAGAAAATTCACCCAAAGACTTTTCTCATCCTTGTGATTAGATGGGAATGTTGTAGGGGGGCTGCAATATCTTCCATTGCTTATCAAAAGCTATACATTTTTCCAAGCATGTGACCACATATTTTAATCCAACTTCCACTCCAGAGAAGCATCTCCAAGGATGTTATAAGTTGGTATATGCCTGATTTTTGCATTCATAGGGCATAACAATGGCTTCCTCCCCATTCCAATGTCTCTGTTTAACATCAGCTATCAAAAATATAAATTTATTTTTCCTTTGGTCTTCGACAAGTATACAAACTGAAAAATATGCATCATTCCGAGGAGTTTACAACAGAACTGTAATCATTGGGTACTCGTGATTATTTTCATATTGTTAGTTTGGTAGTATTATTGGTCGGGCCTTATACATAAAACCACGAACCTCAAATGCAAGTGTGGGATTCACATAACAAGGTCTTTGAAAGATAAAAACTACTAAAGGGGACTTAAATTTCAAAGAAATCAGTATCTTTTGTCAATTTCATCACAAATATGTTTTGAATGGCAAGATGTTTAAGAGTCGTTTTAAATTCATGTAAATTACAAGAAATGTATATGAGTTCAAAATGTTTAAAGGTCAACAGCTACATGATTTTTTAGCAATAGAATAACAACTTAGAGAAGAAAGGAATACTAACAACTACTAGGATGAATGAACAAAGGGAGAAGAGCCTAAGCTCTTCCTTTGCAATGTTTAATTATAGTATAGGTTTTTTATAACAATCACTTATAGAACACTTACAATAATATTTCTCCACTTCTTTTTCCATGCAGAACCACACGTGGCATTACATTCAGTCCATTTACTCCAATGGGACACAACACAGTCAACAATTGGGCTGTCGTTAGTTGTGAGTGGAAAGAAGGGTGGAGGTGCGGCAACAGTAGGTGAAGGTAGTAGTCCAGGGTTTCCTATTCCAGATAAGTCTGGAGACTGCCCATATAGGTTACCGGCTTCCAACCCTCCAAAAGGCAACCCTGTAGTTGTTGGAGATGCTAAAATCATACAAGGGAGGTCATTTTATTTTCATGATGATGGATTAAAAGATGGATTACAATTTGAAAGATTGAGAACATGAACATTTGAAAAATGAGTGAGCATCAAATCGTCTCCTGCACGAGACACCTTGCCACAACTATATAATACCTATGTAATTTTCCCATATTGATGGCACATTTCGTCAATTGAATTTAAATACTGTTTTCACCCAAAATAAAATGTGTATACTAATAAAAGAAAATAAATAAAATGAGAAAGATATAATTTTAATGGAATGATTGTTGGGAATCGTCTGATAATGTCTCTCCCAAATACATTGACTTGTCTAGAAAATAAGCTGGAACCATTTTTACCCTGTGGCAAGGGTCATTTGATTCTTGTAGTTGAATTTTTTACTCATTGCTGATGTTACAAGGCAGCATTTTGATAATTGTAATATATATATATATATGCATATATATAAACACTGATAAATAGATTTTTAAAATACAGAAACACAAATAGGCTCTTCGTGTTTCTCTTTTAAAAATGGCCTCACATGGCCATCAGAATCTGACAATGACGGCCATGCCGTCGAAATATCAAAACTACATATGTGAGTGTCCTTTCTTTGTTTTAAAAATCTATATCAGTGTTTATATATATTTTTGCATCTCCAAAGAGGGTTCTATTTTGAAGAGTTTGATATATATATTTAATTATTTAAATTTGTAAATGAATTGAAAGAATACAAAGTGTAAAATAGGTTGGGCAATAAGATGATAAGATTTCTTTCTATTCAAGAGGCATGAAAGCTGATCAAAGTCGCCTAGAGGCCTGCAAAATTAATGGATAGAATATGATATAAATGTATGGTTCAGAAGTGGGCTAGGATATCCAGAAAATGATTTGATAATGTAATGAGAAGTAAAATGGCTGGTGCTCACTAACATGACATGATTCAGGAAAACTTACTCTTCACAATTTTGGATCTACAGAGACCTGTATTGACTCTTTTCTGTCAAATTTCAAGGTTCCTATTCAATCCATAAGATGGCCTGAGAAATACTCAATTGCCTAAAGTGATGGTCATAAATATGAACAAACAGGCCAACACAAAGTAAAACGCTTTAGATATACACATCCTTTTAAAGGCAGAATCAAAAGAAAAAAGTTTTTTTACTGAAATGTGACAGCTTAACATGGTGAAGATGTTCTGTATCCCATCAGATGTCCCATCCATGGTCTTATAAATTGAAGTATAAAAATAACACAAAAATCCAGTGATTTCAATGAGCCAGGTCATCTACATTTGTTTTTGGAATAAAGAGATGTTATTTGCGGTTATTTTCTAAACTCAAAGAAAGAAGCCTGTTGCTTATCATAAAGTCTTTAGAAACTTCACTATGTTCCATAATAGACCCCATAACATACTATGTCAAGGAGCTTCAATACAAAACAGCAGTGCCAGACCATATTCTGTGGATATGATGCAAATTCTTGTGGATTCTGTGGATATGATGCAAATTCTAGTCTATTCTGTGCATATGATGCAAATGAATTTGGAAGGGATCATCTCACAATAAAGCCCAGTGATTATTATCCCTCTTTCCTGAAGGCCGTGTTCTTATGGTCAGTTGTTTAACAAAAATGATGAGCTGGAGTTGAAAGTTCAGATATGATTTAAGTTTCAAGCGGCTCATGTCTAAGAGGAGAGAATTCAGAAGCTTATGCTAAGATACAACCGATGTATTGTTATCCAAGGGCACTGTAGAAAACTAGTTTAAAGTACATATAGAGAAAAAATGTATTAATGACAAATTTTTATCTTTGTTATCTGTTTAACAGTACCTACTTTCCAGACACACCTAATGATTGTGCAAGGATTGTGAGCATACTGGTATCATAATATGTGAACAATGCATGCTGCTCAGTAGTTTAGTATATGTATCCACTGATAAGCATATATTTGGAGACAGAGGTTATTCAGTGGTACATACACATTTGAATGATAGTTTCTAAAATATTAAAAGACTTGAGCATAGCTAAATGTTTTTCATGAAAAGGCATATTTTTTCACCCAAGTAACATGAAGATTATTCACATAATTATCAATTTCACTTCTGCTGGAAGACAGTAAGTACGTTTATCATTTACTTGGTTGTCATCTTGATCACTTATTATCATCTTTCATTCATATCATAAGCAAATATGAGAATTTTTTTAATGGAAACTTCCTGAATGGTTCATACCTCAGGAATACAAATTTCACAAACCCAACATATTTCCATCACTATTTCCTTGCTGAGAGTAAATTTAGTTACTATGATATTTATGACAAACGAGAAACTGATACAAATAGTGTTAATTTTAAACTAGTTTTAGACTCGAAATCAATTTATAACAATGACATTTTGAGTTTGGAAAAAATAGTCTTGGTATTAGGTGAAAATTGAAGAGTGATCTTTCAATGTTATGTAGATTCCAAATCAGTATGTGTGACTCATTAAGTATATTATTTTTATTATTGTGCCCTTTTGTGGTGTTAATAGAAATATAGCTTTATATAATAAATTCATTTTTAATGGAGCTTTAATGAATACAAGCATCTGCCTCATGAGATAATTAATTCCAGGGAATTAAAAGTATAATGAACATGGTCTGAGATAAAGGATCCTATTTGTCCTCATTTCTATAGCTTTTATTTGGTTATCCTAATATGTTCAGATAAATTCCATTCAAGATACCAAGTGATACTAATTATTGCAATAATGCATACTGTTACTTTCCCCTAGTATATTCACAAAAGCTTCACATTATTTATAAGACTGGAAGAAAGAGTACCTAGTACCCTGGTGTCCATCCGCAATGGTTAGGCTAAGGGTTTTTGACACCATGGACGAAGGGCCTTCATATATGCCATTGATATTGGTAAGTGCAATGACTAAAAGTAAAAATATTCAAAGCTTTTACTGCATATACTTTCCCTTTCCCCCTCTTTTTCCTTAGAGTTGAATATATTACTCCAAAAGAAGTTTTATGAGTACTCAGTGCAATGAACAACCAAAATTTTTTGTTTGAAAAAACAGTGACAACTAAGAATACTAGATTTTTTACTAGAGTAAAATCACTCGACTTTGATATCAGAAAAGATTAGTTGTAAATCAATTTTAACACATTTTATAATGTCTAAGGCACATAGGTATGAGCAAATTTTCTTCCAAATATTATAATATGTGGCCAGTAAAAGTAACTAAATTAAATTGCATAACTTCTTCTTAAACTTCTTAATGCTGCTAATACTTTGAAAACTTTGTTTGTGCAACAATTTTTCAAACACATTCAGAATGTATTTTTAATGCCTAGTTTTTCTGAAGCTGATGAAAATACAATAAATATCTGCTAAAATATTTCATGTTTAATACTGATAGTTCACAGTAATTTAAACAAATTTCACTTGCAAATATTTAAAATTTCCTGGGGTAATGTCCATGTATGCAGTAAGTTAATTTATCTTGTTAATCACACCATTCAATAAATCAGAAAATGTACTCACAAACACTAGTTCATAAAAACATGTAACTTACCACAATATATGGCCTTACCTCATATACAGGTTGCATCAGTAAAATATGGAAAAAAAATAGACAGAAAATAGGTACAAATAATTAAATACTACATAATGGCCAACTAAGAACAAAAATGTTTTAGTAATACCACAGGTTGGGCGATGGTGATGGAATGATGAGTCCTTATTGTAGCCAGCACTACGGGGTGCCGCATATAAGAGAGTGCCAGACACTGACACTCCATAATGCTGCAAGCGAGCTGTTAGATTAGCGCGAACTTCCTCTACCAATGCAGCATGCGACAGAAAAAAATCCAGTTGGGTTTAGGATACAAATGTTAAGTGGTAGCCAATCAATCATGTGGCATGAGGAAGGAAAGATCACTACATTCTATTTAACTATAACAAGCTATTACTTCGAAATATTTTAATTTGTGTTTCGGAAAAAGGGGTTGAGCCAGCTAAGCAACAGAAGGCTGACTTCAAATGAATCTCAAGATATTTATTGGAGATTTCAATACTTGTACTTTCCTGCACTTAACAGGTCCTCTTAAAACTGAACCAAGCTTTTATTAGATTCAATTTCAGCACTTGTAAACTAATAGTGAAAAGAGAATGACTTGTTTATCATTTTCCTAAATGTTTATGCGAGTTATATTCCTCAGTCCTTTAACAAAATCTGGAAAAATAACCCCTTGGGGCAGGTTAATCATTATGATAGTGCACCAAATCGACATTTCTTTATGGAATGTCTGACTTTTACTCCCTGGGGAAAAGAGGTTTCTTCAAAGGGAAGATAAAGTAGATGCCGTATTTGATGGAATATAAGATGCACTCTTATTTCAAATGGGTGCACACAAGAAGTGCCTTTACCATCCAACCAACTCAAGCTATAATGCCTTTTGGTTCTTTTAAGTCAGAAAAACCACATAGATGAAAGTCTCTGTAAGAAGAGTACACTCTATTTTGTAATGATCATGTTGTGATAAGGTATAATCAAATTCCAAGAAACCGTGGGAGATGCCACAGCAGCAACTTGAGTCATCCGCTAATATGCATCACAATGCAGCAATTTCAGAGAGTAAAAATCATTCACCTTAACCAGGATCCCAGTCAAGGGGAATGATTTTTACATTCTGAAATTGTTGCATTGTAAAGTACAATCAAGTTTGATACATATCTTGATCACACCTTGCCAGTATTTAGCTCAATAATAACTATCCCAACCACAATACTCTTCAATTAAATAATAAATATTATACTGTATATCCGTGAATATAATTGAGCCAAAATAGGCAGTGCTGACCATCTGGAGTAAAAAAACATTCAGTATTAAACATAAACATATGGAATTTAAACCTTCACATGTAAGATGCTGATGATTTTTTTAGCCATAATTTTGGAAAAAAGATGCGTCTTATATGCCATCAAATACAGTAGGTATATTTAGTTTTTTGCTGTTGTGCTTTTCTAAGACATGCATTATGAAACAGACACAAAATGAGGCACCCACCCAAGTGCCTAACCAAAATTTATTTCTATATTTATGTCACTCTTCCCCTAGTTATACAACTCAAATTACTCGGCTTGAAAACAGATGCTACCAATTATGTAGAGAAGTAGGTAATTATGATGCAACTATTAAAGTTGCACAGAATTTACAAAGGAATATATTATGATGGCATAATTGGTAAATTTAACAAATGTGTCTTAATGTTTGCAGAATTCAGTAATAACATCCCATGAACATTGGAGTAGAGTAGATCCAGAATAAACTTTTCAGAAATGTTTTGGTGTGTTTGATATGCTGTCAATTGTGAAAAAATATATAATTTTATAAATTTCAAATCATTTCCATTGGCTATGGTTACTCTTAATTTTTATCTCTGAACTTATAAAGAAAGGTTTGCATCAAATTTTTAAATATCACCTGAAGATGATTTTGAAGGGTGTACATTAAAATTGCATGACCTAGAAGTTTATGTATTTATCTACCCTTCTCACATAAGTGCATTAGGTTTGTGGATGACAAAATATGCATTTCAAGATTTCTATTTGAACAGATTTTCTTTTTTGGTCACCACATGGAATAGCTATTAAATTTAATATTATTTATTTTTAACTAATCATTACTCATATATTTTGCCTGCATTTGGGAGAAAATTCCAGATCTCATCGGTATTAATGACATGACATAGAAGAGTATTCCCATGGCAGAATATACTTTATGATAATTTTATTTTTACCCAAAACTTCATAATGACACATTTTGGGCAATAGAGAAAGACTGTTGATGGGGTTATTAAATATTGCTCAATTTTTTACTCTTTATCTCCACTAATTGAGTGGGACTTCATGAGAATCTTCAAATTCTAATGTTAATGTATTGAAACATCATAGATTGAGTGAGTGAAGAGCACCACCATGGATTACTTTTCATCTTTAAGGCAGATGCATATTAATTACATATTATGTAATTTTGCAGAAATCATGTTTTTTAAAATTACTTTTCAACTTCACCCAAGAGTACATTTTGGGTACACTAAGGCATTAGATTTCTCATTAGCACTGATTTCTCAAAACGACTTGAGGAGATTTAAAGATTTTCATTTAAAATGTTTACTGTAATTTTCCAATTATAATACACACCCAAAACATATCATGGTTTAAAAAGCCAAATATGAACATTCTTATCATCATATATAACGTGAACCTTATTTTTAACTTTCCTGCCTGTATGAACCCACAATTCCTTTCCTGAGGTGAGACACTCCCCTTCTCCCAGTCCATTCAGATTTCTGTGAATTTTGTATGCAGACAATTGGATATTTTCACTGTTGGTATAAATACATCTACCCGCCTTCATCCCTACCACTAACTCAACTCATGAAGTAAGCACAGTTCTTGTTTCAATAAACTGTTGATTTTAGCATATTGTCTTTTTCATGCTCATCCCTTGCTTATGCTGAACAGGCTCACAAGGCATTATAAATGATTTCATGAAAATTTGGATCAGCTAGCTACGGAAATGATGCATTTTGTCATTTAGCTATGATAGAATCAGGGGATAATAGACTGTAATACAGCATTACTTGCCCTCTCTTCACTAGCTTGAGTTATACTTCAGATAAAATTTCAAGAGAATGCTTACATCTGAAGTTGTTTAATTAGGCAAACTACTTGGGGTTGTTTGGGTAGAGGGCTTTAAGATAAATGAGGAAATACAGTATCACAAGCAGAATACAGGTATATTGGACTAATAAAATCCTCAGGTCTTCCTCCTTTGCCTCTGGTTACCATCCTTTCTGGTTCCAACTCTCCTCCTACAGCCAGTAATTCAGGCTCTTCTCTCTTTTGAATAACGTCCTACTTTGTATGCTATGATATTTTTGCATTGTGTGTATTGCATGTATGATTTTTATTAATAATGCATTCATTAACAAGTCCTACCAACATAAAAATTATGCTTGAATTGTTTCTCTGTGCAAAAATCAGCATAGTGAAAATAGTGATGAAAACTATAAACATTGAAGTTATACTTATGGCTCTACTAAAGTATTGGTGTTACAGAGCTTTCTGTTTCTTCCTTATCAGCTGATTAATGAGCATAATAGCCACTAGAGTTATTCATTAAAGGAAATAATGTACGAAAAGTTTCCAACTATCATTGTTTGAATAATTTAGAGAATAAATATATTTTTTGGTTCACAAAACCATATCATTTCTGCTATATGTGTGGTATATCTGCTCGGATTATAATGCATATCTTTGCAGACATCCTAAATTATATGCATTAAAAATATTTAACTTTGAGTGTGACCTAACGGAGATTGATTCAAGAATAAGATACGGTCACTGTAGAGTATCAATTCTCTGGTTGTTCAACGGGTGGGTTATCTGTTAATCCCTGCAAGTGTCATTCCCTGCCCTCCTATTCACTCCCAATCCTTCTCCTCTCACCTCAATGTTAGCAGGTATTGGTACTAAATCCATTTCTAAAGTTTTTCCTTCTCTACCAAGTAAATTGCTTGAGTGGCTTACTATCTGAATACCGCTAAATAATACCTTCATATTAATAGAATCAGAGCATGTGGCTGTGTACATTTCTTCAACCAATGACCTTGTTTTTGTTTCCTTCGGAAATATTTATATAAATAGAAGCCACTATCTAAATTCTAAATTATTAACTGAATTTCCATTAAGTAATCACAATTTAGTGTGAGAATAAGTAGGCAGAAGCCATCTGTTTCAATAGTTTGGAGTAGAGAAAGTCAGTGACCAAGATTTCCTAGTGCTGTTGGAGGAGTGAGGATTGTTGCAGTGACCATTTGTGGCTAAAACTACTGGAATCTTTGGAAGATCATCTCAATTATACCAAATGCCAATGTCTGTCTAAGTCAGAGCCTAGCTATAATCTCTGCTGATTATTAGCTTTTTTGGGAAGAATTATGGTGGGTGTGGCAGAAAGTATCAGAAAATCTTGCTCACCAAACGGAATTGTACTAAATCTAGCTTCCAAAGAAGTAAGGCTGTTCCAGCTCAAAATTTTAACTACCAATTTTTTTTGCAATTAGCACAACCATTTATATGAAGTAATTAAAATACTCAACTGCAGTTCTATATGGGTGGTATTAACTAAGTAGGATAAAAATAACCAGATATATACTAATAATTAAATAATTAAGTACTGTTTTCCTTTTGTACATGTACACATATGTCGTCATGTGAATTAAAATTTAAGGTATTAATTGACAAAAATGTCTATAGAAATATTAACCTCTGCCTTATGAAAAACTCAGCACAATTACAGGACTGCAACTTGGGGGGGGAGTCTATGCATAAATGGGGTGGGACATGCAAAAATGGCAAAATTATTTTTTTGCATACTAAGCGTTTCACTTGTGTTGATTCCCAAAAAAAAATGTGTAAAAATTTTAGATAGGGACCTGGAATCCATTTCTGACCTCGATGACATTAGTTGTGCACTTGTTATAATGTATAATATCTACCAACAAATATTTTAAATTCCATTGAAAAATATGTGTTATAAATGGAAAATTACAGTTTATTTAAGTTTACTTTTTAAATTTACCATGCATTCATATTTGGATATCATTGTGTTGTATTATTAATTGAAATGACCTTAAGCTTATTAGCAAAAGAAGTTAATGATTTTAATCAGATGTGTTCAGATATGTCATATGTGTATACTTTGTGCAATGAATTAAGGGATATTTGATTAGGTACCTCCCAAGGTGCAATTAATCAAAGCATCTATAATTTTTATTTAAGGAATAAAGCAATTTAGGCCCTTTTCCTAGCTACTGGTGAATACATTTAATATACACCAAATTTATAAATACCCAATTATACCTTTATAACCTTCACATATTCTTTCACATTCTTGCTCAGTTTCAAAGTTGTTTCTGTTAGCGCGGCAACCACCAAAGGTAAATTCCTTGCATTTTGCAGCTTCTTTGTCAAAGTACCATCTTCGAAAATATCCTCTGCAAGGTCCAGCCAACTTCTCTTGAGCACAAGCAGCTGAAAAATATTTCAATGGAATTGGTTCAGAGGAATGTGCAAGTAGAAATAACCTACATATTTTAATAAATAAAATTGATAACATGTTGATGCTACCTTGGGGCAATATGCATTCTAATATGATTGATATTTTCTAATACAGTCATTAAATTTGCAATTTTCTTAATTATTTTTCATAAACATGACTTATTAGTAAAAACATAGTACAATTGAAATGTAATGAAATAATTGACTTTGTAATTCCACACACTTTATTTAAAAACACACGACCCAGGTTTCGACGTTGAACGTCATCATCAGGTGGTCCTCATAGAAGCACGCTGGCTATATATACCTTCTGATCATAGGAGGGGGGGGTTGGTCAGAGAGGGAGGTCGGAGGGGTAAAAAAGGTTACAATGTAGCTGGGAAGAAAAGAGAATTACATTTTTGATTTAGAAGAGTGGTAGGTCTAGGAGTGGGGAGTGGGAGGGATACAAAATTTCGTTGGCAAGATCATCTTTCCAACGGACACATTTCAAAATTTCTAACTGCTCCAAAGCACCTGATGATGACGTTCAACGTCGAAACCTGGGTCGTGTGTTTTTAAATAAAGTGTGTGGAATTACAAAGTCAATTATTTCATTACATTTCAATATGTTATGCAAATTCCACAAAGTTACGCCTGAGACAACAAATTTTATAGTACAATTGATTGCAATCATCTATAGCATATTCTGACACAGGAAGACTCAAAAAATACATTTAACTGAATAACAGTTTTTATCATTGCCTTTTCACTTGTGATGAGGAGCACATAAATGATAGAGTTTACAGAAAATACTAAAGATTAATAATAAAAATTATTTTTCTAGCCTTTTTATGTTAAAATAGAATCCTTCATCCAGACTATGATGTAAAATAATATTTCTACTGAGCATATAAAAACCATTATTACTATATAATGACATGAAAGCATTTTCCGAGTAAAAGTATGATGCAATATGCACTTGTATAGCTTATTGTTACCTTTTGCCTGGTCATCCTTCAATTCACAAGATTCTTCTTCACCATCACATTCAACATGTTCCTCTTTAAGAATTCTGCTACATTCATCTGCGTCATCAGCTGCATCACCATCCTCATCATCATCATCCTAGACAAAGAGGGAAATAATTCTCCTATTAATTGACGTATAAATATCAATTATATATAGACTTACAACAGTCTCACTTTAACTTAAACCAATTGAAGCGAAAGTAACTTATTTTCAATAACTGAAGGTACTTAACAGTTATGCATATTACCTGAAAACTTCTTTGCATAAAATTATAAAAAAAACTGAAGTTCAAATCTGATTTTGAAGTTAATTTTGAAATGGCCTAAAGCATTTGGTGGGAAAACTATATGTAGATCAAAAATAAATTATGCGCATGGATTGACTTTTGAGTTTGAATTAAATATTTATTGGAATTTAATTTGTATTTCACTAAGAGTTTTTATAAGTTTAAGTTAATTAAATATGATAAATACTATAGGAATTTTATGCAGGTTGGGAGACAATGGTGGACAAATCATCGTTCTCCTCTCCAACTAAGGTAGTTTTTATGCCCAAATAGATACTTCAAGGTTCAAATGAAACATTTAGGTAATCTTCCAAACTGAAGTAAGAATATGAAATTTTAAGACATTAAATGTAACTTTTTACTAATAATTTCTTCTTGTATTCATTTAAAGAAAATACTGCCCAAGCTTTAGTCTTATACCGATTTTAATGTATTTTACCACATTCCAATATATATTTAATTTTATCTGGTTACTTCAGAAATGCATTCATCGCCTTCATTTTTAAGAGGTTGATCTTTATGCCTCATGTTTATGTTGTCCTTGCAATGCATTCGCCCATAACTTCAATCCTCCAGCTTTTTTACTTAATGTTTATCTCATGCAAAACCAAGTTAAGTAAATTTTAGTTGTCCTCTTTCTACCTATTTTCACCCTCACCACTAAAGGTATATCAATTATATCATATCAAGCTCAATTAAAATGATCGTTATAACTTAAGGCCTATGCAAAATATCCAGATCTAAGACTTCCACAAGAATAATCCTAGCTTAACTCTGACTAATCAATTCAGCAAGGTATGCGGTTTGAATATTTTTATCCTTAGAACTACTCTCAGCACCCCCAAGCAGAGTTTCTCAATTCTTCCATAATCACCACATCTTACCAAGGCTCTCTTAAATTTGATTCCTTGGAAAACTAATACAAATCAAATGCAAAGACATCCCTATACATAGTAGAAGTAATAGTAGTACTATATTCCTCCTTTCCTCCCACATCTTTGCTCATTCCCCCCTGCTCCCTGGCTTAGCTGAGGTAGGACTTGCCTAAGATGTGAACAAGAAGTGTGACAACACATCTAAAACCTAACTAATGCCTATGGTACAACTGCATCTCAGCCTCAGCTGCATTTTAGCACCTCCCACACCTTATCCTTAATCCCCCACACCTCACCCTAACCATATTTTCCTGAGTTATATGGCAACTGGCATTAGAATAAATGCATCACCATGGCTACTGGACTAAAAAAACAGCAATATTCTCTGAACAAAGCTGGCTGGCTCAACAGTTATGCAGCCAACTTTGGAAGTCACCAGAACATATTTTACTGCATGTTTTTGTTTTTTACATAGCCTCTTCAGTACTCCTTAGATTACTTGAACTTTTTTGGTTCAAGAAGGAAATTATCAGCATCTTTCAGTACATATTCCCTATGCTTAATTAGCACTGGATGATTTATGGAGAGTTTTGGAACAAGATACATGTCCCTTTAGTCTATTCATTATGTGAAACATTCATTAGCCCTTTTTAACCATAATATTTATGTGAATTAGTTTAGGATAATAACTCAAGGAGGTATTTGAAGGTATCATTTTGCAATAAGAAGCTGCATTAATAGGTACCAGTGTTGGTGCATAGTTAACAAAACTTAATGTGCATTTCTAATTCTAGTACCCAGGATTTTTGTCCAATAAAACTACTGGTAGCTTAGTATCTACTTGAAATTCCTGACCTGAATACTGCTAAAAAGGTTCCCATACATTTTTTCATGCCATAGTTATTGACATGTAAGTATTATTACGAATTTGTTAAATTAGGAAGAAATAAATATATTTGTTTCCACATATCAAAATCTGTGTTGTTAGTTAACATATGCAAAGAAATTATAAC
The DNA here is from genome assembly GCF_022747635.1 of Hetaerina americana. NCBI lineage: Eukaryota > Metazoa > Arthropoda > Insecta > Odonata > Calopterygidae > Hetaerina > Hetaerina americana. The sequence continues at coordinate 18,054,384 of NW_027287427.1, forward strand.
AAAATAGAGAATCAGAAGTTTGGTTGTTTCATTTAAAAAGGATTATTACCCTAGCTGCTGACCAATCCTCATAATAAAAATTCATATTTTTTTATCTACCTCTTTATCATCATCATCATCATCATGTTGATCATCTTCATCACTTGCTCTTGATGATATCATATTAGTGAAGTTTTGAACTAATCGCGTACGGAGGCGCCTTCCTCGTCCACATGTCACACTACATGGACCCCATTCACTCCATTGTGACACAATACAGTTGGGATTTGTCATTCCATACTGTAAAAATAAATTAACAACAGAATGTTATTTACTGGACCGGCATTCATAATATGCATGCTGAGAACCAGGTTCACAGTCATGAAAAATTCCAAAAACTCAGCAAAGTATACATTTTACATAATTAACACAGTCTTTTTCCAAAGAGAAATAAGTTTTCTAGAATAAAACAGGTGAAAATATAAATATGCCAACTCACCACATCTCATTTATTAGTGAAAAGTGTCATCACTTATTAAAACGACAGGCAAATGGGTAATTATAAAACTTATTAACAGAACAGGATTATGTTAAATTTGTCTTTCATGATATTCATGAAATGAAAACAAAAGAGTCATTCATAATTTTCCTCTTAGAAAGGTTTATCTACCATGCATTAGCATCATCATACTGTACAGATTGGTGAACTTCATTTAGGCCTCAATATTTTAAAGTGAAAAAATGAATGGCAACATAGTAACTTTTCCTGAAAAATGAGCCCAGAATCCACATGTGGTGCAACATACCTTTTATTACTAAAGTATAATACGAATCAAGAAACAGAAGTCCCATAGACAAGTACAACATGGAGTCTCATTTCACATCACAATTAATTTAGGAAAAATGTAATGCAAACAAAAAATTTTTTGGATACCTTACTTAATGCTAGCATGTATGAGATTGAGTATTTTTCATGTGAAAACATGAACATCATATAGGCATGGAGAAGTTTCAGAGAAAGGGCAAATGAGCACAAAAGAGGTTTGGGAAACAAAGATGATGCCACAATATTAGCATAGTATTTAATAGACAAGTCACCACTTCTGCATACCAATCAGAGGTCCTCCATGAGAATAAAAGATGGAGGCGGCTGCACATTCTGGAAAGGTATGAAATTGCAAAATGCAGGGAAAAAATGTTGTAATGTTACATTGAATGACCATGTGTTTGTGAGTCCTTGCTCCCTTCTCTCTATGTTTTCCTGATAATTCAACCTCAGAAAGCCTAATTCTATGAAGCATGTTTCTGAATCTACTCCCCCATTCCCATTGTCTCTTAATGGCAATAGTCCCTGGCATAAGTGATCTGCTTCTTACCATGTCCCCAAGATGTGATCTCAGCTATTCCATCTCAACCCTACCATCACCTTTCCCTTCTCTGCACTTCTCTCTCCAGGGTTTTAGAATCACCATCTTCATTAGTGACTGATTCCCATGCTAACTTCTGAAGTTCTGTGCCCTATAGTAACTGCATAAACTGAAGTCATGGAGGGAATTTATCTTATTTCCTTTGACATCAAGGCTTCTAGAAATTTTGGTGCCTGGGGTATAGTGTTGAATGATACCCATTGAAATCATTCCTCCTTTTCCCTAAAATACTTTAATTTGTAAAGAAATAACAGCCAGAAAGAGTAATTATTATAGTCCATCTAATTGGCACCAGATTCCCTCCTGCCAGAGGAATCTTGTAGAGGAAAAAATATAGCAAATGGAAATTAATAAACAAACATTGTGTTCACTAATCTCTTCCATTGCAGCTGTGACATGGTACTCTGTGATTGTAATCCAATTGTACACATAAACATGTAATTTTCCATTTTTTTCTACCATCACAATATGCTATGCCACCTGATTCCCATGCATGACCATTCAAAACATCGTGTTGGTATCTACAGGGTAGCCTTCATTTTTTCCCCTCCCCTCTAGATCTATCACTGCTTGCCATGGTGAATTTTTTCAGTAGCTCATCCAGGTGCAAACCAAATCATTAAAATCCTTATAATTTAGCCAACAAATTCTATTGAAAATCCATAACACAAGGAGCAAAAATGACCCAATTAACATTTACTGATTTAAATTATCTCTAATAATGCAAGGGACAAACATGTCTAGAAACTTGGGCAGAGCTAGATCTTGAAGAATTGGGGTCACTGATCCTAATTCCACTTACAGCACAAGTATTTAGTGATGAATTGGTTACACCAGAGAGAGGGCTTGGATGTCTGATCGTTTCCCAATAAAAATATTATTCTAATTATCATTTTCATTACAGACTATCAACCGAGAAGAGAAAAGTATGCTCACCCTAGGATTCAGGTCGCTTCCAATTCCATCTGGGCAGGGGGGCAGGGGTTGGGGGCAAGGCTGTGCCTGGCTGAGGGGAGGAGGATTTCTGCATTTCTTCCGGCCGAGCCTGCTCATTAGGCGGCGTGATCGAGTTCTCTCACCGTTGCGACCACAGGTCACTGAGCAGGTAGACCACGACCCCCACTCAGACACAGAACACCAGGACTTTATCTCCTCACTCAAGCCCTCTGAGTTAACAATTCCTCTGCCACCTATTCCCTTCCCAGGGGGACTGGCAGAGAAGAAGCAATGGTCAAACAAGCTAGGCTTCCAGCCTACTGCCCAAAAACCAATGGTGCTAAAATAGCTAAGTTAAGGTAATTTCATTGACCCATTTCATTGGTAATTCTACTTGAGTATTGCTTTATAATTGCTAGTATTTAATAATTAATCTAAAAATCTCCTCCTTTGAAAATCATTAAAAGATTGAATTTTAATGAGACATGCCATTAGAGGAAACACAAGTAGAGGTTAAAGCTCTTTTTGAGATTAAAAATTTTGTATGGACTAGGTCATTTTTACTTTAGAGACATTTATTCATTAGGGTAAGGATGAATGAAGCAGCAGTGGTATTCATACTTTCAAAGAGAAAAATTATTCAAATTGACAAATGATTGAAATTGCAACTAACTCGCAGTGATGAATAGTCCCAAGGCAGGTTATAGTTTCTGAAAGTTTCTGGGCGCACTCGGCCATCTGAGCCTCACGGACGTTGAGGTAATAGCGCTGTCTGTTCTTTACGCCACGTCCACATGTCACTGAGCATGGACTCCATTTTGTCCAGTCTCCCACTGCACATTCAGCTGTGGAATGAATTGCAGACAAGGAATACTAGTCAGTGGGAAAGTATTAATGGGAGTACTGTATCTGTTGATTCCATAGCCTCCATTGGCAATAGGTATTGTGGGATCTGTGGATAACAAAAGACTGAGAAACACTGTCATTTTATTATAACACTAAGTTTCTATCCATTAATATATTGTCAATACAGCTCCAAGTATGGTATTAATATGGTTTATACGAGTGCTCGTGTTATTTTGAGTACCTAATTTAAAAACCAGGGTCAAATAATTTTATTAACACAGAAAAATCAACTCACCAAAAGTGCTCTCTTAATAATCATAAATTAGTTCTTGTGTGATTCAACTATGTATACTGGCCCAAGAAGCACCTTCAATTATTGCCAGGTATTTAGTTATTTGATCCTAGAATTTTCACCCATGGCATGGGTAATGAGGAATCATGGGAGCGTAGGCATAACCAAGGCCTGCGGCACCAGCTAATTAGGACCCATTTTGAAAGAAGATGCCAAGTCCCCAAGAAATGGGTGAAGAAGAATCTGAGGTGTGTGGATCCTTTCCTGGTCTTCTGCAACCAATTTGAAAGTGTAGCATTGCTTCCTGTAGGTTGCAGGGAGCTAGTTGACTGGCTGGAATTCCTGACATGAAGTGAATTACGTAGCCAAGTGGTTCAACTAGTAACTTTTGAAGGATTAGAACTGTTTCTCGGTGAGTGCTTCTGCCAGCCAGTAACTTACCTTTGTTTTCCTACTCACTTTCATTCTATTCATCCCATACCAGCTGTCATCACTCAACCCATTCTATCATGCACTTCAATTACACAACTTTGGTTTTGTTTATTGCTAAGTATACTTAAGTTCTGTTTGTAAAGTTTTAAGTTTCCTTACCCTAAGTTTTGATCATTGGTAGCAATAAATTTGGTCCACCATCTAAATCAAAACAAATGACTCTCGTAATAAGCTGACAATTCACAAATTACGAGTTAGGTACTCAGTAAACACTTTGTGGCCACAAAAAGATTTGGGTGGTACAAATTTGCTCAGTGCTGAAGAATAGTTCCCAGCATGTGCTCATAACCGGATAGAATGACATACGAAAATAAGAGAAAAGGAAAATTTAGTGCCAAGTATTCAGATATAAAGAACCATCTCATTCTCCTTCTGTGACCACAAGAAAGGCAAAATAGATCACTGAAGTCGAAAATTATTCAATATTTTAGAGTTAGTCTAGAACTCCTTCCAACATATCTTGAATCATTGAAGAAAAATCAGGTCCACATCACTAGTAGATAATGAAATGTTCCACAGCTCCTAATGATTAATGCTGAGAAGTTTTTCCGTTGGATTATGACTATAATAGTAACTGATACATACAAGAAAGTGCAAACTAAATGCAAATGTGTATTTACAATTCGGAAAAGGAGCATTGGTGTTTTGGCTTTAATGGCAGTGATCAACTTGCGTAATTTGTGGGAATTATAAATAATGCAACCACCTTCCATTCAGTTTGATTTTCATTAGATAGAAGTAAAAGGATGAAGTTGATAGAATTTACCCAATTTTGAAGAAAACGGAACAATTATGCATATGAAAAACGGTGCAATTTGTCTATATGGATCCTTCATGATATGTTCTAAACAGGCTGATGCTTTAACTACGTGAGATATTATTCAAGGAGAATAAATAGACTCACGAAATATCTATGAAATAGTATAAATTAATCATTAATTATTTGGGGTGAAATGAATGTAATTAGCATTTGATTTTCATTTAAGGGAATTGTTACAAAAGGGAAATGTGTGGTCATAAGGTCCAGAGGGGTAAGTTTTATTATATTTTATTATTCCCGCAATTATTTAAATAAGATTTTAAGGAACTTTGGTAAAACCTCGCACTTATACAGAAAAAGTTGCGTAAGATGGAGGGAGAAGTCAGCTGGTTCGTGCACTTGTGGAACGGATGAGTAAAAAAAGTGGTCTGAAGTTTTTCCTTTAATTTGTTCTACCTTCTATGATGAATCTGTTTCCTAATTACTTTTATAAATATCTTGATTCACTTATTTTTCTCCATTTACCCTCGTAGTCATTTTTGGCATTACATTCCTATCAAATCAATTTTCTCCTTCCCCTCTTCTTGTGTCACTCGTAACAACGCTCCTTGAAGCCCTCCCCTCCGGAGTGACGTGCGTCACGCACTCCGATGACTTTTTTCGAGTTTGAACACATTCACCAAGGCCGAATATTTGTCGGAACGAGGGAAGAATGTCGTCGGAACACTAGTATTCGGGCAAATCGGGGGACCCTGACGGTCAAGTGCTACTGTGCCCCGTTTCCTGGGGCGGGGGGAGGGTGGGAGAGATGGTTGGCTACTCACGGCGGTCATCCTCTCCTCCGCTGATTCCGGTCGGGTCACACGTTTTCTCATAAAGGCGCTGCCTCGAGAGATACAGCCTTGCAAGTGGTTTCATTTCGGCGCCGGTGGGGTCGTAGAAAGGAGACCTTTTGTCATTGGGAAAGGAGGATGTTATTCTCCTTATGGCATCTTGCGGCTGGGTGGGCGAATCGGGAGACTGAGAAAAAGAAAATGATGAGCACATTAGACGAAGGAATGGCGAAACTGCAGAAAAGTTTTGGTTGTATCGGTGTAATATTGCGGGATATATAAATTTTATGTTTGACTCCAGCGACACTTCCATGGTATTTCAATTTACACTGGCTCCAAAAAAAACATATTTATCAACAGTAAAGTGCTACTAACAGCCACTTCTATTAACTCACCGGCAATGAGATATTTTTATTTTAGAAATATTATGAAATAAAATTAAATCTTTTTCATTCTCCCTAAAATTTAAATTATTTTTTGCAAATGTTTTATTTATATTACACTTTCGATCGTCTGAGCCTGGTTATTATGTTGAACGACGAATTAATGCAATTGTACACCAATATTAAGATGTCAATGGGAAGGATCCATGGATTTTCTCTTCATCTTATTGCCATTTTTAACTATCATCACTCTTTGGTTAAGTTTATGTTTTTAAAGAAGTAATGTAAGGTATGCACAATGAATTAACAGAAGAAAACTACACTGCCGTGAAATTATTAGAGTAAAAAAAGGAAAGAGGCCACATTTCAAAACTAAAGCTCCTCAAATGTTATCGATCAATTCTATGAGCATATTACATTCAACTTTTGAAACTAACAAAAATGTATATGTATACCAAAATCCTCTCTTTGGCTTCATCTGATGATGGATGCTATACGAAACTCTCCTACCAATAAGTTGCCTTCTATGCAGCACTGAAAACTCTAATCAGACACCCACAAAATTCTATTACTCTTTCAATCATCTACGAGTATATCCCTGCAATCTCTTGTGCCAATTGATTCTGAGCTCTCCAAGTTTACCCCTGCATATAGCGCCAGAAAGTGTTTCCATTTGTGACGTACTCTGATCACATCACATATATCTGAAGGCAACCGTTGTCCACAACATCACATGGGGTTCCATTAAAGGTCATGTTAAAGATACGAGTATAGTAAATAGAGTAGTAGAATTTCAACAGTATTGCTAAAAAATTACAAAGTATATTTCTATATTTATTTTTCATTTATCAGCATTTTTTAGCAAAAATAACACTTTAATTAAACGTAAATTCGAAGTAACATGATGAATATGACGTTTTCTGCTGAGATATTTTACCAATTCGTAAACATTCGCTTCTTTGGGTAGTACTTGTAGGCTTACATCTACAAGTGTTTTAAAATCTGAGTCTGGAGGTCTATAGAAAGAACATTGGGTTGATGTTAATCAACCAAATGATTAATGTCGGGTTGATTAGATCGCAGTAAGGTACACTAAACACTTTCTATGTTGTTATTTTCAAATACAAATTGCCTGCTTTCAAAATTACTTTTCACTGCCACGAAAACTCCTCCTCCGGGTCTTGTACCTCTATGGTGTCGGTAAACTTTGAAATCTATTGGGAAAATTTCTTGGTCGCTTATATTATTACACAACCAACTTTCTGTGCTTAATTCTATATCAGCGGAATGACTTTGCATTATGTGCTCGAGATCCGCTGTTTTATTTTTGAGGCTTCTGCAATTTATTATATTATACCTACCGATGCAATAAAAATTCTACGATTACCTAACTGAAGGAGTTATCACTATTTTAATATAGGTCATACTGCTGCCTCATTTGAATTTGTAAGGGTACCTATTAGGGTGGCCCTTATTTTTCAACTTTCTAAAAGTTTAGCTCCCACCCGCCTTTCTTGTTTTAATCAATTAAAAAACGATATGTGCAAAAGTTAGCTCAATCGAATAACGGCGAGGTGACCCTCATGAAGTTTTGAAATTTTCGCTCAGAAGGTCATATTTTTATATAATTGTTTTAGTTATTTTATGGAAGATTTGCTTTGTCATTTATTATTTCATCAGTTTTTGATAACCAATTAGTAAAGGAAATTAATGCGAATCGGAGTATAACATACAATTTTTTCCATAGCATGTGATTTTGCTATTATTAAGTTAATATGAAAAATCACTGAATATTAGCTGTATTGATTGTTTCATTGGTTTATCGTTCAAGATAAATTTACAGTATTAATGTTGTGTGCTTCGTCCATTTATTTTGAACCAAGTATGATCATTTATTTTTTGATCATCGTTTCAGAACTGTTTGTGCCACTGGTATAAGGCGACCTTTATGAAGTGTTCTTCCTAGACTTGTAAAATGGCGTCAACTTCTTCAGGTCTCACGGTACACAAATTAAGAAAAGATTTTTATATCACTCTTGTTGGCTACATTTACAATAAAATCGTTGGAGCCAAACTCCCTTCAATCAGACAAGTTTTAAGCGTATATTTTCTACAATCTAAGAGTTGTAAATATTACAACGAAAGAAAGTGTAGCATTGGTGAATTCAAGAAGTTTATGTTTTTTGGCAAAAAACAAGAATTCCTACTAGAAGAACTGACCACAGCATTGCTAAGTTAGTTTAATTCTATGGAAATGGACACATTTATAGAAAAAATTGTCTAAAATTACAGGCAAAGAAAACTTTTCGTGGAAACTCTGGATGATTTGTTTGGCATAGTTCATTCAGATGCTTTGGGACGAATAAAAAATGAAGAGCACAATAATTTCTTAATGCTTCAGCGCCAAAAAGGACCGGGCTCTATGGTTGGAGTGGATTGAAAACTAAAACGCAAGGAAGAAAGAGCACTAAGGGACACTGCAATAGAAACTGCAAGGAAAAAAAAGAACTTATGAAGAAATGGAACGACATTTTGAGACATTAAAAACTGATGATTCTACATCAGTTTGCAGCGAAAGCAGTGATGGTGATGATGACAGTGAAAGTTCTTCTGCCATCGACAAGCAAATGACAGCATCAACTACAGCAGCAGGAACAGTTGAAACTCTAGGTACATTGCAATTTTTTACTCCCCACCTCTCTTAGGTTTTTGATAGGTGCAAAATCACTTTCACAAATGGGGTTTACATATTAATGACTACTGCAGAAGCTTTTGGGCGTGATACTAAAAACCTGGCAATAAATCGATCTTCATTTCAACGCAAATGCAAGACAAATTCAAACTAAACGACTGCCAAGAATTAGAGTTGCACTGGGATGGAAAGTTGCTTCCAGCACTCCCAGGTGTTGAAAATATTGATAGACTGGCAATAATAGATAATAAGCAAAAACTTTCCTGACGAGATTCTCTATCAGCACCGATTTCCTCGACAAAGACCTTCCAACATGGAAGAATGATCCTGGTTACAAAAGTGCAATTAAAAAACTGGAGAAGACAGTTGTTGTGAATGATGTTGCAGAAAGAGGTGTCACACTAATTCAGAAATACAATAGTATTCTCACAAAAGATGCAAATGAAAACAATTTGTTTTGCAGATTGTTGCCGAAGACCGTAAAAATGACTCAACTGCTACTAAATCTACTCTTATCAAAAAATAATATTCAATGTTTGTTCTTTCACATATGTCTATTTTGATTCTATACAAAGCATTGTTCTAAAAAAATATATTTCCCTTAAAGAAAATTGCCATCTTCCGTAAAAAGAAATTGTAGGAGATTCAATAACAATCACTGACAAACAATGAGTTCCCACAATGGACTTTGAGCAAGATTTTCTTATTCTGAGACATAAAATAAGCAAAAAATACCAGAGGAATTATTTCTACTCGTAAGTCTGGGAAATTTTTGACAAAAACAAAAATGATAATGATTGGCTTCATTGAGATGACTTTTTGTATTGACCTTGGACTTTTAATGGCCTTCTGTTAAAATTTCCCGTGAAAAAACCTACGCATTTAAAACGGTGAAATTAAGTGAATACCTCTCTGCTCTTCAGACTTCGATGTGATTAAATGCCTGGGATATTAAAATATATATGGCTATAGTCACATGCCTGTCTTGCAAGCATAAAATACGTGATTGTGCTTTGGAAAGAAAAGACATTGAGAAATTTTTTTCCCTAATACTGTTGTCTTTCAAATGCTGATAAAAAATTAAGAAAAATCGACCAAGCTTCACATTAAGTACCACTAGTAGTGGATTTTGTTCCCTACAATTGCGCTGGTTGCCTCCGATGGTGGCGTACAGGCTAAGCTGTCATATTATTGGCCGTATATGAACTTATTGTTTGCTGGTCCAAGGCAAGATTTGTGCCGAGACTATCGTAGCTCAATGCTTCATCAAACTGAGAAACAAGTCTTGATATCCTCCCCAACAGGTTGTTAAGCTTTTGATGGCGTATCGGCTTCTAAGTACTTCGGCGTCCTCTGAATGACAACAGCGTCATATATGGTAACATCTATATAGAAAGATCACAAGCCGCCTTAAGGTTTCTCGACCTCCCCTTCTTGATTTTCCTAAAACCCATCTCATTTCACACTGCATATTGGGAGTACTTTATAATCAATCAGTATTGCTACAATTACAATTTAATTATAATTGTAGTATAGCATTATTATTTACTGCACAACACAATAGTATCTTTGTCATTTATGATTAATAATTTAATATGATCTGTGTATTTAAAATTATGATAGATATTAATCGATTAACACCAACCCATAAATAATCATTATTTTTTCGACACACTCAGAAACCTCTCAGGATTAATCGTATAGTTTGAAACTATCTGTAATTTAAACAAATCTAGTTTTGGTTCTAAATTTCGAAAAAAATGCAGCTCCTCGTTAACATATGGCGGGCTCCAGTTATTCACTCAACCTTTCTCATTTTCTTGGATTCCTGGCAATGAACCATCTTTCATGTGTGATCCAACTTTATCAGCACTTCATTTCCGGGCTTATCCATCTTTTGTCTGCAGGTGCGAAAAATGGACGGTTTTATAATTTCATAACGACTATCAGGATTTCGTCTTTTCTCTGGCACACATTCTTGCTCTTCAAACTTCTTGCTATGGCAAGAGAAATAACTTGGCGGGGACCTCTTCAAGGCCCTCACTTGAATATTCATAAGACCAGATGACAAACTTCCGAGGGAGTGCCTAGAAGAAAGAACGAGGAGGGTGGAATGTGATTTCACATCTGCAGAGTGTACCGTCTCAATTTCAATGTATTCCATGGAAAGAATGAAACCTTTGTTCGCAAAAGCGGAGTATTAGGAGACACAGCTTGATTGTCCAGGTGATAAAAAGATCTGGTATTTGAGCAAAGCTCTCAACTCGGAAAATAAACTCAAGATATTCTTCGAAAATCAAATCTGATTTCAGAGAATTCCATTTCCAGCAATACAAACGAAGGGATCCTCCTGATTTATATGCCGCAATTGAAACAACTTATGGTCACAGTCACTGAGTATGGGAAGTTAATGCCTATTTTTTACTTGTTTCTTCTCCAGATTAAGAGTAATTAAAAACGTTCAAAATATTACACGGATACAAGTTATGTCATACAGTAATCGCCTGCATAGGTTTGTTATAATGGGAAAGAATATTTCTCAATAAAATCGGTTACCTGGGAAATTATTACAGAACAAAAAAGCACAAACATTGGCGGACTGTGGCTATAAAAACATGGAATTTCGTACTTAACTTTCCCTTCTTTAATATGCAAATATTATTATAAGGTAGCCAACCGTTTAGGAGTTGGTTTTGGGTGGACACAAATTTAACACCCTATTTCATGGCCTAGGACACATTGACTTAAAATTTTGGCATGTAATTACTCTTATCACCGGCTTGAAAAATTTACTTGTAATTTTCACTTCCTTAATCGTACTCCCTTTATTTTTTATTTACCTCCCGTTAACCAAATATTAAAACTGTTTCAACAATGAACTTAGTTTTATAGAAAGAACAAAGAATAAACAGTTCGATAAAAAGAACAAATATTAGCAATTGAGCGAGCGATAGTATAATTATGTTTTGAACCTCTATTTTCGGGACTTCGATTGAAAAATAATTTCCAAATGCAATGTGAAAAATGGATTTGCAACTGACAAAAATTCATGAGAAGCAGAATCTAGGAATTAAGAATTCATAAAATTAAACTTAAGATCTTCAATGCTAATTTCAGTGGAATGATAAACATAATTATCGGAGGATGAAGGTGGAATTTCAAAACTTTCCTCGGTCCAAGGTTCCCAGCCCATCGCCGGAAATGTGTTTTCCCGTGAATATCCGAGAAAGGCGCTTTTAGTTTGAAGGTGAAGTGGCCTTATGAGTTAGCGGCAGAGGATTTTAGATATCGATCCAAAGTTCGGAAATTGCTGATACTTTCAAATTCATAGATTAAGTCAACCGGAAAGGATTTAAACACATGCACATTGTAACCAGTTAAATAAGGCATCTGGTAACTTTGAAATCATCCTAGTTGTTTGACTCATTCCAGCGGAAAACATCATTTTAGACGATGGGACATTACAAGGAGTGCGAGAATCGGATGTATGCTCCGAAAAATATGCTACATGTTTGCATTAATTGCAATAAATATGGCATATGCTAAGACCTGAGTACTCTGATTATTAATCCCTTTCCTCTAATTCGGATACGAATTCAATATTCCAAGTGCTATTAGAAGTGAACCTGGCTGAGGCAATACTACAAATTGTATTCCGCCTTGTAAGAGAGACACTGACAGAAAATCGTTTTCATTACCCGAAACTTTTTCCCAAGAGTTATACTCTTTGATATTTCCATCCTCTTTTTATGTACTTCGCTCTGAATTATATTGGCCCCTCTTTATGTTGCTGACGGCTTTGATGCTCGCGTGCTCTCACTCGCTGAATTCAAAATGAGAAAGGAGAATTATTGAATTTAATTTTGTGGTTCAGGAGAGTTAACAGCCTTTCGGCATTCGCATACCTTTGTACCTGAATTGATTGCGCGAGTTACCGATTTTAATTTCCTTACCACGTACATCATTCATATCCTGCGCTTGCATACAAATTCAACCTTTTTGACATTTACGCTAGAAGAGTCATAATGAACAGCATTCAATAATTTTTTAAATGCAGTCTAGCTCATTTAAAAGATACCGGGAAGTCCAAGTTACAAATGTATTAGTTGGATATAAATAATATATATTAAAATTTTGCATGACTGATAAAATACGTCATCTTGTCTAACTTGAAAGCATATTCTCGATTCCTGAACCGGTTAATCAGAAAACTGTGGTTGTCTGCAACTAAATTCCAGGGCATTTATTGATCCTAAAATAGGAATCGTAAATAAGTATATGATTAAGTAGCCACCCAGCCTAATCTGCAGCCTATCTGGCATTAGTTGGGCCGTAATTTAAGTGTTAATTTGTTTCCAAAAAATTAGATATTTTATTATATTCAAGGAAATTCTAACGGATGTGCATAATAACGTAAAATAAGAAGCTAGAATGAACAATAATACAGAGAAATACGCACATGAAACTCATAAGTATTCCGAATGACGTATATTTAGTTCCTTCTCTCCCTTTCGAAAGGTGGTTCAGCAACAGAAAAATCGGAATAGGTGTGAGTTTCATTTGTGTGTGTTTCTCTGTGTTTTTGTTCGTTCTCGCTTCTTAGTTTACACACACACATATATAATGAATATCCGCAAAAAAGAGCAATTTTCCCCAGCGACCGAAATTTCTAGGGAATTGTAAGACAACTATTTTCTGGAAACATCCAAGTCTTCACAAAATATCTCCATCCACAACGCTAGTAATTCCTAAGTGAGTGGCAAAGTGCAGCCCACGTTTCCATTCCTTTCCTTACACTTATTGGGCAGGGTATACTCCGGTGTCTGGAAAATATTCATAAATATTTCTCTTTTTATCTCCTAATATTTTACCTTTAACGCGAATTTTTATATTACCTATGAGTAGATGCCTTACATATATTTTGTATCCTGAGACTGACAAGAATCACGGGAGGGAACGATCAAATCCATTACGAAAAAAGGGCAGACTTTTTTTCAGATGTACAATTTATTTTGTTATTTTTCTGCAAAATTGGGTAGGCATCTAAGTCGTTATGATTGAGATTTAAAAAATCGGTATGACAAATTTCGGGTTCGAGTTCCGCATCGGAAATGGCTGTGGTGGTTCAGCCCTTGGGTTACGTGATGTAATTCAAGAGTTGTTCATGGGTCACCACATACTAATCATATCATATTCAGAAAAAACATTAAATAATCCATTTAATAAGTTTTTCCTGCCAAGAATGGATGATTAGAATCACAGTTACATGGTAGTTTAACCATACTTAAAAGAAAAAAACTCTTTAAATGCTAATATTTCTATTTCGAGCCCCAGTTCATTAGTTCCCATTTAAAACCCAACGCTATAATATTTTTTTGATTCCACTGTCACTAAGGAGACCAATGTACCACAAAAGCTCACTGATCGTCTGGCAGAAAAGGAGTCTGGCGGAATTATGGATTGTCTTTTTACAGGAATCGATTTGTCCGGATAAGAATAATTTAAAATTTTGATCAACATCGCAGCCAACTTTCAGTTTGGATGCGTCGGACTCATATATTATGTATTCAATCCTCCGAGTAAAGACTACTTTAATGGCTCGTGGCATATATTTCCATAGTTAGTGGAAAAAGAGCATACTTTGTAGATACGCAGGGCAGAAAGGAGAGAGGATCGGCGGAAAAAAGGATGGGAGAACAGAACGCTGAAAGCTTTCCAAAGAAACTATTCCAAATTTTTAGCACGGTCCTTTGTAGAGCGCAGCAGGTAAAGCTTCGGGATGAGCAGCTTCGGGCAAGGCATCCAAAATGAAATTAAGGCCATCGTTCTTCGATGCGCGAAAAGATTTCAAACTTTCACCAAAGAGGTAGGTATAGCACTCGTCAATTTCACCCCACGTTATCGGTTCAGGGAGGATAAAAGGTATGAGACCCATCATAAATCGCGAGAGATGAAAAGATTATGCCACTTATTATCTCTCGTAATTTATCCTCGCATTAATCATTCCTTCTTAAATTCCGATTTCTACTTACTCAATTAAAGTGAAGCCGCTTACATTTATGACCAGTGCATCACTACGGTCGTCGAGTAATGGCATTCTTTCTTTCTATAGTATAGTCTAGAATAATGTCACGAAAATGATTAAGTTGATAAGTAAGGTAAAAGCCGGAACTAAACAACACATGTGGTGAAGGATGAAAAATATTTGTTCATAGCGAGAACTTCGAGAAAACTCGAAGAAAAATAGATCAATTTATACGAATATCAAGAATAAAACCTTAGATAAATTTTAGAATTTGTGAAACAATACATTTTTTTCATATTTTTATCTTACTCTTTTGAACAACTAGCTTACATAGTTACAAAATATGAATAGATATTTGATAGATCAATATAGAAAACCTAAGGTTAAAGTAAATATACTTTTCATCAAGATTAGAAAATTATAATCACTGCTATCAACTGGTACGTGTGCTAACTAACGACAGGGCGAAATATCAAAGATGAAAAGGCTTCCTGTGCTGTTTTCCAAACTCTTATCTTCAAAGAGCCATGAATATACGGGAACAGTTGGGATAATCAGGTCTCGAGCCACTTGCATGTGTCCCAAGCATATTTTAATATAAATGGAGGGATCGAGATGGTGCGATGGCTAACATACTGGCTGCTCACCGAGAGCCCGGGTTCGAATCCTGGAGACGGTAGATATTTTTTAGCGGTATCCCGATCCCTACTTAAGGTTCTTCGTGGAGAGTACTTTCAGCGAGAACGCCGTTGGTCGGCTGGGATGTTAAACTGCGGACCCCTTGGCGCCTTTCGTCAAAATTAGGCTATTTCCGACGCCAGGATTCTCTCCGCTCTTTCTCCTTTCTCATCCAACCCTAATGGCGTAAATAATCTTAGCTTTCGGTCGCCTCCCCCAAAACTACGACAACTACTTGATTATAAATGGATGTATTAAACGTAATTAGATGTAATAAAATAGAGTTTAGTTTATCTCGGGAACTGAACGGCAAATATTTTGGCCCGGTGGAGTAAAATCCGTGCGAGTCAATCCAACATTCTGGGTAGTTGGCTGCATTCGGTTCTGAGACTTTTCCATAGATATATATGTATATATATATATATATATATATATATATATATATATATATATATAAAAGCTCAGCTCCTTCTTCCTGCAGCGGAAAGTTAAAGTCTGGTTTGACCTCCGACAATTCGGAATACGTGTGCGTTTCATATGTATTTGCTCCTTTGTGTTTTTGTTCGCTAGTGCTATCTCGCTTCTCCTTCAAAATTATTGTTCACATCCGTGAGACTTTCCTTATTTCTTACACACGCACACACGCACGTACACTCACATACACATACAAACATATATATAAATATAAATATATATATATATATGCATATATATATATATATATATATATATATATATATATATATATATATATATATATATAAACCATAAACACAGTAATCAACCCGAAGGTCGGTTTGGTAGGTGATAGTAGAGTTCACCCAGTACTAAGCCCGATGGCGTGTGAAATTCACACACACACTCACATACATACACGGGTCTCACGTCAGTGGAGCGCAATGATATTCGCAGGGGTTCTTCACGTACACTTTTATGGCATCTTACTAATTGCAAAATGAAATCTTTCATTGTCAGGCCAGAGGAGAGAGGGACACCACTTGAAGCGCGGAACTTGGGGGCGAGCAGGCCGGCCAACAGGGTGAAGTGGCCTGTCCCTTGTATTACTTGGGCGGGTCAAAACTTTCCCGTCACAGAACAACCGAGACACTCTCCCGAAAAGTGCCTCAGGGTAGATGGGAAGAGGAAGACATTCCTTAAACGACGGCCCTGTTTTGGAACCGCGGGGGCATGTGGGGTTACGCGTCAGGCTCAGGCATCTTCTCTCATATCTTCTTCAACTCACCACCCCCGTTATTCTTACCTTCCACTTTCTCTCCAGCCTCTTCGCAGTCCCCCGCCTTCAGCACCCAACCCCCTCCCCTCGTCCCCACGAACGCGCACACATATCTCCACGTGATACACCCCATTCCTTCGCTCCCCTTTTAAGCCCCCAGGGTTCTCCACACCAGTCAAATTCCATCCCCTCCCCACTCTCTCCCCCAATGCCATTCCCTTTCTCGAGCGTAAAACGATACTCACCTCTCCCTCCCCACCACCCCCGTCGTCTTCCTGGCCTCTACCACTACCCCTTCCCCTCCCACCGACAACGCCCCTCCTCTTTCAATCTCTCGAGCATTTCCGACTCGGAACAGCCGCGACAAACACTGAAATACACGCACATACACGCAAGCTATACATTTGTGTGTGTATACCCGTACATTGAACAGGCCACACGGCGGAAACATTTACTCATGGTTTAGGATAAGAAGCAGAGAATGGCGACAGATGAGCATGCTCAAGTTTGATGGGGAAAGTGGTAGGAAGCTGATTCCAAACAGTAAAAGGTTTTAAAATGGCCAAGGTTCCGTTTAAAATTTGCATTCAAGAGTATTCGTAAGTTGACAGTTTGAAAACGCAGATGTGTATGTATATATATATATATATATATATATATATATATATATATATATATATACACACACATACATATACGTACATGCCCAAATATACATATGTATATGTATATATACACACAGATACACATATACATATATATATATATACAAACATATATTTATTTATTATTATATAATATATATTTATGTATGTATATTTACATATATTCTATATAATTTTTTAAATATATTTATATATGGTATAAACATGTGCGTTTTAAAACTACGAACAATCATTGAGAGATTAATTGAGACGGGCACCAGGATTCGAAGTACTGGCGTTACTCTTGCCGGGTGGATGGGCAGTTCTCTTTGTCCTCCTGGTCGTCGGCTATCGACGAGGGTTTATGTCCCCCGGTGTCCGATACAGTGGCAAGAGAACGTGACGAATAAGGGGTATAAAATTTAAAATTCAGACACAAGAGTTGCAGATGAGGTTCAATATGTATAAAAGTATGTCCTCCTGAGGAAGGAAGTGGCTGGGTCATGATATAAATTATACGTTTGCTCAAGCATGAAGCACGCCAACGGCGAAAACGTGAATGTAGCCATTCTTGATGCATCCATTCTATTACAAGTCTATATATGGTGATATATGAAGGGACCAGCAGTAAATGGAAGGGAGGCGGGCGGCAGTGTGCGAGGGAGAGAGGTTGGAAAGGAAGGGTTGGGTAGGAAGAGAGTGAGGAGGAAGAGAGAGAGAATGCCTGAGTCTCCGATTTCCTGTTCCCTCGGCCGCGACCCTTACAACTCCCCACGCGCAGTCGATAGCGTAGGACCTTAACTTGTACGGCCTCCGCAGTAAACTCCATTCAGGGGCTTCAAACAATTATTTTTCCTTTCGGAAAAGGCGTAAAAGGAGTATTCGATGACTTTTTCATCCTCCCCAAGGCTAAATTATAACTGATAAATGCTATCATCTCCAAATAAAATTATTTAAACAAAGATTTCTCCGTAAATTTTATCGCTCTTCAAACACAAATCACATGTCACCCACTTGTACTAGTGGTGTTTATTTTACTAATCACCACAGTTTTTGCCGAGGGATTCCCGATTCAAGTGCGATTTTCTCTAATTTGATGGACATCTAAAGGAAAACGTAACGTAGCCTAATACTGTATGCAATAAGTAAACGCTATGACTGTGTATATACGATGTTACCTCGCGGAACTCTTTGGATAAGGAAAAATTGAAATAAAACTTGGACAACTTGAATGTAATCAATCATAAATGTTATACTCTTAGCTGCATGCTAGTAAAAGGAAAAGACATAAAGATGGTTTACCCACAACACAAACGTTTATTGGTGCTCTTTAAATAACGAGCAAATTCAGGAAGAGTTCTCATGCCATTTTAGCGTAGTTACAAAAAGGTACCGGTAGCGCAAGTGTCCAAAGAAAGTAATGCGAGATTTTGAGAACAAGAGGAACCTCCGATCCTGTTGGGTTGACGAGTACCACGCATATAGGGTAACGTGAAGGTTCAGGATTTGAATCCAACTTCCGTCATGACTGGTACTCATTGATGCAAAGGCTTTATTTCTATTCTGTTAATGGTATGAAACGAGTTTAAAACTGTCAGGATCATCAGCATCTATTATCATTATGTTCGCCTATACGCTTCCAAATTGGAAACAAAGGCAAATTAGCTCAAGGGAATCACAATGTTTTTCCTTTGCACTCACTGAAAGAATTTTCGAGAGTTATTTTCAGGCTGAAACTCATACTTCCGAGAACCCTAGCATAAAGTTCAACATGATTACACAAATCCTCAATGATAGTAGCACGACCTAAAACTCATGAGGAAATACTTTATTCAAACCTACGTGTATACTTCTATTTTACCACACATAAATTCTATCCGCTCTCTCTCTCTCTTCAAGGCCAACTTGGATATGCTACTCCCCCGTCCACCACCGACCGAATAACTTCTCCAAGCGTGAAACCGTCAAGCAAGATTCCATCGCAGCGCCACAATGCACCTCAGGGCTTCCACATATACCGACGCTCGCTGACACGCGCCTTCCATCCCCAATAGTCTGGGGACGACCGTGTGTCTATCTCCAGCCGCCCGTCACCAATCCCGCTTTCGTTGACCCTGACCGTTGCCGAGCAGGCAGCTACTCATCGAAGGACAGAAGATTACTTCTCAGATGGAACCCCTTGTGAGTGGGTGAAACGCCCCGAAACGAAACGAAAATGAGAGTACTTGGAAAAGAAAAGTTGAAGTCTTGATCTATTCCAGAATACCAGGTAAATATGGAGATATGGGGTCGCGGTGGACAAAGGAAAGGAAGAAAGGGAGAGATTAATAGCGATGGCTTTAAAACGTTCATAACGTTCGAGAAAATAAACACATTTTTTAATGAATGGTTGGAAGATTGAATTTTAAATATTGTCCCTGGTATAACACTATAATTTTAGTTTTTCTTAAAATTAATCTGAAATATTCAGTATAAATATAATACTCTATAATATATCTTCCCTTAGGAGATAAAAGAATGTGTGTAATATGAAACAGAGTGAAAGGCATTATTTTTGATGGCACGGAATAAAAATTATAACTATTTAAAACTGCTTTATATATAATTAAAATCACTACGAAGTACTCTAATTCAGTAATTACAAAAGGAATATTAAGTAAGGATAAAACTTATTATCCTTTTTGTTAAGATTAAATACGATAAATTTTGTCTCACAAATTTTAGAATTTCAATCGAAACTGCTTTTGCGCTCTGATCTTCCTTGTTACTAACCCGTTCCCCAGATACACTTCTGAAACTACCAAATCTCTGGAAAATTCGGTACCACTCATTACCCCGAGTCTTTCACTAACTGTCTCAACCTCTCATTATAACCTACCAAGTCATAAAGGCTCTTAAAATAACCTCTTTAAATGGTACAATTTGTTAACTAAATAAATGACTCAATACTGAGGTAAATAAAAAATTGAAAACTAGGACCCTAAAATTATAATTAATGAGTGAAAGTCAATTTCCTTTCAATGCGTGGAAATTCAGGGTATTTTAAGTTTCATTTTAAAATAATCATTGTTTTAATTGTTTCATTTCATGAAACATGAGGAAATACTTATTATGATTGATATCAATCAAATGATACCTCTGCGTGACCAATAACATATTGATTTAATAGCATTCTGTAAATGTGATAAGGCACCCAGTTTGCGGCCAGAATTTAGATTGTAAAAAAAACAAAATATGCCACAATCTAGCCTTAGAGAAATTCGGCGGAGTCCCTTTGAAAGAGCACTCATCATTAACAAAATCCACTATTCGCTATCATTTCTTCCTACTGATGAACAAATTTGGGCTTAGACATTACCGTCACAAAGGTACCGACGTAAAACGTACGTACGTCACGTACGTACCGACCCCGGGTCGTCGTGGGCCAAACGCTATCACTAAATTCCACTGAAACCTCGCCTCCTCTTCACGAGAAAAGAAAACACGCGACAGCGCGGATTCAGAATTGTGTGAAGTGAGGAAATGGAGAAAGGAAGGAGCGGTGACATTATACGAAGAGATAAAGAGCTTTTACGAGACGGGAGAAAGGTGCGTGGGGAGAGAGGGGCATTTGTTAGTGAAAGGAACGTGCGGAGGAGGTAAAAATCCTTGCGTATATACGACCGCGCCGAAGAGAAACTACGTGAGTAATCTCCGGGTGTTTGGGTGGAGGAGTAGACTGGAGCAAAACGGGAGGAAATGAAAATGCATTCTCCGGACAGAAGACAAAGAGGAGGGGGGTTAGGGAGGGCGGGGGCGTTGACTCATGGGAAGCGGCAAAAGTAGGGAAAGAGGGAAAGAGAAAAGATGGAGAGAGAGAGACCAGCGGCAGGCGAGAGAGAGAGAAAGGAGTGGGAAGAGATAGAGAGAGGGCTTTGGGGGTGTGGAAAACGGGTGGCGTGTGGGGGTGGGTGGGACGGTGAAGGGGATGTGACGGGGGGAGGGGAAAGAGGATGTGGGAGATCTGGAGAACGTACACTAACGGAAACCCCAGGGCATTTATTTCTTTTATCGCTTCATCACGTCTTTCGTGAAGGGAAAGAGAGAGTGATGACGAGAAAAAAATGGAGAGAGGGGTGAAAAAAAGTATTGTTAGGTAAAAAAGAAAGAGAGAGGCAGGGCCAACGGCAGTGTCGTGAAGTTGCCGCGTTTCATTTTCCCCTGTCCAGTCTTACTTTCTTACTTTCGACTCCCGCGAGAAAGAGAAATTAATTTGATATCCTTCGGGAATAATGCTTCAACAGAGTTAAGAAATAAACGTCCCAGTATGCGCAGAAGTCCCCTCGGAAGGGAAGTAAACTGATTTATAAGGGCGCAAGAAATTCTCCCGAGGAAGGTTTGGGGACCGGAAAAGAATACGTCCTTCTCTTCAGAGTCAGTCACGTTTTTCTAAGCGCCTTTGAATTGAAAACTTTGGGAATCGTGTTCTGATTTTGTGAAATGAGAAAGTTTTTTTCAGAGCCGGAGCAGAAATAAGATATTATTAATATACTTTTGGAAAATGACTTTACTTCTGGTCTCCATAAATTACTTCTAAAACGTAAAATGGAACACAACTTAAACGGACGAATTAAGTAAATGTTTCGTCAAACAAGCACTGTTGCAAAGCTGTTGCAATATATGCGTGTTTAAATAAATAAATAAAGAGATATATATATATATATATATATTCGAAAAGTATTATGCCTTTGCAACAGCGCTTGTTTGACAAGAAATTTACTATGTATTTATTTAATTCATTTACTATTTATATAAACATTTAATGTATTTATTTACATACTGCCGAGAAAGGTCTTGGGTCCATAAAAAACAAGTCCTCCTCAGAATCAGTCACTTTTTCTAAGAAAATGTATGTGTACGTGTGTTTATATATATATATATATATATATATATATATATATATATAGATGTACATTACTTTTTATATATATTTAAGTATAGTGGTAGTGCTTTGGACGCCATTATTAACTAAAAATTTGTTGATATTCCCGTTATCTTCTCTCGTCTCAACGCTGTAATATACAGGTATTTCAATGAATCTGCGATATATATTTATTCCCCGCATTTTTCCACAACATCAGCATATTAGATCCTCTCATTCTCTTGACGAAATTTGAAAGCACGAATTTTGGAGGTTTCCAAATGATTTCATGTTAAAACAGTCCCGTGGAAAAATTCAGTACATAAAGTTTTGAAGGGAAACGACTGGCAATGCTTGCCTTTACGACGATGACTACGATTCCCCGTTCATTTTCGGGGGAGTAATTTGGATCCGACTAGAGTGAAAGGGCCACTAGGAGACCTGAGGGAATCGCTCAGCAGACGTCTTAAGTGAGCAGGATGGCGACTAAATGAATGACCCCTGACAACGTGAATTATCCGAATCCGTGGCTTAGACCTTAATCATGGCTGAGAGACGAGGGCGAGCGAGAGACGGACAGCGGGCCACTCAGGGCTCCAGGTCGAAAAGGGATGGATCAGGAAAGAAAAGCGTATATCCCTTCCGATGGGAATGAATCTACAACGGCGGAGGGAAGAGGACGCTGCGGCACAGGAAAGTCCTCGGTCACGGGCAGGCATGTCTATCCGATAAGGGTCACATCGTGAACGTTTTGAGACAGCCCGCTTTGCGGGATAATGGCGGCTTATGAATCAGTCGACAGCTGGGAGCAGATAGCGGGATTAGACTTCAACGGGGATCGCGTTGCTTGGGTGAGGGTTTGAGAGAGGGGGCGCACGAATGGAGTTGAAGGGAAGACGACCGAAGGGAGGTGGGGGCTCCAGCAACCGACACACCTCCACCCACTTTGCTC
Organism: Hetaerina americana; assembly: GCF_022747635.1. Lineage (NCBI taxonomy): Eukaryota > Metazoa > Arthropoda > Insecta > Odonata > Calopterygidae > Hetaerina > Hetaerina americana. Next base: position 18,077,457 of record NW_027287427.1, read on the forward strand.
CCACCCCAATAGGATCCCTTACCTCCAAATGCATGTTTGAGACGAGAAATTGGAACGAGTGAAAGAGACGCGCTTCGGGTGTAACGAGAGGTGATTTGGGGCGCGTTCGGAGCAGTGCACAAAATGCGTCTTTCTTCACAGATGAAGACCCAAATGGATGTATAATTAGAGCGGCGGCAGGGAGTTTCCGACGAGCGGATGATTGATTTCGCGGTGGGATCACACCGTGAGGCTTTAATTAAGGCTATTAATGTGCTGGCGTCGCCATGCGTCGATTTTCAGTTTACCTTAATGAGGTCGATGCGAAGGCATCAGCGATAGGTTTTCTGTGGATCTAAAAGGCATTTTAAAGCGCTCATTGGATGCAATAACAAAAATCAATTTGGTTAAGAAAATACTCAAAATATTGAATTAGATATTTGGTAGCTGTAATCGTCTATTCCGAAACTGTCAAGAAATAAGAACTGTAAAAGTTACATTTTCCAATCATTAGGAATATTTATTTTAATTTAAAACAAATGAAACATTTATCCACAGGTTGGTTGTAAGTCAATTAATATTTGAAAATAATGCCGCGGAATCACTAAAACATATGCATTCCATAAATCTTCGTCGGAAGAGTAGTAGGAATGTTAGTGAAAAAGTAGTCAGTAATTGTCTGGCCAAATTTAGGCATAAATGGGAATTGGGAATAGTGAATGTAATTTGTGTTCCTGAATTGAAATATTAAATGCCTATCCAGAGGTAGATTAGTTTTTCAAATTAATCCATTAAATAAGTGCCCATTGCCCATATATATTTCTATTATCGTGACATATATCCGTCATTGCAAATTTGCGAAATTAAAATTTCTTGGATGAAAACGAAAGTCATGGCCGTAGTCATAAACTAAAGCCATTAAATATCATACGATGTGAAAAAGTAAGCGCTATCGTTCATCATTCGTCTAAATTGTTGCTTTCTCGGTACGAACATCTTTGAATGCCAGCCATACAAAATAAAATAAATTCGCGGAGTCTTTTTAAACTCCCCCCGGTGGCAACTCATTGGATTCTTCAGAAGAAAAAATACTTCTTCCGCGGCATCTCACGAAGCTGATTTTTAAATTAAAGAGGCCAAGCCACTACATTTTTATTCATCAAGCCCTAAAATAAGAAACTCCTTGAACATTTCAAGGAACAAATTTCTGAATTAAGATTAATAAATTTATTAATGCTTCGTATTTCCTACCTGACGATTCCTAGCACCCGTAAGCTTTTACCAATCCAGAACCCCTCAATAAATATGAGCTTTTATCTAGCCAATCAACAGATATATAAGTAGCCCATAATTAAGGTCTATAAGATAAACGAACATTGTGAGAACAAAGTTAGGGGATACTACTCGCAGAATTTTTCAGGAACTCAAAAACCTTCTGGGAAAAAAAAATGTTTTTAAATAGATGATCCAAACGGCAATTATGTAATGTAAGTTAATATGTAAGATTTCCCACAGATTACTTTTCAGATATTGATAACAATTGAAATTTTACACACCCATAAAAAATTATATGTCATGATTTACCTTCGATTTAAATCAGAATAACTTTATCAATTGGTTGCAATCCTATACATTAGGTGTTATAGTGAGGTACTCGTGGCTAAGAGGTTGTGATGTTTAATGGCATCGAAAGTGAGACCAGCATATGTGATTTGCATTTTATATTACTATTATTCGGTAGTCTACCGTTTCAGGCACACTTTGGGTGGACTCAGACGAAGAAATGATTTATATTCTTGCCTATCCTAAAAGAACGCAACCTGACACCCGACACCACAATAAAAGCTTGTTCAAATCTGCATAATTTCTTCCTCCCTTCATTTCATCCAACTTTCTAATCCTATTCCTGTATTTCCCTCGCTCGTCTAACATTTTCCCATTTATCGCTGTCTTCAGCATCCTATCACCAGTCAAAATACTCTGCCTCCACTTTTCGTCTCTCTCTTTGATGAAAGCCAACAGGCCTTTCTGGTCCTCCAACATCCCCATGCCAAGTACTTCTTTGTTTGATTTCCTTTAGTTATATTTCACCATTTTATTACTTTTCGCTAGTTTAAACCAACACATATGTACACAAATGCATACATAAATAAATAAATATATATATACATATATATATGACGGCACAATCGAACATAAAATAAAATAGGTAACACATAACACAAAGAGGACACTCACATTGTAGATTGTTTGAGCTTTCGGCCTTCTCCGAGGCTTTCTTCAAGTAAGACTGAGTAGGTCTTACTTGAAACTTACTACTTGAACAAAGCCTCGGAGAAGACCAAGAGCTCAAACAATCTCCAATGTGAGGGTCCTCTATGTGTTATGTGTCACCTGTTTTATTTTGTGTTCTATTTTGCGGTTACATTGCTCTCGTGAGTCTTCGTGAGAGAGTGCTTCTATATCATTGATATATATATATATATATATATATATATATATATATATATATATATATATATATATATGTGTGTGTGTGTGTGTGTGTGTGTGTATGTGTGTATATATATATATATATATATATATATATATATATACAGGGTTCGTCCGGAAAATAAGTGTACTGAGCTCAGGAAAAAAAATTTATCACACTTTTAGATATCTTAAGCTAATATTCCTCAAAATAGGACCCTTGTGAGTCGATAAACTTGTTCCAGCGGCGTTCCCATTCCTGGAACGCTCCCGCGAAGGCATCATCGGGAACCTCTCGAAGACACGTCGTCACGGCCTCTTTGACGGCGTCCTAAGTCCCGTATCGCGTTCCTTTCCGGGTCGTACTCAAAGATCCACGTCTCGTCACCCGAAACAACGTTCTCTAAAAAATGTGGATCATTTTTGCAGTGATCCGCAAGTTGTGTCGCGATTTCCAAACGATTGAGTCTTTGATCATCACTGAGCACTTTCGGCACCAACTTTGCACAAATTTTTCGCATCTGTAATTGCTCCCTAATAATCTCGTGCACTATTGTTTTTGGCACATTACACTGCTCTGCTATCATCCGAACACTAAGACGACGATCAGAGTTCAGTACATCGCGAACTTTTCGCACATTTTCGTCGGTGAGTGTCGTTGATGGGCGTCCAGGCCGTGGTTCGTCGTCGACCTCTTCTCTGCCCTCCACGAACATCTTGTGCCACCGAAAGATCATGTTTCTGGACATGGCTGACTCCCCGTAAGCCTGGTTAATCATACCGACAGTTTCGGTAGACGATTTCCCAAGCTTTACCGCAAATTTGATGGAATAACGCTGCTTCGGCATCTCGTTCCGTGACGTGGGTCGAGCGTGGAGGTTCGCGTTAACAGAGCTCCTCATTACACCACGGCTCAGAGCCGACTGCCTTTTTCAGCGTCGCTTGCCAACATACCCCCCTCCAATCGCAGCCCGTCAGAGCGGTGCTGGGCGCGCCTGGAGCGGCGGGAAAAAATCAGTACACTTATTTTCCGGAAGAACCCTGTATATATAGTATATATATATATATATATATATATATATATATATATATATATATATATATCTATATATAAATCAATGATATAGAATATATACATGTACACATACATGTATACCTTGCTCAAATTGTATACCTTGCTACCTTGATCAAAAATTTCCCGGAATTTATTCAGAAAATTAAAAATACAAGTTTATTCATCTAAATCTATATTGTCCCCTTCAAAGTAATCCCCATCGACTGCAACACACTTATGCCAGCGCTTGATCCAATCCTCGAAACATTTTTTATATTCGGTTTTCGGTATGTCCATCAGTGCTTCCTGCGATTTTTCCATTACTTCCTCTCGGCTGCTAAAACGCGTTCCCCGTAATGGTTTTTTAACTCGATTGAACAGAAAGAAGTCACAGGGAGCCAAATCACGTGAATTCGGTGGCTGTTGGATGGTATTTGTTGCATTTTTCGTCAAAAAATTACGAATAATGATAGCACTGTGCGACGGTGCGTTATCATGGTGCAAAATCCACGAGTTTTCTGCCCACATTTCTGGTCTCTTTCGGCGAATTGCTTCACGCAAACGTCTCATAACGCCCAAATAATACTCTTTGTTTACTGTCTGGCCTTCTGGCAAAAATTCATGATGCACTACACCGTTGTAATCCATGAAAACCGTCAGCATTGCCTTCTTTTTTGACTGAAAACGACGTGGTTTTTTTGGTCTCGGCTCATTTGGTGAACGCCATTCACTTGCCTGATGTCTGGATTGCGTGTCGTACTCATAAACCCACGTCTCGTCTCCAGTAATGATCCTTTTGATGAATGTGGGATCGGATTCAGCCTCGCAAATCATGTCTTTTGCGACGTCAACACGGTCTCTTTTTTGCATGAAATTGAGGTCTTTTGGCACCAACTTTGCTGCTACACGACGGAAACCCAAATCATTAACCACAATGTCTTGGGCGGATCCATAGGCAATGTTCAAGTCCTCCGCTATTTCTCTGATGGTTAATTTGCGGTTATTGACCAACATTTCTTTTACTTTATCAATTTTTTCACCGACTTTCGATGTCGATGGTCTGCCACTGCGTTCATCATCTTCGATTGACTCACGACCACTTCTGAACCGCTCGTGCCACTGGTAAACGACCGTTTTTTTAGAGAATCGTTGCCGAAACACTTTTCCAACATTTCCAACGTCCGTGCGCCACTAAATCCGTTTTTTACGCAAAATTTAATACAAGTTCGTTGTTGCAAATTTAAATCCATTTCTGAAATTGTAAAAAATCGCCAACACACACAGAGATAGATGTACTCTTGGCTACGTAACTTTTGCAAATGTCAAGTTATGACACTAAGATTTAAAGGGAATATCAACAACAGATGTACCAATTTAACAAAAAAAAACAGAACTCAAATCGGAACGATGGGAGCGCCACACGGTGGTTATTCCGGGAACTTTTTGATCAAGGTAGTATAGCGCACATTTTAACGCCTCGCGGTGTGCAAATTAGAACCACAGTGGTCACACTAACCACAGCAGGATGCGTACTGAGAGTAGGGACGTTTACGAGACACCAAGATGGTGACTAGTCATCACTACACTAGGCCGAAACGCAAGTTACTTTCTGTTCAGTCCTTATATATGTGTGTATATATAATATTTATCTAATATATATATATATGTATGATATATATATATATATATATTCAAACACGAAATTATTTAGCCAAGAGATGGCTAAAGAATCGGGGCGCTTGGCGAGATATTAGACCCACGGATCTCAGGGTAAATTACGTTTCCTCCATAGCTCAAGTGGTTAAGAGCATTCGCCCGGCAAGTGGAAAGATCCGAGGTTCGAGTTCCGGTCAAGGAAATATTTTTACTCTTGTGATCCGTTCGATTTCGCCTTCCCCACCTCTATTGTGTTCGTCCTTTATGTGTGTTCCTATCCCTTTTCCTTATATCTGTTTCTGTATATATGAGTGTATATATATATATATATATATATATATATATATATATATATATATATATATATATAAGGACTGAACAGAAAGTAACATGTATAATTCTTTGAAATTAATATATGTTTAAAAAAATATAAACATGTCAATATATTTTATAATAATATGGTCCGTTATCACTATTCTCGTAAACCTTTGTAAATATTCCTTAGCGTCTGTTTATATACTGTCATTATAAATATTATGTCATTATAAACCTTGTAATATTCCTATAATAATAATAGAATCCACGGACTAACAATAATCTAAGAAAGAAATCTAAATTCGCACATTTCTCATTATACTTTTCGATTTTCCAATACTTAGAACAGAATATTTCCTAGATAAAATTTAAGGATTAAGAGATTTGTATTTTGGTGTGAATCAGGTCAGGAATAAATTTTGTGTTTTGCGTACGTGGAGAGATTAATTTGATGAAATATTAGTATCGACTCAGTCTTCGATTGCTCAAATTTATTCATATTATTTTGTGATAGTGCCACAATTTAGAAGTGTTTATTAATGAATTTGACAAAACATTTCCGCAAATGTGGAAATTAGGGATATTATATTTAGCAATTAAATATGATTTTTTGAATCCCCGACTTAATATTACTTATTCTTTTAGCTTTTTAATTTAATCTTAATAAATACAAAAAATAATCTATAAAATGGCGATTGACAGTTCTAGCAATCAAGGGTTTCATTCAAGTTAATGGTATCAAAAATCTAAATAAAATTTGAACTAATTAGACAGAGATTCGGGGAAATTTAAATCATAGCCAAATATATGCTGTTAAATTTTGATGCATTAATTTCCACTCAAATTTATAATTAAATTATGTAAACTCAAACTTTCCATGTACTTTAGTTTTAATTATTTAAATGTTTCTATCTCTTGGTAATATTGAGCTAAAAAGGGAATCACAAAGTGGTTGAGGAGTTCTGCTTTCTCGTAATCAGGATGAATTCACGCGTTAATTTCCTTAAACGATATCATGATATCACTCACGTAGTCGAATTCACCATTTACTAAGTGTGAGAATTTCACAGTGCAAAATTATTCTCTAGACTGCACAGATTTTATGAATTTTGCACAATACAAGTTGTACATTTGAGTTCACACATCAGAGGGGGACCTAGCAAAAGTTAGTAGTGTCGCATTTTCTTTGAATTAGATAAGTAAACTGCCAATACTTGGGAGAAGACTTATTCGATATACATGTACCTACTGCGCGAAAGGGAAACGTATGGTACGTCTTGAAGTGGAACAAAACATTTGCCGAAAATTGAGCATAAAATATCAATTAGCCAGAAAAGGAGAATGAAATGAAATATTTTTAACGTAGGAAAATGGAAAGATTTTCATTTTTCCTTGTCCTGACCAAAAAAAGCGCATTTCGTGGGGGCATGCAGAACGTGCTATATCACTCCAGAAAGAATGAAACTCGTCTCACAATGGCTACATTTTGAGAGCTTCTCTAAATTAAGGAAATGAAAAGCGTTTTAAAATCCTTCCCAAGTTATCCTTTCCTCTTCTCCTTCAGCTTCTGCTGAGTGACTTCTTTCGTGGGACGTGGAAACAAAGTAGGCCGTACTTAAAGACCTTGGCTTCGTGCTTGAACGTCGTATCCTTTCGGGATCAAATTAATATCGCTTCCGTTTCAAATATGTTTCAGGCGAGGATCAAAGCGCTTTAATTTTACCGAGTGCTTCTAAGTGTTCTCAGAATTTAGTGTACGTTAGGCTTATTTAACGATGAAATTCCAGTGAAGGAAAAAGAGAGGTAGCTTCTAATAATTGATGAGCATTGTAAATTAAATGTCACTTCAAATAAATTGACATTCACTCTTTAATGACGACAGCTCGCGGTTTTTAGCAATGATGTCACCTGTAGAGGTTTCCCTCATTCGATTATTTAAAAATGAATGATTTTGAAAGGTAGGTAAACGTTTTGCCAAAAATTAAGAGGTGAACGCTTTAATAGAAAATAATAAAAGAGAATGAGTTATATCCTTAATACGGGAAATAAAGTGTGTGAGTGCCGAGTGCACACAAAGGCATTCCCATTTGTACCGTATTGACAGTGATTTTCTAAACTTACGGTAACATACAATGAGGAGTATATAAAAAAAATAATTAATGACGGTGGCGATACTAAACAGAAACAAAATAGTTTTCCAGAAAATATCACCACCTGTAGTATCTGATTTTAAAATCTCGTTGAAGTATCGTAAATGCCAACCCATGTATTTTAATACAGTGAAAAAAGGCTTACGTAATCTGATCCAAAAATAAACACACTAAAAATTAAATTCATGAGAAAAAGCCCTCGCCAACTTCTAATTTCAAAGAAGCTAGACCAAAATTGTAAGTAATTCGGAAGAGCTATCTAAATTATTCGTCCAGGATATTAATCTGTTAAAACTCAACACTCGGCCTTTATTTTGGGGCGTATATTCACTTAACTAAATTCCACTTGAAATCCCAGCACCTGTTTTCACTATCTAAATAATGATTTCAGTTTTTATTGTTCTGAAACTAGATATCGTAATATAAAGAAACAGAAATAGAAGGATAAATTAGCAAGGTTGACTCAATAATGGAACTCAATTGCATGGCTTTGTTTGACACTGCACCACCTAAATTAAAATGTCAAAATTATTTTAAATAAATCATAATATTTTCTGGACGGGATATTCATCCATGCTAAATAATTGGTGTATTTTTACAGAAAAGGACAGAAAAAATCCACCTGCTGCACTACCACTATATTTTGAATATTCATTATTCATTGTCTTGGTGTAAACAGATAGTCACCCCTTGCATTATCATTTCTTGTTTCTGACCCTACACCTGATTTATTTGCAGTAGTCTACCGGATTGGGATAAGTTTCACTGGTGAAGGACCCTTGTACTAAAAACTAGTTCCGTAGTAAGTTCTAACTATAATGACACAATATATCGTAAAATCTCATACTGCACGTGTATAATACAAAAAAATATTCTTTAGTTATGTATGTTTTCTTCATTAATCAAATTCAAAATGAGTATACTTTTATTTCCTTTACCTCGCTTTCCAAGCATTCTCCCATTTATATCTGCTTTCATACCTCATTGCATCTCTGTCTCCCTTGCATCCACTTGTCTAATACTCTTCGAACTTCCTCCAACAACCGTCTCTCTTCCCCTGCGATATCTAGAACTCCATCGCTAATTGCCTCATTAACTGATTACCAGTGAACTTTTGATAATCATCTAACTTTTACGGTTTTAAGGAAAATATTGAAAAAATAGATATGAATATAAAGACCATTATCTGCCATTATCGCTCACCTACTTCAAAAGGTTAAATTATATTTGCATTTGGTGAGAAGAACATTAGGCGAGCAAGGAAGCTGTAGTCACAAGGGAGGCATGTCTACCGGTATGCAGAAGGAAAAGAAATAGGAATATTGATGAAGGGTACATTTTAGTGTCAAGTTATTAGGTTATGTTTTGCTAGGAGAGGCAAGTAAATGTATTATTTTACCGCTAACGTCTGTGCTCATCCAAAACCTGCCTTAAACGGTAGAATATCTCTGTCAAAAAAGTTGGTCAAGAACCTAATCCATACTTCACTTTGTACCTAATTAAATTGGCAATTTTTCCTTAAATACGAAACATAAGGTGAGGCTAAGAAATTTATGGGTATTATTTTTATGTTCATCCAAAACTTATTCTCCAAGTAGATTACCAAGCAATAAAGGTCTTTCTGTTTTAAATATCTAATTGTAAAATTTTTATATATTCAAGTAATGTGATTTTTCGGGTATCAGATCACTCTGGGAAACCAAAGGCGCTGGGGGCAAGAACTGACCCCTTACCCTGATGTGTGAATTTCACACATCAGGGATATATTTGCATTAAAACATCAAAACTCGCAAAATGGCAAGCACAATCATTCACATGGGTATATATATATATATATATATATATATATATATATATATATATATATATATATATATATATATATATATATAACACTTTTTGAAAGTCTCACGGACGTGAATAATAATGTATAACACTTAGCACTAGTGGACACAGACAAAAACACAGAAACACACAGAAAAGAGACTCACTATTTTTCGAATTTTCGGTGGTCGTTGCCACCTTTATCAAGGAAGAGAGGGACAGAACTGACAGTTCTGTCCTCAGTTCTGTCCCTCTCTTCCTTGATAAAGGTGGCAACGACCACCGAAAATTCGAAAAATAGTGAGTCTCTTTTTTGTGTGTTTCTGTGTTTTTGTCTGTGTCCACTAGTGCTAAGTGTTATATATATATATATATATATATATATATATATATATATATATATATATATATATATCCACAACAATCCTCTTTTTATATACTGATATTATGTGCGTTCCTATCCCTTTTCCTTATATATATATATATATATTTTTTTTTTAAGAAAAAGGGATAGGAACGCACATAATATCAGAATATAAAAAGAGGATTGTTGTGGAAGGTGGAATGGATTTCGAAACGATCCGGCGAAAAAGTTCCTATACTCTGAGTTTACAGTTTCAATTAGAGAGCATTGACAATGAATACAATGAAAATTAAGTTCCACCCCAATAGCTCGCTAGCTCTAATCTGACGGAAATAGACGTTAATGTAGTTCAATTAAGTAAAAGGCATAGCGTACAGGGGAACATTTTTACCCCAGAGTTGCGTTCTGTTTCGTCCCTCGAGCCATTTTACTCCTATAATTACGCATCGTTTTGGGATTTCAGTCGAAATGCCTGAGTCAACCTTCACCTCGCTACAAAGGCCCGCTCGGGTTTATTCTCCAACGTACGTTTGCGAAATTAATGCATACGAAAACTCCTTTCGGATACCTTGCCCGTGGTGCCATACACTCAAGGAGATAGGCAGACTCCGATTTCTCGTGCGGTTGGATCCCATGGTATGCGTCGATTGAAAATTGCCCAATTGGAATAGTTGAAGGGATGTTGCTGGTAGGGGAGCGTGAAGGGTTGGAGTATGGGGTCTGGATTCGCTTTTCTCGATGCGCCGCAAATTCCGGCAAACCGCTATACAGAACGTACGTCAGGTGGCTTCCGCACAGGCGTACCTCCAAGTCGAAAAATACAAAGGAAGGTATTTCGCTGCCGTAGATAAACGCCGGAGTGCACTGTGGGGTGGGTGGAAACGTATGCTCTCACGTAAACCCAGCCGTGCCCTACTCGTCATCCACTCCATTCCGTAACATTGCCGCTCTCACCACGACGCAGGGAGGGAAGCGGGCCTTGCTGCAGACGACGATTTTTACAGGTTGCGTCGCCCCCTTCAAGGCTTCTTAAAGGGCCTGTGGAGCTCAAGAGGTGCGGGAGAGAGTAAGGGCGGAGGGGTGGGTGAAGAGGAGAGGTTAGATGAGGTAAGGCAAGGTGTAGGGAGGGGTGAAGGGGATTTGGTATCCCCTTGGCACTGGATGCAGCAGCATCCACTCCAGCGGAGAAAGCCCTTCAGGAATTCTCCTCCCACGTAATAAGGGATCGCATTCGCTCCCGAACCCTCTTCGCCACACCTGCTTTGTGTCCCTTTGTGGGGAGGCGGGAGGCAGTCCTTGCGCTCACCGCTATCAATACAACTTCAAAAGACTACGGGGATAGTATTTCATCGGCAGAGTAATTATTAATTCCCCATTCTCGAGCTCCTCTGCTCTATTCCCCCCAGCTCTCCTCTGATTTACTCATGAGAAAGACTCCTCGTGGAGTGACGACTCTTCTGTAAAAGGTGGTGTGGCGCATGTTAGACGTCGAAAGAAAACGATATGCGTATTTAAAAATAAAGAGAACAAAGGCCGCATCGTGTATACAGATTAGAGACCAGAAATGCAATACTTCAGTGGGTGGGAAAATACTAAATTTATACTAGACTGCATTCATTTTATTTATATTCCACCAAACTAGGCAACATTTTTTTACCCCAAAGCTCTTTGTTCCAGCATCCCAGTTTTTTTATAATCAAACTTTGCCGTCTCGTAATACTTTAAAGAACTTGCCTTATCTCTATTGTTAGTCCGATTTTTTTCAAAACCTTCCAAATCAATGATAAGTTTTGAAGGAAGAAAAAATAAATAAAGGGTGGTTAAATAAATAAAGTAAATTTAGGGAAAGAATGATTTCACTGTCAGCGAACCCTGATATCAGGCTTCGAATAACTAAGTACCTTCAAAGATACCACCGGATCTAGTGCTATCATATTTTCGCCAAATTAAATGTTTCAGACCGAGTATGAAATTTCCATAACTGAGAAACTAAGGTAACGCTAACGGATTGGGTCGTCATTAGCTTTATTCCTCATTATAATATTCTTTCAAAATACGAGCATTCATTTGTATTCGTGGAAATATTTATGAAGGCATTTATGTTACTACGATATAAATATGTAAAACGCAGACCTCCCCTTGACATTTCTAATAGCTCAGTAAGCATTGAACACATTGGTTGATGCAATAGAGAGTTTTGTTTCATATTGTTCGACAATTAACCTCATAAGGGCGAACTAGAAAAATTATTACGATTGAAAGGTAGTAGGAATGATTGGGTTTTAACCATCATGATTCTGTTGCCATCAGCCAAAAAACGGAGGTGAACAAAATATTCAAGAGCAAAATTGTCTTTGATACTTCTATATAATTTTGAATTGATTTTGCATTTTTTTGAATCTTTTAATTTTATGTAAACTGAGTGTGTGTGTGTGTGTGAAATACATTGAATACATTTTTTGTTGTTGACCATTGTATTATATGCCCTTTATGTCTTGCTTACCTAGGTGAAAGTTCATTTTATTTTCTCCTAGGATGAATATGCATATTATCCTCTTTAAATATATTCATAACAAAGTGTATGTTTGCTTTTGCATAATATTATGACATTTTACCTCACTTAATTTTTATTCCATTTTTCAATTTCAATTAGTTAATAAATCTGTAAATTATTTCCCACTGGTTAGCTTCTCACGCAAGTAAACGACGTAATAATAATAAGCCATATAAATCACCAATTACTGAATAAATTAGACTTACACTTGTAGAGGTACGTATACAAGGTCTGTTTCAAAGGTAGTAGGACTTATTTTTTCCCGGATAGACTGACGGATGGGCGGCGGATTCTCTGGCTGGGTTCGAGGGAGGGGAGTCTCAGGAAAGGCTGGTGGCACGTAGCAGTTGGCTTCGAAGTGCGGATCATTCGTTTGCGATACCTCTATAACGTGACCTCGTGACGCTCCGCCATGAACCGGATTGGAACAGCGCTACATCAAATTTTGCGTGAAACTGGGGAAAACCGGGAGAGAGACTCATGAAATGCTCAAGGCAGCTTATGAAAACAACGCCATGAGTATATCGGGTACTTTTGAGTGAAACAATATTTTTGGGGAGGGTGGGGAAGACTTTGAAGATGCCGAACAATTAGGACGCCCTTCGACCTCAAAAAGTGATGAAAATCTTTCAAGAGTGAAGCTTTCTTAGATATATATATATATATATATATATATATATATATATATATATATATATATATATATATATATATATATATATATATATATAGCAGGTTATATGTTTGCATGGTTTTTGATGAACTCGGCATCCATAAAAGTGATGTGCATCCACTTGTGACCAAAAACATGGGCATGAGAACGGTGTGCGCGAAATTGATCAACGAGTGCTCTCGGACAAACAAAAGAAAACTCGCATGCGTATCTGCCAAGAGCTTCTCGACCCTGCCTCAGCAATCCTTCAGCCCTGACGTTGCCTCACCTGCCTCTTCCTTTGCCAAAAATCCGCGATGAAAGGACGTCACCATGGCTTGATGGAACATTTACAACAGACAGTGACGAGAGAGCTTAGTAGTATTCCGGGTACCACCTTCAGGAAGGCGTACGAGGCGTGGACTCAGTCCTATTACTTTCGAGACAAACCTTGTGTTTTTGCCTTTATAATGAGATTTTATTTCCAACGACATCGACCTTATGCCTTGAGATGTATGACAAATATCTTGAATGTCACAAAAAGGGGCCTATGTTACAGTAGACCAGGTTTTCAGCAGTAATCTGGTGGGTATCATGAAAAAGCTAGAAACAACAGACACAGGTGTGCTTTAACTCTAGTCCGAGAAAGAGAAAAGAGGAAGAGATCGATTTGAACCAAAGCCTTTCTCCGTAAATGTCAGAGGCGTCCGCGTTTTTTCACTGAAATCATCAATTCTATAGTTTAAAATAGAGAAATCCGAGGAAAGGACTTTCCTCGCGGCCTATATTGAAAAGGTTTCAATGAAAAATTGAAACGCGTGGCCTATCAAAGAATTACCTGATATTTTCCTTCACGAGCTTCAAACTAGTAGTCTCTATGTCTAAAATTTGATACCAACGATTACGTCCCGGTATATTATGATGATGGCATCCCACGCTTCACATTTCGAAGGGTTCGTCATCGCCGCAATTTTTAGATCCGGATGATCTAAATAATGGATCCGATGGTGAAGAAGACAGACAAAATGCCAACGCATACCGCACACACTGTAGCTAATGTACTCGCCAAAATTGATAGTTTCCATAATAAAAATTTATTCCATCAATAAAATCGCTCTTGATATAGTCAAGAGTTTCCTGATAATGTGCATCCAACTTAAATGTATTCCGGCCAGTGACGCGAAATTCGCTTTCGAGGAAGAGAGAGAAGGTGGTCCTGTGGGTGGGTGATCTTCTTCTGGGTCCTTTGGTCATCGTTGCTCATATGACTGCATAGTACCCTTAGGATTTGGTTACACCGTATGAAATCCCCTTCCAAATTTCAGAAGACGACTTGAGTAAACTGTGAAACAGTGAAGTTGTACTCGGCAAAAACCCAGGGAAAAATATTTACACAAAAGTAAATAACAATATAATACCAATATACTTATTATAAATAAAAAGGTGGTTTATATTTAATCATGCAATTGACGAAAATAAATATTTATATTTTTTATCAAGGCTGAAGAAAACTACCATCAAAAAAATGATAATTTAGAATTCTCATTTTAAAGAATTTCATATTAATTAATCCAACCCTAAAAATAATTACATCTCGCGTTTCAAAATTGCAGATGACTAACATTCCTGAGCTGAAAAGAATTGGCGGCGGATTTTAGGCCAAATTCTCGAGATATTTAAACTTTAAGTTAATCCTGATGCAGCTGTATCCGATCTTTCACTCACGAGGTCAACGGAATTTTCGGCTTGACAAGCCAAGTCCTGATTCGCTGAAGCGATAAAAACGCCAGAAATAATTCCGCCGAAACTGGGTAGATGGACTGAAAGCGTTTTCAAAACCTTGCAAAACTTAAAAATATAATTGACAACAGGTGGAACATGAGCAAAATTATATGTGGCGGTCATTCCGAATTTAGCAAAGAAAAGAAACAGTCAAATTGCCTGAACTTATCCGTATTTGCCACATGATCTAAAATATTCAGAAAGTAAAATGACATTCCAATTGACATCAAGTCCCTATCATCCCTCTTTATATTTCATAACTAAACAATATTCAAATTTTTACCAATTTTGGCATATAAATATTATTATATCTTGCAAAAAATGATAGTTAAAATTTAAAAACTCTTCATAGAAATGTATTTTATGATACATAATGTTCAGCTGAGAACAGGATTCGATAAATATGATATAAGAAATTAAATTTTATCCTTACCTCTACGGCACTTATTATCTGCCGACATGTGTATTACTGTTCTTCCATGGGAACGAAGACAAACATTTTATGCCTAGTTTCACCAGCTGAGTGCTATAATCTCAAAAAATTCAAACTTGGCGAGAAAGATAGTAAAAAAAGGAAAAAACTACAAAGAGCCAAGTATTGTTATCAACCCAAAAGCTACTCCAAGGAAAAGTACGCAGGCAACTTACTATGGTATCCCTTCCGATAGCATCACTAAATACGACCTTCACCAATGTTTGGTCATTCTGAATGCAAGTTTAAACTGGTAAAGAATCTATCTATTTTTCGTCTCGGGCAAAAACTTTGGCCAACTAAAATACTCGTTTTGTCTCATTCATCCAGAATTAAATACATTTCGAGTCCAAAATGGCAAGAAACAAGTGTAAACGCGACCTGATAAATTTGTGACTGTCCTTTGTGTGGAAAATACGACTATGTCTATTTTGGAAACTCCTCCTCCCGTGCCCGTGTTGGAATGCGATAAATCTGGATAAAAAATATTCTCGTTCCTCCCTCCCTCCTCTTCCTCACTCCAGGGGTGAGGGAAAGGGGGGTGGAGTGCGACCCGGGGAGGAACCCACACCTCTGCCCCCGGATAGATGAGAGGGGGCCCCCGCGACAGTGGTGGCCAATTGGATGTGAATGAAGGTGGGCGTGGACGGAGAGGGGCTTCCGGTGCCAAACACGCGCGCGTACGCACGCACTCACAATGTATGTTATGCCGTCGTCCGTCCCGGCGTCCCACGGGTACAGGTTCAGCACTTTGGACTCGACCCAGCTGCAATTTCGCAGACAGAGCTCCAATCCAGATACGCCGACTATCCAGTCAGGAGAAGGATCTGTGGACGGAAGAGAGATTGCGGGGGAATGAAAATGGGTGCGCCATGCGGACGGACAAAGACAACGCGCGGTCTCCACGCGTGCCTGCGTCCGTCAAACTAGAGATTCGGTACAGGATTACATAATCGAGGATAGGGAGGGAATCAAAAGAGAGTGTCACTCAAAATGATCCAATTAGTAATGGAATAAATAATTACAGCTATAGCTTATATATATATATATATATATATATATATATATATATATATATATATATATATATATATATATATATATATATATATATATATATACACTCACACGAGCGGCGCATTAATGGGCTGACACAATATAACACAAATAGAAAAGAATGGACACATTTAAAAGAACACTCACACGGTAAATTGTTCGAGCTTTCGGCCCTCTCAGAGGCCTTCTTCAAGAGAGACTTGAGTTAAAATTTGGCGTATTTGCTAAATAATATTGCTCCATGGGGGATTGATTCCCATAGCATCAATTATAATTCAAATTCCATGCATCCAATTAATTTACAATTATACAAACGGAGGTTTTCTTTACTAAAACTTCATCAGCCGTGGATCGGACCTTGGGAAATAAATACGAGTACATGCATTCTCACTCTTTCAAAATGTCTGCATATATTCGTCGGCCCAGGTGGCGGCTCGGTAACGTTCTCACCTGCCAACCCAGATTTCGATTCGTACCCAGATGGCTCTTCCTCTCCGAAATAGTTTGCAATTTTTTATGCCTTCAATGGTATGTTTAGAGGTTAGGTGGAAGAAGGGGCTGTATAGTCTCAATCATAAATATGTCTGACGGCTTTCCTAAGGCGATATCAATATATATTTACGTTTATACAATTATATTACAGTTATTTTTGATAAATATGTCAGTGAAGTATAAAAGGAATCTTTTAAAAATAATCTTATTCAAGGAAAGAGTTTTACCAGTCTTTTGTATCAGGTGATGGACGCGATTACCATAGCACGTCATTGACACACACTCATCAAAATATACTGCAATTTACCTTTCGAACGTCAAGTAGGTTTTGAAGGCCCGCTGTGTCAACTATGTTGACATTTTTGACCACTCGCCTCAAATGACGCGCTTCAGGTAAATAAACAGCGTATTTTTTTAGATTGTTACCTAATATTTTTGCAAATCGAGTAGCTTAAGGCGTGATGACGTGAAAGTCGAACATAATGAATAACAGATCGAAGCACTTTTCCATTTGACAAACTTTTTATTTTACGACCGGGTTTCGATGTATTACATCATCATCAGGTAACAAACTGAAGTTTTGTTCAGGCTTATATACATTCCGGAAGAAGGGGAGAGGACGTGGTAGGAAACAAGGGGGGAAGGTGGGGGGGGGGGGAAGACAAGGGAGGCATTTACAAGAAATAGCGGAAACAGCGTGTTGACATTGTCCTTATTTTTTTAACAAGGCCAATACGCTGTTTCCGCTATTTCTTGTAAATGTCTCCCTTGTCTTCCCCCCATCTCAACCCCCCTCGTTACCTACCACGTCCTCTCCACCCCTTCCGAAATGTATATAAGCCTGCTCACAACTTCAGTTTGTTGCCTGATGATGATGTAATACATCGAAACCCGGTCGTAAAATAAAAATTTTATGAAGTGGAAAAGTGCTTCAATCAGTTATTCATAATCTTTTTGCACTATAAATTTGAATAAAAATATCGGAAATACTGAGTTACTTCATGTTTTGTTGCCTCAATTAAATCCAAATGCTGTAACCACTTCATTTACTTTAATATGTATCTTATTATTTACTGCAAGGTTTTAATATAATGTTTGTCACAAAAGAATACTAAATATCAGCCGCAGAAAATATTAGACAACACAGTGAACAATTAACTATGGCAAGAATTATAAATAGCCTTTGTACACAAAGGAAAATATTTAGAACATACATTATACTTTTATACGGTATGTTTACTGAATTATAAACTTTAATGCGAGGCACTATTCATAAATGTAGTTGTTAATAATATATAATGCTCTTATTTATCTTTATATTTCATCTGTGTTAATGAAAATAACTTAAGAAATTTGATTATTAACTACAAATGTAAAATAAGGCTGAAACGGTACTCAAATCTTTTTAGTACTTTCTAAGGAGAAATATATACTCACATACTATTCCCAAGTGCAAAATATTTTTTATTTTATTATAACACAGTGTAAAATTTTTCAAATTATCTGCCGGCTCTGCGCCGTAGATGTTTCCTCCTAATGTTTATTTTAATTTAAATTTCCAAGTCTTTCGTACCACATTGGCACTTATTTTAGGATATCTGCCTCACATTTAATGATCACTCAAAGAAAATATAAAATCTGTAGTACGAAGCAAGATGACTTAAAGGACGTGATAATCGTCATCTTGTTTTTATGCTTCATTGCATTAAAAACAAAATATGCAATATAAAATGTTTTTATATAATCCCATCTATGCCAATAGGCATCAAATCTGGAACGGAAAGTTATGCATAATATACAATACCTCGGAGAATGGTCCCCAAAATACCCGGCCGGACCTATATATAAAGGTAGTTGTTTAAAATATATCACTGTATTAGACATTATGTAATCTAGAAGGTATAAGTTTCAAGTTTGAAGATGCCACGTTGTTTAGTATTTGTTTAACAGCCATCAATAGTGAACGTTTTCAGTGAAGTTTTGAAAATGGAGTACATTGGTCATCGTTATGTCATAGTTTTATTTGAAAAGCCTCAGCTCAACCAATATAAAAGCTGAACTGGATTCTACCAAAGATGAGTCTGCTCCTTCGTTTACAACGGTAAAATATTGAGTAGCAGAGTTAAACGAGGCCCTACGAGCTGTCAAGACGAGCATCGCATTGGTCGACCAAATGAAGTGACGATTCAAGAAACGGTGAAGACATAGTAGGCATCTCAAAAAGGGCGATACATCGAATATTAACTGAAACTTTGGACATGAGAAAGCTGTATGTAAGAGGGGTGCCGCGCTTCTTCACACTCGAGCAAAACTAGCGTCGTGAAGATGTTTCAATTGAATGTTTAGCAAAGTTTCACAGCAACAAAGTAGAATTTTCGCACCGTTTCATAACCATGTACGAAACATGGGTCAATTACTTCACACCTGAGACAAAAGAATAATGAAAACAATGGATTCGAAAGGGAGAACCGTCTTTAAAGAAGGCGAAGACCGTTTCATCTGCAGGCAAGGTCTTGGCGTCGGCTTTTTGGGATGCGCGTGGGATAATTTTCATTGAATATCTTGGTAAAGGAAAAACTATCAACGGTGAGTATTATACGAACTTATTGCAACGTTTGAGTGAAGAAATCAAGCAAAAGCGGCCGAATTTGTCAAAGCAGAAAGTGTTGTTTCATCAAGACAATAAACCAGCTCACAAATTCGTTATTGCAACGGCCAAAATTCATGAATTAAAGTTTGAATTGCCACTTCAAGCACCCTATTCGCTAGATTTAGCCTCGCCGGATAATTTTCTGTTCTCAAACATGAAAAAATGGCTCGGTGGTCAAAGACTTTCCAACCGTGAAGAAGTGATGTCGGCAGTTAATGGCTATTTTGAGGAGCAAGACAGTTCTTATTATAAAGAGGGTATCGAACTCATTGAACATTGCTGGGAAAAGTGTATAGAGCTGAAAGGAGATTATGTTGAAAAGTAAATACATTTTTTCCAATTTTTTGGGTTTTCTTTGTTGGGTCAGGTACTTCTGGGACCAGCCTCGTATATTTTAAAATCAAAAAATGTATATCTACATCAACAATATAACTACAGAAAACTTACAGTTAAGTAAATATTAAACCTCTAAATATTAATTCTTCCTGAATAATATAATAACTCGTGCCGAGTGATCCCAATTTTTCAACAAAAAATGCTGGTTAGGGTCGCGATAAATATCAAAACAAAATTTTGCGAAAAATTAATATTCTCAAAAGCACTCCTTTTTCTATTTCTAAATATCTATTTATAAAGATCTTTTTTGTGTAATGGTAAAATTCACAAAATTTCATTTGGAAAGGTACATCATCATGTATTGGTTACTCATTTATAAAAAGGGCCCATTGCTACCACAAATCATACAATTGGGCTATTTACTTCAATGTAAAATAGGCATGAACTAAACTAAGCCCGACGGCGTGTAAAAATCACACAACGGGATAGGTGGGCCTGTTTCTTTCCCTGAGCCACCTGTATGGTTTCCCAGGAAGACCTGGTATCCAATAAATCACATAGCCTGGGTGAAGCTGAAAGTGACCGAGAGGCATGCCCGGTAATCGAACTGGGGCCCTCCGGTCAGTAGTCCAACGCTCTACCCTTGGATTACCACATCTTCTTTTCCACGCTTGTGTTCCAGAATAAAAGTAAAAGTTTTCTAAAACAAAAGAGAACTTTCGTTGCGTGTGTTGCCATTTAAGATTATAAAAGATCTAGTTAAACAAATAATTCGAAATGCGGCTTTAAAGAAGCAGAGGATAAAGAAGTGTGGTAGGCGTTTCCTAAAAAAGCTATTTTATGATTTTTCCCCCTCCAACTTCCCGAACTAGATTTCTTCCATTGACGTTTTTTACTTTGAACTCCGACATACACGCTTAAATGAGTAGTGATGCAATAAAACACTTTGAATTAGAATATGATATTGAAGGAATCAGTAATAATGAGACACAAGATCTACTTCTTTCTTTAAACATTGAAAAAAGCGTTGCAGTCTCTAATTTCCAGTCTCAGCCACATTTTCCCTCCGCCGTAATAGCGGCGAAGGAACACTTAATTACGGACGCTGCTGTCGACAGGACATGCATTGTTCATGGCCTACCACTACAAACTGGCAAGAACGCAAGTCTAACTTGTGGCTCAGACATTGAACATGCGTTGCACAAATTTTTTTCTTGTAATATATCGGTAACTAAGAGATCGGGCCTGGAACATATCTTGGAAAAAGTCACCCCAGTTAATATCGTATGATGCCGCACAAAGCGAAGTACTGGACGGAAGAAGCCAAGTGTGTGGAGACGATACTACGAAGGTAAAAGATGACAGCAAAAAAGGCGGAAGATCATTTAAGTTAATAAAAATGGCACCAACACAATGTTTTGTGAAAATTTAACACCGTGTTGGACCAAGCGCCAGGAAATGTGTTTTGGTTTTAGTGGGCCACGTACTGGTAACCCCGCATAACCTTGTGGTCCGGACACTTTCATAACCTTCTTGTAGAATAAAATTATCAACATTATACTAACGAAAATTCTTTCAAATTTTTAAGCTTCCGCCGATTATAAAACGAGGTACCAGGCAAGTAGTTTAGTACTTCATTTCTTTTTATAAACGGATCCTTTTATTAAAGTTCATTACGTATGAAAACATTATGATTGATTATCCGAAAGGAATTAGGTACTTATCCCCTTAAATCACAATACTGTCAAAATATTTCCGAGGATCTTTAAATTGTAGTTAACTTATTTCGATTTATATTCATATCTAAATGTTTTGTGGAAAACAAAATCATAAAAATAAACACGTACTCAAAACATTATTATTAAATTTTGAACACATTAGCGATGAATTTTTCATGAAACTGGCAAATATTTTTTTGATGGATTATAAAAGCTTCCATATTTAAATAAATCATTTTGTGAACCTGTAAAGCGTAGATTATGAAATGTTTATTCCGCAGCAAACAATTTCAATCGATATTTTATTTTACCTTAATTTTTAATCCCTTGCTCTTGAATCCCATGGAAAAGGCAACTACTGCGTGCTTATAGGTTCTAGGTGAATAATTTAGACTTCGTTAAAAGATTATTTCCGTGCCAATTTTGGTGATCTTCCACCCATCCACTTTGAAGCGCATTAATCAGAAAACTTGTCCAACTGACAAGTTTAATGACGTCAAAGGCCAAACCCTACGGGTTTTATGGCCAAATTATGCCCTTATAAACGGAACCAAAAGTAACAAGCAACCCTTGAAAACCGATTTGCATATACTTATACGGACCCTCCGCAACGATCAGCACCATGTCCATCCGATATCCAAACCGTGATATCGTTTACTGACGTAATAAAATTTGCCGGTCCGCCCAATTACCTTTAGCCTACCCTAGGGAACCTCACCTCAACGTTTTAAAGCTAAGTTGCCCCCGCACTTTCGTTCCGTCATATTTCATTCATTAGTTGACTTTACCCTGCCTTTGGGCAAAGGCCACCACGACCTCATTCGCCTCTATTTCTGCACTTTGCATCTCATGGTTTCGTCCCTTTCTCGCAAACCCCTTAATAGTTACGCATAGAAAGGAGCTTTCGGGATGGGCTTAAATGAATGGTTAGGCCCTGGAAGAATTCAATGAGATGCGATGAGATCAGTCGTATTTTTCAATAGTTTATAACCAATAATAAATGTTTAAATGATTATTTTAATTAGAATAATGACTGCAATGGATAATGACATTTTTAAAGTTATTTAGACGAAGCTTCTTTCATATACACGGATTGATTCCTGTTTCTTCTTCACCTCTAGTGCAATTAATAATCTTAGCCACATGAGTCTTTCGAGAGAAGTAATCTGGCCTTTTTATCTTTTCTTTTCAATCACCAAATGACCTATCTAATGACTTTTCTAATGACTCTCGCTATGCGTTTCCATAAGATATATGATATAAAAAAGTATTATCTTACTATGAAAACGATTGACATAAAAGAAAATGTGATTTTGGCGGATTATTGGTAGATACTATTAAAACACAGGAAATGCAAGTCTTGAGACTGGAACAAACAGGAGAGAATGAAGGTGTCACCGACGATGTTATTGATTTCACGAGAGTTACAGTCAGAGTTAAACAAATTCTAATGTCAATTGCACTCGGGGACCTTAGTCAGTAAAGTTTTACTCACGACAGGTCAAAATTATGCAATAAAATTGCTATAATTAACCTTGAATTGAAATTAATCACAAGTTGCATATAATTACGTGATAACTACCAGTGCATATTCATTGCACAAGGCTTCACTCATGTAGAACTAGTAAAGACTAATGGAAGTAGATAGTCGAAATAAAGTGAGTGAATTCCACATCCTTTTAAAAAGAAAAACCCTTCTAGTGCTTCCATTTCAAAACTTTTTGCCCTCCGCAGTAGGCGCAGTTTATTCTCAACTCTCTGCATATTTGGCAGGACCGCATACCTAATTCCAGACTTCGGCCTTTCAGGAATTCCAAGCCTCCTTGCCCACTTTGAGAGAGGGATGGAGGGAAAAAGAGATGCTCACACCACGCATGCTCACGTTGCTAGAACTGTAAGATCGGCTATATTTTCCTCAACACTCACTCTGCATCGCCCACCCAACGCCGCTCGCTCCCGCTATTTATCTGCCAGCCGCCGGAAAGCCAGCGAATTTCCTTCCTCCCGCTCTCCCCAAACTCTTCATCTCCCCAAAGCACTCCCGAATGAATCCTCCTCGGATGGTCTATTCGCGTATTCACGTTTCACAACAGCTTCGTGCGTCTGGTCCTTTGGACTCGCTGTGTTTGTGTGGTCTCGGAGGCGTGGGACAAGCGACTTGGTCCACTAAATACACACAGACTTCGATCTTTGCGAAAGAGCGTCCCTAAAAGGTTGGGGTGGTCCGTGGCCAGGGTGCGAGACGATTGAAAATATCTCCTGTGTCCTTCCTCCACGCGAGACGAAAGTCACTCTTTTTTTACGAGTTTCCGGCGATGAGGAAAAACTTCAGCGACGACTTTCAAACGGTAGAGGAATAAAAATGGCCATGATCATGCTTTTATAAATTCCTTCCTTCTTTTTCGATTCTTACTCAATCAAGATTGTGGAGCCGCGACTGGATAATGAGGAAAGTGGGAATGGGGTGGCTCATCAACAAGCTAGAAAATAGAATGTACGATTAAAAAAACGTTTCGTGCTTCATCTGCATTCAGTTGACGCACGATTTGCTCAGAAATGATAAAAGTCAATGCTATGAAATTTAACGGTATTCATTTCTCTTTGTCAAGACTTGGCCAAGATATCCGTTAAGTGGAGTTAAGTAGAGAGCAGTGTCAAAACAATCCTAGATTTTATGGACATCGGCGATAATAAAGACTGTTTACTTTATAAAAGTCTACATAATTCTCAAATAACGTTACATAAACGAGTAATTTCATTTATTTTTAGGTCAGTATCAGGGTTGATGCCAACGGTCTTGAAATTCCATTTGCGAACGTTTCGAGAGATTTTCAATTATATGGCCCTGTTATATTATCATAAGTTCAATGTCTTTATCAACTGTTTTATAAACAATGCAAAGTAATGAAAATGAGCCGAATGAAAAATTTTAAGACTAAATATATCAAACGAGTCAACACCAAATAAATGATTGTTTTGTAACTTTAAATCTTTTCCTTTCTTATTCGATTAACTAGAAACCAAGTTAAACTCATTTCACATATTGAACTCTCATCTAGAAGAGGAAATGCTTCGGTTTCATATCCCTCCATGAAGGTATCAATAAGTCAATTTAGTTTTACGGTGAAGTCTTCACGGATTTTCCGCCGGGTCTGAGCATCAGCTGCCGACCTTTTGATGACTCAATCCATCAACCCTAAGGGTATCAATGCCGTTAGGACGACGACGGAGTTAGTCATCGAAACGCCGGGAGCTGATTCCCATACCCGGTGGAAAACCCGCGAAGAATTCACTGCATCCGTGCAACGGGAATTTCTTACAATTTAGTTACATCTTTTTCTAATGCGTAAACACTATATTACAAAGTAATTTTTCACTTGCCATCTGATTATGACATAATCGTAATTCATCTCGTTGGGAGCTAATGCTCCTGGACTACTGACCTCAAGCATGAAAGTTTGAAAAGCTAATGTTGTAAATAATTGTCCAAATTAATTTCTCAAAATTATTAAATGTTTATAAACCTTAAATATATACTTACGATTCAGTTTATTTGGAATTATTTAAAATTAAATGGGTAGAAAAATACTGAAAATCTCCTGAATTAAAAGTTTGGACCCTTATTTTTCTGGAATACCTACGTTGAACTATAAAATTTAAATCACTTCGGAAATGCTTCAAAGAAAATATTGTACAATTTAGAGGAGAAATGATGCATGATAATTCTAAATTTCAACACAAGTGAATAAACAAAATATTTTATTGGTCAGAAACCCCTTAATGAAAAATAAAACTCCTCCATAAAATTATAGCCCCCAATGATATACAGTTCGTGAAGGTAGTCGGTAGAATATTTCTGGAAAATAATTCATATAAATTTAGCCAGTTATGATTAAAGTTACTTTCACTCACCTAACATTGAGACGAGGGACATTAGATGATGCTTCCTGTCCACTCGGAATACAGCAAATGTTTTTCCGGTAACGTTAGGGTAGCTGATTCCTCGGGCCTTGATAATGGTGCGTATATGTTCGCTCTACAAAGAAAGATGAACAAGATTAATTAAGTGCAGAAAAATCGTCAGAAGTAAAATTAAAATCTTAAATATCCTTGAAGCACCAGTTCATTCTGTGGGTGTAATTATGGAGTACATTTCACAGCAAAAAATATTTTCAGAAAAAATTCATGAGAAAAATTAGTCAGAACAAAAACCAGCAGTAAATGTTAACAAATGCTAATGTAATACTTATCGCTAAATGATATTTGTTTTAATACTTGATAACATTTTTTTCAAAGATTTCCGGCCGAATATTTAAAATTCCTCCGTGAGTATTTTTAAGCACGATAAATGATATTTACACTTAACTGTTGATGCAGTTAGGTGTAAGTTTCATAAATGAAACTTACACCTAACTGCATTGACAACGCGACCAAGTTCATTTCTTACTTCGAAATAATTATCACTGTAGAATATCCGAATTCAAAGTTACGAATTTTTGAACGAAATCAGATCGACACAATTATTTCATACAAATGTTTCACCTACATATTTCTGAAAACAAATGTATCTCCCGGAACGTCAGTTGTAAATATAAAAGGCACGAGAAAACATTAATTAGGGCGTTTCGGCATGTCTACCTAAATAATATTAAGAAAGTAAATAATGATCAAATTTAATATACGCGAAGTATTGGCGTTTTCGAATTTTTAGCGATTTCTGGGACATTTCCTTCACTATTTCCGTCGGTAGTAAAATAAAGACAGACCATAACAGTAAAATGCCTATTTCGAAATAAAAGCGGCTATTTCGCGTGATACATTTGAAAGGCTATAATTAAATAACATTAGAGATTACCTTACTTATAATTATATTTAAATTATCCATACTATTTCACGCTATAAGTACGTATACAAATGTAGAACTTTTATTGTTTTTGTAATCATATGCATACACATCTCGCAATATAATCTATCAACTAAACTGCAAACTTTATCCTTCCCTCTACGTTGGACAGTGAACCACACCCCTTAACTTTCGCATCAACAATCACCGCGACTCATGTAAACCTTCTTCCGCAGAAACATCACTTCCAGCGCTTAAACTTACCTCACTCCATCACAATTCTTTCAACGATTACTTCAATTTGTCTATTAATGCCTCCCTCCCCCTTTCAGACACACCGCTAAAACTCAAAACCATCGAGTCGGCATTCATCTGGCTCCTTGGCGCCAGCTCAGATCTTATTCTCCACCTTACTCACTAGGGGGTACACCCATCTCTTTCCCATCGACCACTACCCCTTCCGATTACCCCCAAACCCCTTCCTCTCACTTCCCACTTCCCTTCACACGTCCGTCCCTCGGCCCGTTCTGTCAACCGCATCCTCAGTTTTCTTCCTTCCGCATAAGCGTGCGTATAAATTTATTTTTTCCTCTTTATTTTGTGAAGTTTATCATTCTGATCTAATTCCATTGGCAAAAGCAAAGTTAACATAAATGATGAAATATAATTGGCAAACTGGAGTAGGACATATATAAGTGAGAAGTATCTCACGAAAACGTAAGCAGATTTAGCTTATTTTTGATCTACAATGGAATTCTTTCCGATTCACTCTGTTCTATTTTTTGCTTACAAGAAAATTCAAATATGGCAGCAATATCTTTCCCGGAAATTATCGAATACTGTTAAAATCACTCTTTCGACTGAAAAATCCACTGGTTAAACAAACAAATCAGAATGAATTTGACTCCTAAATTTTTGAGTGCAATGAATACTTATGAATTATAAATAAATAATTAAAAGTCATGATACTATATGCACAATTGCGTAATTCTAAGAGTTAAAAAATTCAAACGAGTGCTAAAAATTATACAAGCATTCCAAATATTTCCTTTTTACTATGACTTCACTCATGAAAATAAAGCAGGAACTCTTTTTACCCGTTTTTACGGTGGAATGGGGCAAATAGACCGTCATTCTGATCAAAAAAAATTCTAAACTGATGCTGCTTGTTGAGTTTACCCTCACTCAAGGTAGACTGTTTCCCGATCCCTACTTGAGGTGCTTCGTGGAGAGCACTTTCAGTGAGTACGACGTTCGTCAGATGGGACGTTAAATTGTGGACCCCTTGGTGCCTTTCGACAAGAGTAGGCTAATGCCGAAGCCGGGTTTCTTTCCACACTTCTTTTCCCAACCATCCTTAATGGCGCAAATGACCTTAGCTGTCAGTCGCCTCCCATAAAAGCTATCACTAATACTCGAGAATCTCAACAAGAGAGACGCCCACTAGCGGAATAAATTGGAAGCAGAGCTTCAAGGATAGGTTTATGGTGATTGTACGAACACTGAGATATCGTAGGCATCGTTCGATTTCGTGCTTAATTTTTGTTGATCAGTTTCATTGTTATACAATTCCAGTGCAGTAATGAATAGTGTTACGGATTTATAAACTTTTGTGGGTATTCAAGGTAAGTTTAAGATTGGTTTTAGACGTGTAGTAATAGTAGCAGGCTCTCGCTAATTAGGTCCGTTTATTTCTTCGCGTCTTCATTTTGCAATTATTTTTAGTTTCGCATTATATGTACGTATAATTATTGAAATTTTCACATTTCGTGATTCATTGATCTAGTAACTCAATTAATCTTTAGAAAGCTTAATTAATATTGATAAACGTTTTCCTTTCTTTTTAGTTTGGGGTAATTCTTCAAGATAACGGTACTGTAAGCTCGGGTTAGGCAATCATAAGTTATTGTATGTGTGAGAACCTGAATTCAAATCATTGTGAAAACCTCTTAACCTTATATAAATTCCCATTACCTGTGCCTTCAGTTCTGATTCCAGCTTTCTCGTTGAGCCTTTTTCTGCCACATTCCTCAATCCATCAGATGCCAAGCCTCCATATTCCCAGAATCGGTATTCCACTGTATGTGACGCACCAATTACGTCACTAAACCGAGTTAGCCAGCCGTTGGTGGGAAAGTCTTTGGGGTGCGTGTGTCTGGACCACAATCCTTCGAACGTCACCTTAAAAATATTTTTCAATCGTTATTTAAACTTCTGGGTGACATGATTCCACCGGTACTTCAGTATTTAAAGTGATTTTTCATGGATTGACTGTACATGGGTCGAATTTTCAAATAGCCACAAATATCACAATTAACAATCATTTTAGCATGAAAAAAAATGCACAAGAAATCAATATGAATTACGGAGAAGAAAAAATCAAATTACTAACAAAAACATTCAAATACTTAAACTACTCATGAAGCATATATGTTGATAAAGCTTAAAAATTGACACAAATTCCTTGAGTTTATGAAAGGATTAGAAGAAAAAAATTTTCGGCTAATAAGGTGGAGAATCAATTATGAAAAAATGAACATTAAGCCCTGCATGAAGAGTTTCCCCACAATATGTGATGTTAGTCTTTGAATGAATTAATGAAATAACGCAAACGGAATGCCAAACAGAAAATCAGACACATACATAACAAAAAAAACCTGGACCTGAAGGAACGCTTAGGTTTGACAATTCGGCCAGAGCGAATGAACTCGGGTCGAATTTCATTCAACGCTCTCCTAAAAAAAAACCAATTAATCCAGCCGCAGCACCCAGGCAACACGAGTTTCACAATACCCGAGGATGGAAGAGTGAGCTCCCGTTGAAAGGAATCAATCGTGTGGCAAAGGTCTTTTGAAAGCCTTGCGCCCGAGTAAAACAAAAGGAAGAAAGTGAATGACTCGTGGCTGCTGTTGCGCAGATGATGATGCAGCTGGACTTGATTTCTATGCGAGGGAGGATTTCTACCGCTCCATTCCTGTGGAGGACGCGAGGGTTAAAGAGGGGAACCCCCAGCTGTGGGGGAATGAATGGATGCCTAGCCGGCAAACGCGGAGCCCCGATGTTTGGGCGCTCACCTCGTACTTGGCCTCGTCGCAGGCACAGCAAGGGTCGACTACCAGCGGCTGCTCGTCGTGGTTCTCTTGGACCTCTTCGCAAAGCTCGCGAGTCAAAGGCCCTTCGTCCATGTACCACACATCACGGCTCTCCACCACCGTCGCCCTGGAGAGAAAAGCAAAACATTCTCCATGTAATTTAAATTTCTCCCGTGCGGGTCGGCGAAAATTTTCAAACAAGCACTTATCACCATGACTTCGGTCTGAAAATTAAATCTCTTGCCGCTGCGATTAAAATCCGATATACGGCAAAAACTAAACATGTGACACACGTTCAAAGTCAACTCATGTAGTAGATCCTGGCTGGAACAAAGTGTAAATTTTATAAAATATAATCTACGATCTTAAAAAACTACCCGAAATGCCGAAAACGGAACATTGAAGAGAACCAATTGAGGGTCACAAAATGCCAAAAAAAATAGAATAGAATATATTCTATTCAAATAGAATATATTAAATCTATTCTATTTGAATAGAATTAATATATTTTCGGACGCTAAAATGCTGTGTTATGTGCCATAATAATAGATGCTACAAGATAATATATTTGGACGAATCATTCTCATGAGTTACCAATCCGATAATTAGTTTGTAGTGACACTCCAAGTTATCTCATTTCCTTGCCAATCTCTTCATTTTCACATTTCTCGCGATGTCTTGTTTCACGTTACACATTTTTTATCCATGACCTTCATATTAAGCGACTCTCTTCTATGGTGTGTTTCATTACAATTTCCAGTGGATTATCGTGACATAGATATCATCCAATGACATTTTATTATCTTCCTGTCAGTCTCTGTTGCAGATCACTTTCGCTATCAGCAATTCAGTGTCAACTCAGGACTTCTTGCTCAATCACTCGGTCCATCCATTTTTCTTGAATCATTTTTCCGTTGAACCACATTTTCATCTCTTTTAATCTTCATTTTTCTTCTGCGGCTAATAATTTTCATGCTTCATATCAAAACAAATGTAATTTCAAGGTATTTGTGAGATATTTCCCAATGTCCCGGTTAGAAGTCCTCCTTTTAAAAATTGTTTCTTCTCATTAAATGAAGAATTATTTCTTTTCTAACTTGCCCTGACGTTGCGAGTGTGGGAAACATTGTATAATATATAAAAATAGGAAAACAAGTTAATTGCATGCTTCTTCATTAGCATGACCCAAGAAATATGTGAGAATAGAAAGTAATTCTTTGAAAACAGAAAGAGCTATACAATAAGACCTTGTCTACTCCTATATATATATATATATATATATATATATATATATATATATATACATATATATATATGTATATATATATATTCATTTAATCACATTCTATATATCAAATAACATGAAATGAATTGTTAACTAGTAGGTTTAGTTCTTTTGATGCAAGGAAATACGTGTGCAAAACACGTCACATAATAAAAATTTGCTACTTTTTAGAAAGGTGGAAAGTAGATTCACTATTACTAACATGTATATTATGAAAGAGTGTGTACATGCCTGTAGAACAGGAAAAATATACGATATTTTATACTTATGTCAAAGTTAATATAGTTACTTTATTATTCAATTTGTATGCAATTTGATTTTATTTCAAATTCATAAAAAGTTATTAATATTTTAAACTGTTAATAGATCTTAAAAAAACTGTCTTCCCATTTCTAAAGCGCCCGTCTATGGCGTTTTTAATTCTTAAGTGGAATCTCAACTTAGTTCACGAGTTCGGTAATTGGACGCAAAAAATTATTTCTGGTAAATTTGATGCTTCTACAATCAGAGTTTCATAAAACTGAAATGAACATACCGAAAAGTTACTGCCCAATTGGAATTTTTTCCTTGGCGATCGTAAAAAGATACATTTTTTATTGGCCATTCTGAGCACCTTTACGCTAGCAGACCAGTTAGAGATTAATAACTCCGTTTCACTCTCTTAGCAACTCTCCACAATGAAAGAATGTTATGCCAGAGGCAGTTTTTATTCTTGCGCAATGGAAAATCACGCGACCGCAATTTCTGGAACACATAAACTTCAGATTGAAAAAACCATTCGTGAGTTTTCGTTCGTTTTAATTAATAAGGGTCATGCGATCCATATGTTAAAATTTCCACCGCGTGGAAAACGGGATCAATAAATTCTCAAATGCGATAAAATGAATTCTGAACTAATTCATGATAATCTGTTTAAACAAATAATATCCTTGATTTGCGTTTCTAAATGAATATATCATAACACCAACTGTTTATGGTAAACTCAAAGGGTAAGAAGTGATTTTCAACAAGTGAGATGTCCTTAAGTAATGGCATTTAGCTTAAATAGATTCACTTTCTGGATGTTGAGGGACTTGTTAAATCCCTTTAACATTAAAGCTCCGAATCTTGGAAAATGTATTAGTAAATTCTATTCACAGGTATTAACAAATTGTCAATGAGTAATCTTTTAAATAACCACTGCACTTGAAAGAAAAGTTATGATAACAGTTACGTATACCATGCGTTAGACCTTAAAAATAAGAAATTATTTTGGCTCGCTTGGAATTTTACTTTTATAAAATATAAGTTTATTATTCTCCAAGTGAAAATATTGGTTAAATGTGCGCTGTTGATAAAGGGAACAAATTTCTTAATAGTTCTCCTCTTGATATATTGTACTGTTCGAGTGAGGAAAAACTCAAATTATTTTGGGCCACATTTTAGTGTTGTCAACTAAACTTGAATATCATTTTATTTTGGAGAAAACTATGTGTGTGTACAAAATCGTATGAACTTGCCATAGACTTTATTACGTCCTGCACCGAGGCCCGGTTGGCTTATATATACCATGCGAATTGCTTCGTGAGGTTTTAAAGTTCATTCCCGTGACAAACAACGTCCTAACGGACATGCACCACACGCCGCCATCCCGTCGTACGCCTTAAAGTCTATGAAATATTCCGCCGCCATCTTCCGAACCCCTACGAAGGAAGCGTCATAAGAAGGACGTCGTGTTTACGGCATGGCTGTAGGAAGTGTCCCGAGGTCGGAGTGCAAGTGACGCTCAGAGCGCGGAGACCCGAGGGCGATGAGTTGTTTCTCGTGTTAGGGAACATGTAAGGTGCCGCCGTTCAATAGCATGCATGGAGAATGAGATACGGTGCAACGCCTCTCGTCGGGTAGGCGAAATGTTAAAGCGATAACTGGACCGGTGAAGTTCCCGCTTCGCTTTCTCCGTGGCATTCGCAAGGATAGATCTGAAGAAATAGCTTGCTAAATTTTAATAATTTTAATATCAAAAACTTTAAATACCAAACTTTAATACCAAATACTTTAAAACCAAGTATCTGACGGTCCATTTAGAGAACCATTAATATATTAAATGATATATAACGGCCCTTTAATAAATAAAGACTATTACATGAATGAAGCTGACAACTCGCGTAATTTGTGGAAATATTCGGGTTGTAACCCATTTTTAAATTTCATAATCTCTTTCACTCACTTTATTTCACGATTAAGTGTTGCTGATGTTAAATAAAACGTTGATTTACATCCTAAATATAATTGGATCGAATTAGTATGTTGGTAGATTGTACTTATTCGGGAAATCGGTGGAAATTCGTGATGTTAAGATTAACATAACTTAAGATTAACTCGTATTTTGCCTCCATGAACTAGTATGCCAAACACAGTAGTGTTGAACAAACTTTCACCATCATTGACTTAAAGAAATTACTTTTTGCGACAATAGATTCAAAGCTATTGAATACTGGAAATACTGAATGAGTTGTGAACTATGAAGGGGAGTAAGAATAAATAAATGAAAGCAATGGATCCGAAAATATTAGGTAAGCATTTACCAGTATATCTCAGTTTCTTCAGTTTAATGTACTTACCTATAAGTCCCTGGTTTGTATTTGTTTTGATTACTAAGTATCTTTCTTAATGTACAGTCAAAACTTCAACACTATATACTTTTTAGTTTCCATAGATTTCTGATAGCTTTTTTTTCTTTTCACTTTTTTTGGTATCCTGGTTAACCTAAAATATAGTATATATAACCAGCGATAACTCTTGTCCACTTCCTCTTATTTCATTCTCTTGTCATATTTCTTATCACTGATCATTCAGAAATTAATTTATTGCCGATTCGAAAACCTTGTTAAACCATACTGGGAGAGATAACTAATAAAGGGAATATATTATTTCAATAACTCAGACAACTTTGACGTCCAACACTAAGTAATGAAACGTACAAACCATACGGGCCAAATGGAGAATTTAATCGGTGGAGAGAGACGCACCAGGCAGATACTGTCATGTGATTAATTATAGAAGGAAATAATATCACAACCAAGTCAACTATATGACAGTAACACCACGGCGAGCATGTTTCAAGTGAACAAATAGCAAATATTCATAAGAACATATACTTCTCAAATGTATAAATTCATGATAATTATGAAAGAGCTATCACTACTAGATTTTACGCAAAAACACAGTTCGGGCATTTTTTCTGATTTCATAAATCAGCATAATATTGAATTTGAGCTTCTTCAAATCCCTTAATCAACAATATTGCCCATATGAGAGATCCTACGATGGAGTACAAAACTAAAAGGCTAATAATAAATGAGTTATGAAGACTTTTCATTCGAATGACTAGAGTTGTTACACAAAAGTAATTTTATAAGGGGCATGATATACCAAAACAAATTATTAGATCTACTAAAAAAAATAATAATCACACAGGTGCAATCATTCATAAAAATGTATAAATAAATAATAAAACATTTTTTTGGTATTAGTTAAAGAGGGAATTACTATAGGAAGGACTTTATAACCAAATATTTTTACTCGTACGAATGTTTTATGGAAATCACAATACAAATAAAAATATATAATGCAAGCTGGATCAGGGAATAAAGTTCTAGTAACTATTAGCCAAGGTAATACAATATAGTATAACCAACAAATTAGAAAAAATAGTAGATAATTTAGAGGAAAATTTTCTACTCCATTTTCTAAAACCATTCAGTTGGAAGCTTTAATGGACATCCGCAGTCTTCACCTAGGAAGTACAATCTTTAAGTTTTAAAATCGTCTCCTTTCTCCGAACCCTTCTCTGCATCAATTATAAAGCCGTAGCCAAAAAGCATTTCCTCAAGTTTATGGATATAAATCTTGAATTTTTTAGCCATAATTATGCACCGAGTCATTCGGTTCATGGCAAACACACTCCACC
The DNA here is from genome assembly GCF_022747635.1 of Hetaerina americana. Classification (NCBI taxonomy): domain Eukaryota; kingdom Metazoa; phylum Arthropoda; class Insecta; order Odonata; family Calopterygidae; genus Hetaerina; species Hetaerina americana. Next base: position 18,112,152 of record NW_027287427.1, read on the forward strand.
CGTGGCCATCGACCGATGAGAAAAAGGTGGAAAATACGACAACGACCTCCTTACAATTTAAATTTTAACTTTAAAGAGAGAACATTGGCTCAGATTTTCTGATACGTTATTATAAGGTGAGTATGGCTCTTGGGCGTATTTGAGAGATAATTTCTGAGAGAAAAAAGATAAAGTTGATGAAGGCGAAGAGGCAGTGTGAAATGAGAAAGAGGCCAGTCAGAGGGAGGGGAGGGAGAGGTGCGAGGGTGAACAGCTTGGAACAAAAAAAAAGATAAATTATGCTTCAACGTCACCCACAACTTCCCTCAATATTCCCCGAAAAACACAAAAATAATGCACCAAAAAATATCTTTACCTCACAAAAATCTTTCATTTGGCACTGGAAAAAGGCAAAGTTGGATGCGCTTCGCGAGGGTTTGAAAAGTAGGCAAAAAACCTGAGCTCATATATATCAGTGAAAGATTTTCTGCCGACTCTTTGTTAATGACCTCGACGGGGAAGAGTAACAGCCTCTTTAAGCTTCCCTCCTCCTCCCTTTTGCTTTCCGCCGTGGGGTCAAGATGGAAGACTCATAAGAAGGTTTTTTAGACACGTAAAAGATGAAGACGGTAAGAAAAAAAGGTGTCGATTGTGGGGAGGGCCGAGAGGGTGAGAAGATTGCGTGAGTGAGCCCGATGAGCTTAATGGGATACCCGAGAGATAGATTCGCTTTAAGTGGCAGAGGGATTGGAGGGCCCATTCAAAGGGGGATGGGGTGAGTGAAGCAATGGTGGGGGGAGTGGTGGGGGTGATGGGTAGGGCGTGGGAAGGTTGAGCGAAAGAGGAGACGAGTATGAGCGTGGGTGAGTGCAAGATGGAGAGATAGGGGAGGGGGTGGAAGAGGTGGAGCCCTTGCCTACCCCCCTAGGTGACTTATGTTTATAGTTCCCGAAATGGCTGCGAGACAGGTGCGCCAATATGGGAACTCCTTCGCGAAAAGATGACGGGTGGAGGGGCGCGAAAAGTGGTGGGACGTGTGGGCACAAGCGGGGCAAAGTGATAAAAGAGGAAGGATAAACAGGAGCGACAGTCATCAAATATGATCAAGAGAAAATTACTATTGGCTGAGGCAAAGGCCCGCAGGTGTGGTCAATATTTTCGGAGAGGCCCTAAACACAAAGAGTAGCCCTCACGTGCGAGAGGAGGCATGATGAGGATTTTCTGTTTACAGTTTCCTGCAAGAAGCTTTATTGCCCCGAGATATTACCTCCGCATGATTATGAATCCTCATTATTTTCCAGCTGCATCGTTATATACGTTGATGATGCTCCCACTGCGGAGACCAGATGTTATCCTAACCGCCATAAATATGAACCGTACCAATGACAACGTAACATCCATGTTTTAATCCATTAATGGACCAGGTACAACAGTTTTTGTCATTTTCCAAGGTAATCAGCTCGGACATTTTGTTTATTCCGCAGTAAATGACCAGGCATATGCATGACAGTTAGACACTGAGTTTGATCGTCAGTATAACATGTTTGCAAGCATAATGAGGCATGATGAAATAATTCAAATAACTCTATTTGTAATCATTCCCGCCATCTTTATAGGCCAGAAAATATTAATATGAAGACAATATGTTACTCAGACGTCATAGCTGTCATAAAAGGATGTTAAACGCCGTTATGGGCAAGAAGACATGCATTCATAGAAACACAGAAGGTAAGAAATAGAAGAAGTGAATGGAAGACAAAACAGAGAAAATTTAAGTTACTTAAGGCCAAAAAGAACATTTGCAAGAGTTCACTACAAGGTCAAACAGTCAGTCTTGGATCTCGTCAATTTACAAGTCCTTTAAAAAGAGTTGCAAACGTGATATATTTATCTGGAGTAGTATGCCGATGAAGATAGGTTTTTGATAGATGGAGATACTACACACATTTATAAGCTATGTCTAATGTGGTACTAAAACCATGCATTACAGAAAACCATTTTTTATCCACATACTTCCTATCTCCCTACATTCCATTTAACATAAATAATCTTTTTATCCTTCTTCCTCACTCATTTGTCACATTTTTCAACATTCCATTGTCATTCAGTATTCCCCGCTCTTCTCGGCTGTCTATAGAAATTTATAAATTATATTTAGTAACAAGTAGGTAAGGGTTACAACACACATAGTGCCATGGCAAGATTCTGAATGGCCATTATATCAGGACTTGTGATTCGACCTGTAGTTTAAAGAAATGGGTCCAAGAAGGTCATCTCGGTGTCAATAATCAGTCACACACACACACACAAATTTAGAATAAAACGGTTAAGGGATATGGGGTTGGAGACAGAAAAAGGAGCTACAATCACTCAAGAAAGACAAGTCTTTTTTTAAATCACGCTCAAGGCCATAATCACTTAATGCAAACGGAATTATCAAGAGTGTAAGAACACACTCAAGTAAAACTACTAATAAGTAGGTATTTGTTTCTGCGTTCCAGACACACTCTTGCGGTGGGTTTCAGGATACTGTGTAGACGTCACCAATTGCGTAGCAAGAAAATATGAAACGACAAATGGGGAAACCAGAGCGGGAGTTTCTGCACACAACAATGACAAATTGGGAAGTAGAAGAGTGTAGAGTGGGCTCGTTAATTTTAAAGCATGGCGCTAAAGAAAATTGATGAAAATTAAATAGATGAAACAAGTGAGGAATGAAAAAATACACAGAAGAGTTGGAGATAGTGAAAATCCAATGGAAAAGAAGCAGATGGATTTAAAACGGAAGGTATCCGCAATCTTTATAAAATAAGGGAAACATTTGAAATAAACCCTCAAGAGGAAGAAAATGAGGCAAATATTTTAGAAAAACTTGGAATTTGAGAAAACATGGAATGGGAGCCGCTATTTAGCATGGGATAGGTGAGCTTGAGGCTTGAAGGTTTCTTTCCCTCCTCTTATTTCTAACAAGAGGTAGGAACGAAAGTATTTAGCATCAAAGTATTGATATGAAAGATTAACGAGTGAAGAAAATAATTTGGTCCTGATTAGATGGAAAGTACGTTTTTATGAGGATATATATCTACGATGACTACGTGAAATATTTACGCCATACAACTTCTTTGATGAGCCAAAAATCCCCGAATTTTGATAAATTAATGTGCAATATGGAAGGTACTGAGAATACTGAACACCGGTTGAATCTTACGCCATCCGCCACCGCACTTCCTGACCATAGAGTTCCGCACGTCCAGGCGCTTTGCCGGAAAAGTGACGTCGCCTTTAAGGGGCAAAAAAAGAGCAGCATTACGGATTATCACGCTGCTGACGGTGTTAAAAAAAATCCCGAGTCGTGAAAGAGGCCGGAAAGGAGGGGGGGAAGAGAAATGAAATCCCCCCTCTGGGTATGCCGGAAACTTCGGGTAAATAAATAGAAGCCCAGGATTATGAAACTCTCCTTTTCCTCTCTCTCTTCCGACTTGTTCAGTTGAAGTCAGTGCCTCGAGAGTCACAGTTAAGCCGTCAGGCCAACAATGCAATCTCCACGAAGATTTCTCGCGGGCGCGGTCGTCCTCGTCTTGGTTGCGGTGCTAGCGTCGTGCCCCGCGGAGGCATTCATTCGCGATATCCTGCGGCCATTCGGCGGCAAGAGGCCGCTAAGGGGTCACTACTTCGAGGCATCCATCATCAATCCCCGCTGCCGGGGAATTGTGTGGATGGGAAGGTGCCGCCAAGTGCTTGAGCGTTGAAAACTTCTCCGAGATGAGGTCGATGGGATGGCTGAATGCGTTTTCGCTAGGGACTTCAAGTTGTCGTCGAGAAAACTGCTCCCCAGAAGTCCACGGGCATTATTTTCAGTTGCGTCTTGCAGTTCAAAGTTCTCTCAATTTCAGTGTGAGTGGTGCTGTGAAACGGTGAAGTTGGGAGGCTGCTTGTTTTTAATTCTTCAGCTCAAAAGGGATGTCCACATTCAAAAAGAAAAATTGGTGACTTTGGCATCTCATGTGTGACTACAGTTCATCGAGTGCTATCGATGCTGGCGATTGTTAATGCGCAAAAATACACGAATTAATTTCAATAGTTTTGAGGACATTAAAAGCCCCTCAAAAATGTTCATCACGTCACTGCTTGGATATGTCAAGTTTTGCGTGATGCAAAACTACGCTGGGGAAATAAAGTGTACTCTATTTCCACTGCTTAGAGCTTGTTGAATTTAACTGGCTTTTAATTCCTCCTAACAAGCGTTTTTTGTTTAAATTCAAAATTTGATTGCAATAAAAGGAAAATTTCAAGCACATTTGGTTTTAACTCATGCACACACGCCCTAAACCAAGTCGAGTCCGTTTGAGGTTTTTAAGGCAATTTCTATCATAGGAGAGGTTTTAAGCCTGTATTTTCGGGACTCTTTGCCCCCCGAGTTCTTAAAAAGTATTAACATAATGGGCTCCGAGAATGTGTTGGTAGCAGTTCAAACTACCTTATCTCCTGTCTGTATTTTTATTCCTTCATACGTTTTTCCTTTCCTGCTTCCCTTAATTGGACTCCCACTGTACTTCTTCCTTTCTTTTTCCTTCGATTATCGTCTTCAGTACACTCTCGTACCTCCGTACATGTCCAATTAGTTTCCCCATTCTTCTTAGAAATGTTCTTCTTAGGCTTCTCTCTTCACCCACTCTTCGAAGTACTTCCTCATTTGTCAGTCATTGAACCATTTTTATTTACGTAATTCTTCTAGAGCACCATATTTCTATCGCTTCTGATCTTTTTTCTGTAATTTTTATCATGTCTCCCAACCGTAGAAAATTATGATTCTAATTTAAGTTTTGAAAACAAATGCCTTATTTGTAGACTAGTATTATTACCTGTCAGTAATTATTTTTTATGGATGAAACTCACTTCGCCATCCCTGTTCTGTTTATAACATTCCTCGCTACTTCCGTTCTATAACTCTTGCTCTTTGCATCGTTATTGAAACTGATGTCAATATAATAATATTCTTAATTTGCTCTAATGTGTCATTCCCCAATATAATCAGAAATTTATCTTCATAACTTCCAATGACTGGTTTATTTTTCTCTCCTAAATATATGATCAGTTAAAGTGTCGGAGGTCACTACCATTCGAGAAATAATTCGTCTGTAGAGACCAAGGGAATTACAAAGACGAGAGGCATCATTAGATTTGCCAGAACCTAAATTTTTCACTCAGAAAATTAGAAAAACTTGGTATTTTGTTTTTCGCGAAACTTTTTCGAAAAATTATTTAAGCGTGGGAATTATAGAAATTTAACTTAAGATTAATTTGAGAGGTTACTTTCAGCGAAACTATATGACATCTATGGTATGAATTATTAATAATTTAAATTAAATTTAAATAAAATGAATTCTCCCCGACAATGACCCTCTATTGATGCATCTTTTTGATGAAACACTCTTCTGAGAGACGCAAAGCGATCCATTTCCCCTCTATGTTTTCTAAACTGTACCATAAAAGGCCTTGCGAGATAGGTCAAAATAATATACCTCATAATTCTTAATGCGTTAGAAGTAAATATTTTCTCTTCCTCATTCCAAAATAATGTTTGAAAATGTTGAGAATTTTTAGACCTACCGTAACATTTTAATGGAAAATATAAAATACTGTAAATCACAACACAGCGCCGTAATATTTGAAGCTTTGATTAGCATGTAAAGTTGAAAAACGTGTTTTTTACTATCGTAATTGGCGGCTGTCGAAACTCAAATTTAAAAAAATAGAATTTGGGAATCACATCTTTTGAAGAATTAATTGTTTCCAGGACTCCTCAATCTATCATTGTTACGATAATTTCCTGTTTTTGTTATATTAACAAATAATAATGCAATGTCTTCGCTAAATTTAAATGCAATTAATCGGAGGAAATCTCTGCAATAGCTAAACGAAGTTCAGAAGAATTAGCACTTCATGATGCAAAGCAAAACCATATAATACATATCGTGAGTAATTAACATATTTTCAAAAAATTATACGTGACTTTTCAAGATTATCTGGGTTGAACTACAAGAGATATTTTACATCTAGTTTTCTCAGAAAAAAGCAATTTCCTTCAGATAATGGAAACTATTTGTAATCATCAGATATATCTGGACATATTTTACCTAATATGAATTCGCCAACCTGAATATAATTAAAAAGCATAGAATAATTTATATACGAGTGCACATAATAAGGGTACGGCAGCAATAGGAAACGGTTAATGACACCACATCATTACGGTTTTCTATGAATGTCATGCCAGTTGTTTGATAATCAATACAGCAAAGAGAGAAAGTTCTTAATTTGATAGAGCAATGGTTTTTTTAGTTGTTCATGAAATTTCAAAGAGGTTACTGCAATTCTCGTAAAGCAAATAGTATTCATTCCGATATAAAAATTTAACGTGAGCTCAGTATTATAGTAAACAAACACATATTGGCTATTCTTCGAGAAACATTTTTTTTTCATTGAAAAAGAGGCCGTTTTTACACCATTGAAATCTTACACCTTAATTAAGAGCTGGCGATAAATCTAGGATAAATTACAATTTAATCAATTATGATGAATATAAAAAGATAGGAAAAATCGGTCACGATGCCAAAGCCTGTATTCAATCTCTCGTAGCGCTGCGTGCATCGAGGGACTGGTGTACATGTTGCAAGGTACTTGCCTTAACCTCAACTTCGGAGGGGCACACATACAAGGGATTACTCCACTTCCAAGCAACCTTAAGGGTCATGGTTGGCTAGCGAGGCGCACACGAACGTTCTCGTAAAAATACGCTGAATGCCACATGGAATATTCTCAGATATGTGGGTGGTGAAGTAAAGGTCACCACCTCTGTGAAATGCCAATATGCGTAACTCAAAATCGGCGTAAAGAAATATGAGATTGATAGGTATCGCAATATATTATAATAAAAAGGAAAACTTAAACAAATATTGCACGCATATTTTTTGATAAAGGTCATTCTAATTTCATATTAATGAAGATTGTGTTATTACTTCAATAATTAGGAGACGCTAAAACGTAATAAATAAATGATTTCAATATTTTAGATTTGAATTAGATAATCATCACTCCATCGGTAACGAAGGAAAAATACCTTGGCCTTACAACAATGCACATATAATGTTTTAAATTCCTATTTCATTTCCTGTTAAACTGCATTTTGTTACTTATGAGTCCACGCAATTCTAATTAAATCAACACCTGATACATTTGATCAATTTCCTTTAATCTTTGGAGATATGCGGGAGCCCAGCGAGTTATTACACGCTATTTGGAAATTAAATACGCCACCGTTTATAGATTTTCGTCTTAAATATACACTTAAATCAGAAGAATAAAATGTTTTCCTAGAGTAATTCGGATGCTTAGAACAATAAATGCTACGCCACTATTCTCATGTCTTATTCTATAAGGCACATATTATTCAGTAAAAGAAATTACTTTTCTATCGCACTCATAATGCATAGAAAATTTACCTCTCCATTAATTGTTTATAAATATCATTACAATAGTATAAATTGTAAAGTCTTGAAGGCACTCTTTGTGAACTGTGGGATTCAAAACAGCAAATATACCGTTCATTAGCTTTCCATAATTCATTCTACAATTTCCATATTGTTCTCATCCTCATGAATGAATTAATTTTTAATATTTTCCACAGAAAAAATTAGCATTTACTAGTTTAAACCTGGTAGATTTAATTTATGGCCAAAACGGGTGCGCAGAAAATTACGTTTCCATAAAAGAAAAACCGCTATTTCACTATCCCTTAAAATGTGACAAAGCCACTCAATAATTTAAACTTAAACGTATAAATTTTTATTGCTCTATGGTGAATATAAATGATGATTTAATATCACATTTTGCATAATCTTGAGTAGAGAATAAAAATTTGCTGAAATAATAGCTCTACAGTCCCCCTTTATATGTTTATTGTTACAATAACCCAGCGTAGAATTCAATGCTAATGTAATTCATAAGGCAACACGATGAATTCGATGCAATTAATTGGATATTAATAGCATTAATGGGTAACAGATAAATCTTTGAAGCGTAAATACAAGCACACATGAAAGGGATGTGCTGCTTTGAAAGTAGACTGTCCGGCTTTGTCCTCTTTAATTATTTGCCCTCCCCATTCCCCATAAAACGTAAATGTCATAATTTATGTCACGTATCCCATTATAAGTTAATTGGGCAGATTAATGCCACCGCTTCGGTGCTGTGTCTTTCCCAGCGGCGACCAATTTCCGAAGAGCGCCCCTCACCTGAAGGCGACGCAACCGCTGCCCGCAGCGGGTGCCGCCCACAAAACCTGGATCTCGGACTTGGGGATGGACGAAGTCTGGGTGACCATGTTGGGGCATCTCTCGCTGAACTTGGTCAGCGCGTCGCCAAAGAGCTGGAAGGTGCCGACGGGGGACGGGGGCTTGTTGGCTCCGGAGGCCCCCGCCTCTGGCGCGGCGCCCCACGCCCGTCCGTACGCCCCAGAGTAGAAATTGGAGTCTCCGCCAGAAGCAGACTCCACCACGAGCATGAAGCCCGAGAACTTGTTGGTGGCGTGCTGGGTGCGAGAGCCCTGAAGTGTCACTGCAATTGGGAAGGAATAAAATGTCAGGTCAGCAGAGGGAATAAATACTTTTGTCAGAAACAGAACACTCAAAATATCGGATTTTCGAGCCAATTCGTTGGCTGGACGATCATTGGAATTTGTGAATGGGCACCTAGTGCAGTTGCAATGCAGGCACTTATAGTATTGCCTACTCATGGGGAAATAATTGAGAAATTGTGTCCCTTTGCCTTCAACTGGCATTAATGTTTGAAAATTAGAGCTTTAGTCATTATGAAATCATAATTCGTCAAAAATTCTCTTGGGCTTCACATTAGTTTTGAGCCAAATGCCACGCAAACTTTGAAATGATTGAAAATGAAATTAATGGATGGGAATATGAAATTTGGAATATATTAGCTGTGGTTAAAGGGAGGATCGATTTCATTATAAATTGTTAAGCACGTATCGTTACCTGTGCATGATCGGACCTCAGTTGACTACGAACTACAGTCAAAATATGACTCTTGGATGGGGTGCTTGGCTGTAGGTAATTACCATTTTTATTCAAAAAATTCTACTAGAACCATGATATTCGCCCCATTCCGTTTGTTCTACACCGCATTCCGAGCATAACAGCGATATTATTAGCAAGTCAAACCACAATTCGTAATGGGAGATGACGTGACTCATGGCACGAAGTTGATTAATATTGGTATTCCTGCATTCGAAGTATTTTTTTATGCCGGACATTTCCCAAAGATCCGGATATTATCTAACTTCTTTTTACATATATATATATATATAATCTATTCAACCAAATGGAAATTTATCTAACTCTGAAACTTTAATGGATGGTTTTGAAGTCATAAGAAATGTTTCAATGAAACTTTACAAACTTAAAATGCGACATTACTAATATTCCAAACAACGCCGTTTCGCTTGTCGCACTATAACGGGCAGTTAAATGCAAGAGTAGGAATACATCACTGATTTTCGAATTTTTTAAATGAATATCCGATAATGTTATTAACATTACCAATATTTCTTATTTTATGCGGGACTTTATCAAGAAGAAGAACCGACGACTATGCATTTCCGATTAGAGACGCTTGGAGTTTGGTTGAACTAAAAACAGAACACCTGAATTTCTTATAAGTTCAATGATTTGGATTTCAAGGAATCCCATACGCAAAATTCCAAATAGAATTATCACGAATGAAAAAAGGTAGATTATTCGGAACTGAGCTTTTGCGGAAAAATGATATATTTTATCTGCCGCGAAGCGTATCTTAGATATTCCAGGATATAGTGCTGTAATAGTTGAGGATGTGCTGGCGTAGTTGAAATTGTGCAGCAATTGTTTCAAGAAACAGTTATCTTCTTCACCCTTAATTCATTGACTTATGGTGATACATCGATGACCCTTTAATAAGGCCACCGGGTTAAAGTGAGTAAAAACAATAATCGTCAGATCTGGGAGATATTGTTATCACTGGCGATAACAAAGAGGCCAGAATGGGCTTCTGAGCGCGGCCCCTAGAAGCCGCTGTGACACGGATACAGATGAAGGATATCGTGATGTTTAAAATGCTGGCATTCCTTACTTGCATTATTTTTACCTAAGTGATGCTCAACTCTTTATGCTTTCCTTTCCAGATCCGAAGGCCACAGCCTTCCCCACGCTCCCCATTGATTACGATGTTACGAGAGACTTCCGTCTGCTGTAATATAACTAAACCGCGGCGTAGATTAGAGGAGAGAGGAGACCGTGCCTCTCAAGACGACTTCGAAACAACCCAGCCTGAGTCATTCCTCGCCGTCAGACATAGAACGAGCTGGGAGCCGAGCGAAGAAAATTCGCCGAGGAAATCTGAAATGCATGGCCAAACGAGCGACCTCCGTGGAACGAATTCGAATTACTCGTCCTCCCCTTCGGCCATCAGATGTCTCTGCGGTCGGCGAGCAAGACTCCAACTAACGAGGGCGGGCGAGGGAAAATTCGGGAGTTCGGAGGAAGATGCGTAAGCCAAGAAACTAAACAATTTCCGCGGATATGGTAACCGTGGCCGCTCGTCCCGTCCATTAATCCAGCCGACCCGCCCTATGCGACAGCTAGAATGACAGCGCATCCGGAGGCCCCCGGCCGACCAAGTGACGTATGGAGTTGGGCTCCAACGCCCAGTGAACTTGGTGCCGGGGACCCGTCGCACGGGGCAAGTCCAGCAATATTCCCCTCCGGAATCGAAAAGAGGAACTTAAAATAAAAACTTCCGACGTAAATCTGTCGATTTCAGACTTCTCAGGGTCCTCCGTCGTAGGCAGAGAAATCGAACAATCATGTCCCGGAAAAGTAATTAACTTCACTATCATTGTTTTAAATTAAACTTGCGGCATAATTAAGTCACAAGTACACTGATTTAATGGAATTGAAGCCGATTACAACACCCTGACCGTTGATAATGACTTAATAAAAGGCAGATATAGAGAATTGAAAATTGAGTCACGTGAGTAAATACGAGTACTATACAAGTAATAAAAAGTGCACGGATTCTTATATGTATCTTTAATTACGTTTTGCTTTTCTATAAAGTCAATACTACTGTTTCTGTTTGGAATTATTCAAAACAAGGAACAAATATTGATATTTTTGAAAGACGCATCGAAGAGGCATCAAGACGAAAGTATAACAAGTCCAACATACAAGAATAAAATTCCTTGTCCCAGTCTCCAAGTAGGCAACTGTTAGATATTCTTTTTTCTTTATTTCGCGAGAAAAACTTTGAAGAACAGCAAGTTTGAAACGGACTGATCAAAGTGAAAAGGCAAGTCACAGGGGTAGTCCTGGTCCTTCGACGACGGGTTAATACCACCGAAGGGATAGTATTTTATGCCTTGAACGTAGTGCTGCTTTCAGCGTCGATCCGACCCAAGAGGGAAGAAGGTGAGGTTGGCTAAACTACTAAAATACTTTGGGGCTTTTAAGGGTTCCATCCGCATCCAATGATCTGAAGAGAGAAAAACCCTTAAAGCCACCACCACCCTTGCTTGCACTCCGGTGGGAATAGAAGACTTTCGGCCTTGCTCTTTAATTTCTAATCGCCCATCCCTGCCACATCTTGCACCAGAAGTAAACTACCGCTGGGTTCGGTTTCATGAATATTTCGGTGGTCCTATCGGAATGCATTAGCTTCGCTTGTGTCCCAAGGAAAAGACGACCAGGACAAAAAATTCCTTAACTGCGCTTCTTAAGAAATACTGGACCATAACAATGATAATTCGCCAACCGAAGAGACCGTGTTCGGGTTTAATTCCAGAGAATAATTACAGCACTCGAATTCATTAAGGTTTTCTGAAATTTAATTTGCCTCAGTTGAATATTTAACCATTCCGAAAGAATATAAGACGCATTTGTTTCATTAGATAACAAAGGCGTAGGTGGGCTTTTTGATATGCCAATTTAAGCCGTATGCATTAATTATTTCACTATTGCTTAAAGACGATCTTTATTACAAATTATTTTGCACGCGACTGGGAAAAACCTACCTCCAGCTCGTAGTTGAATTTAATTTAAGCCGCAGGGGACACATATCGGAGATATTTGTGCCAAATTAGGGAACATACACCACATGCATATATATGTATAATGTCACATTCTAAAATATCTTTTCATATTTGGTTTACAACACCATTTGAAATATGAAAAACATGTCTTCATGATTTTGCCTAAGCATTCTTCGGGGCCTATTTAATTTCCATTTTACTTATAGGACCACTAAATTTGTCCTGATATCAGCATTAATAGAATTATGTCTACGGTTCTATATAAGGATAATCATTACAAATATTGGCATTACTGATAGTTCCGATATTTTACATTCTAAAATAATAACTAATATATTATATTATTGCAGCCATTAATAATAAAAGTCTTCCTGCCTAGGAATTTATTGGACAAAAATGAATGCTACTTTTCTGAACACAGCTGATGTGAATGTAAGGACGTGGTAGCTCATTGGGTAGAACGCTGAACTAACGACCGGAGCAGTCGAGTTTGATTCCCTGGAACGCCTATGGGCCCAATCAGTTTCATCCAAGCCGTGTGATTTTTTGTGTAATAGATCTTCCTGAGAAACCATAGATGGCACAGGGATAGGAAATGCCCTCTCCTCTGATGTGTTAATTTCACGCACAATATAGGACTTAGAACTAGGTGAAGCTCTTCCCTTACCCACTAAACCAACCTTCGGGTTGATAACTATGGGTGTGGTGGTTCTAAAACCAGAATACCACGACATTAAATACCCTAAGTCATGAGTTAAAATTAACCATTTTTCTTAACTACACATACTGCCTACTTCCATTCATTCGGTCCAATATACCTAATATTATCCTACCTCTACATTATTTGCCCAATGCTCCCGTCAATCAAAATCTCCATATTTCTATTGCCTCTTACCATTCATTCTACGCATCCACTTTGCCTAACTTAATATTTCTCCCGGCCATCATCTCTCATCTCCTATCCTACATAGTACTTCGTTTGTTTACTTTTCTGTCAATTTTTTCCATTCTTATAAGCACTCTTGCATTAAAATACTCTAATCTACGCTTATTATTATGCCAACAAGATGTCTCACAGGCATACAAACTCCTCCATACCCCATTTTCACCATTACTTTAGTTACATCTTGCCTACACGAGGTCGTCATAAAAATTTCTTTATCCATCGAAAACCTACTTTAAATGTCCTATTTATATCACCCATTTCCTCTAAAACTCTTCTTAAACGAGAGAACTAGCTTATCTGCTTCAGTTTATAGCCTAAAACCTTTTCAATTTTCCTTCTTCTTTCTTGAAGACTCATTATTTTTTTTCTTACGGTTGATCCCAATGCTATATACCTGAACATATGTCAAACCTATCCAACTAATTGTGTATCTTGACTACAGTTTATAAAATGCTTAATTTTCTGATATATTTTAGTGGTGAATCCCATAGTAATTTGGCAGTAGGGTTCTCCTCTCGGTCGTCTGGAGTTTCTTTCGGCTAGTTAAATATTATTTATTTCAGAGCACAAGAGGAAGTTAATGATGGATTATTTGAACTTTTGGGAACATGAAGGCCCAGACAAGAAATTAAAAGCAACCAGGGTACGACTGTAAATTGGGAAGATAGTACGCAAACAAAGGACGGGAATGGTCAGACGCACGTTCCCTTCCTGCTTTTGCAAGGGTTTCGATAAACATGGACCTACGTGCGAAAGGGATAGTCCGCGTCATGGCTCAGAGGGGCGAAAAGGTGGGATCTATTTGAGTGTGCGGAAGGGTCTAGTCTCGGCTCGTTACCATGTTTATATTTTCGGAATCTTGATCGAACCAAAAATTGCTGGAATCGTGTTCAACTACGACTGTCCTTAACTCAGAGGTGACTCGTCCGCTCGAACCAATCGGAAAGAAGACGTCTACTTGGCGCGACACCTGTCGGTGACGTCTACTATTTTGCTGAATCTGACAGTGAGCCAAAACGTTCCCTGAGTCTGCACAAGCAGCAATGCACGAACGGTTCGCGAAAATATATTATTCGTTTACTAAAAGAGAAAACGCTTTCGAGTAATTCATAATAAATTTACAGTTCACAAGAGAGTCGAAAACTGGATAAACCGCAACTAGTATTTTTAATCGTTGAAACTTGAGTAATAATTCAATGAAAATTTGTTTGAACTCTGCTATAAACAATAAAGTTGAAGTTTTAACATCGAAATGTAATCAATATCTATATATATTACTGAAATCTCCTGGTACATTTGTGACAAACGGATATTTAGATGTTGAGTAAACGCCGATTTCAATTGAAAAATTGATAGGGACTGGTCGGAAATCAGAAGAGTGATTTCCATTACTGATTACATAAGTCCATTATACTGAACATATTTGATGAAGGTATTCGTTGCTTTGGAAAATGTTCTAACAACTCAAATTAGAGTTACCAATGGAAAACTTGAAGATATTCATTCATAAGAAGCACAGATGCTGAGCAGATTATCGTATCAGTTACAAAAACGAAAGTTAGTAGTTTTCAAATAAGGGAGGTTGTCTTAAGAAGATTGCTTTTATCTTTAATTAATAAATTTTCAGCATTTACAATTTAGAGGCTAAGAGCTTCTGTATAAAATAGATGATGAAAAAAATTTACAAAATTAGTGGCAGAATTATGAAGCGCAAATGATTGATAAAAAGAAAGGAATTGTTATATTCCTGCTACAACATATTAAAAAACAATTAAAACAGTGATATCTAGAGAATTAATTCAACTATCGCAAATAAAAATACATAATATTATTATACGAATATATCATATCTGTGATACGAAATCACTGTGATTTTTCTCATATTTTATCTCCTATAAAGTATAAACTGTTATTATATTAATTCTAATCGGTTCCTAAATTTTAACTTCACCAAAAAAATATATTCAACTTGAAGAGGCCAGCTAATATCAAAAGAGCCTGACAAATATCCATGGTGTGCTGAGTTAGTTCCAGGAAAATATTTCCGCGAGAGGAGAACGAAGTTAGTATTAAGACGAGACACCACTCAGTCTACCAACGTCGTTTGCCAGGGCAGCCATTCCAAGTAAAAACTTGGCAGGAACCACCTTCTAGCCTCTCAGGAAGAAAACGAAAAGTCATTTCAAAAATACTCATTGAAGCGAAAGGAATTTCGGGAGAGTCCATTCAGAAAATCTAGTCATCATTTCAAACATAGTATGTGACAAAGAAGCTCCTTTAAGGAAGCACCTAATGAGTTACCATGAAGTCCATACTCCGCATTTGTCGATATTTATTTGGCTGAAACTAATGAAGAAAAGCAAATACACATCTCCAAAGTGTAGTATTTAATTAAACTTTGTGGCATCTGCAGCTTCGATAAATGTAGAGCGTATCAATGCTAAACGTATATTAGATGAAGATAACTAATCATTACTCAAAAGAGTTAGCTTGATCTTCAAACTGCCCTTGGTTACTAAATTTTTATTTTTTCCAACCATCAGGACAATCTGAGCAATAATTGTAGTTTAAATATTTGATTTTTCCTCTTCTTGAGTCATTTTGCTGCTGTTTCATGCTACGTATTTTTAAATAGCATGACACCATACATTACATATAAATACATTACAGCTGAGTTATTTGGTTGGAATTTTATGATATTCTAGTGGTCGTTTTAGTTTTATTAAGCGTTGCCGTGAAAATTACGTAAGTGAAATCTTTTAAATAAAACAGCCAACTGGCATTTATCCTTGTATCACAACAGGTAGTAGCCAAATTTAAAATTTATTTAGTGCATATCAAATACACTGCATACGATTCTAACTGTAATTAACGTTAATCCATATTTTTAAATTTCCAGTGGAATGAAACAGACAATAGCTTTGCCATGAAGATAAAGGGTGGTAATATAGACTTTGAGACTAACATAAGACTTTTAGGCTCCATATATTTACTTGGTCCTCTTTGGGTGCCTTCTCAAAGCAAAAGCATATTTATGAGTAAAACTGAACATAAATAGAGAGTCCATTCCATCGTATTGAAGTTTCGCTCTTATAGCGTGCTTATATTCAAATAATGTTTTAACACGATCGTTTTTAAAATTTATTTCAACATGGTTCTTTACTCAATAAAGAAGCTTCAACTTCAACAATAGTCAAAACTAAAATTGTATATCTGACTGAAAAAACGAACGTCACTTTTGAACTAAAAGACAAAATTTTAATCATGCAACTTTATTTAAAATAGAAACATTAAAAAATGTGAAAAAATGCTGCAAAACAGATGGCCTTAGAAAGAAGATGGAGAATTTTGTGAATAATCGGAAAAAATAAAGTCTCTGCTTAGTTCAAACGTTGCAATTAGCTTCCTCAGAAAAAGGCAATTATGAAGCTCGGGCGACCTTTTAATTTTAATACGGGGTTTTTAGTAAATACTTGGAATCAGAATGAAATCTGTTACTTCATTATCTTTCTCACACAACGTAGCCGAAAGAGCAGAGCTTTAATATCGAGGATTTAATTTCGGATCAGGTATTGGATTTTGCTGGTTGAAATTGCAGATTGACTGAATCGTCGTGGCGGCTCCATAAATCGATGTCGGGGAAAAGGTTATCTTTTAAAAGCTGGGTCAATTGACGTAGCCCACTAGCCGAGAACAGTGACAAAATAACTGCTCCACCAAATCATTTAGTATGAATTACGCTGGAAGAATAGAATACAATGTTACTAGATCAAAGATGATGCACAACGAACATCCACCGCTAATTTTAGCTAATTGAAGCTGAAACAAATATGGGTAATCAACTATTATTTGTAATCCTAGTCTTGATCCAATAATTCGTACTCTATACCTCCAGTTTTCATAGTTGCTCGAAACTCCGTAATATATCAATTTTATTCTTCTGTAACAGTGATGACTATTTTTAATGATGAGTAAGGTCTAGGTGTGTTTTAATATTTTTGTGTAATAATTTTCGCTTTAAATGAAAAATGCCATTTCTGTTCAATATGAATTTTTACCACTGACTTTTGTACTTGTACGATTATTTAGGATTAATATTAAATATTGTCCAGTTTTATGAAGTGACTTAAAGTAATTATGGAAGATGATATTTATTATTGAAAAAATGTGGAAAAGGTTTTGGTTTAAGGTTTTTTTATTCTTCTGATATATTTGGATAGGCATATTCTTTTCATCAAGATTTCTTTTCTATATTTAAGTGCTAGGAAACGTATCGTAATAAGTTAAGCATGATGTCAATTTTTATCTGTCTATATATATTTTATACGGTTCTTTGCGCTTTTATGCAGTATTTCATAATATTCCTTTCCAGTGCCTAACATTTATCAGACTTTCTAGAACCGGTTTCAACTTTTACCGAGGTATTCTATTTAAAAACAAATACATATTTAATTTCTATTTGTATGTTTTTTTCCAAAAAAAATTACTGGTTGGCCTTCCTGTTCATTTGATGTTAGGTCTACCACCACTTTTATGTTCCAGAAACACAATTTGTGCCTATTTCGTTTTTTATATAAGTAAGGTCATTCATGATGCATCTGCTAAAGATTTTTGGTTTAAACGTTTCATCTATTATGTCTACAATAAAATCCTATGCTCCTGGTTATATTTGGCCACGTTTATTGCCGGTATTTTGTATATATTAAGTGTAATGATGTAGCTTTTTATGGCTGTGCAATGTAAAAAGTTAAGATAAATTTGGTAAAAAGTTGTTAACACTGCTATAGCCGCTTAAAATGTTTTTTGGCTTATGCCTCCAGCAACTAATATACATTTCCATTAGTCACAACACCTAAGAAGAGCTAGGGACCTCAAACAAGAAAAATCACCTGGATCTGATAAATATAAGACGTCACAGCAATAGTTTTCCAAAAGAAGTAACAAATTACTCGAGATTTTGATCAGCTAATTACTTCCGTATGTGCCATTATAGTCTCTATGCGATTTAATCATTGCAAACCATTCATAATCACGTTCTGACATTAAGTGATTGAGCCTTTGGCAATATAACTTCGAGATGGCAAGCGTAATCTGGTTATTTATGTGGGCACACATTATTACAAATGAGCGAGAGTGCATTTTAGCATTTCAAAATATTTTACCAATAAATTTTCTCAGGATTACGAGCTTTTATGCTAGTCAATGGTGACGAAAGACGACGTTACACGTTCCAAGCATTTGTTTCTTTTTTCGGGATATCGGGCGATTGAAAAAGAATCTTAATTTCATTAAAACATTGGATGCATGGAAAAACAATTATATCTGGTGTACTTGTCCTCTAGCGATAGATTTACTCTTCAAAAAAAGGATAATATAGAAAAAAGTTACCACCCACTCGGGAATGCCCTTTACGTCATCAGAGATATTCCCCAACGACGCACCCAACGTGGGCGAGAAGGTCGAAATGGAGGAATGGGAAATGAGAAGGGAAGAGCACGTCGTGGCGAGGAAAAATCGATGCAGAGCCACGGCGATACGATGGAAGGCATTCGTAACGCATAAAACATCATTACACTGCCTTCAGTAAAAACATTAAGTCCTTCCATGCTTCGTCACATTTAAATCGGAAGGGCTTGATGAAAAATTAAGTCATCTAATTTTGTAATCTCCATTAAGTGCGGAAATAAACAAATATAACCTAATACCCTTTCTCCAATTTAATGAAAATACTAGGTAATTTTATCACTCACAAGAAAACAAGACTTGGAAAATCATATTACTATATTTTCCAAAACAATTTCATTGTACGGGCGAGAACCGTGAAAAATATAGCGATTCGGCCGAATATGGTAATGGAAAGGTGTGCAAGTTGCGTGGCTATGTAAACATGGGCCAACGGACGTAGGGAAAATCTCGTGTGCTATGAGGCACGAAAGAAAACTGGATGTTTTTGACATTTGGCATAGCAGGTCTTGACGTTAAATAAATTAAATAAACGATGGTTGAAGAAGTTATAGGA
Source organism: Hetaerina americana (assembly GCF_022747635.1). Taxonomy (NCBI): domain Eukaryota; kingdom Metazoa; phylum Arthropoda; class Insecta; order Odonata; family Calopterygidae; genus Hetaerina; species Hetaerina americana. The sequence continues at coordinate 18,131,235 of NW_027287427.1, forward strand.
AAATGTAACGGTTGGTAGATAAATTAAAACACTACTAATATAAATATTCGCCAGGGATAACGTAAGTTATTGATATAGCCAGAAAAAAATTTAAACCACAAAGCACATGTCTGTTTCCTACTCTTAAACACTCTTTTCCACAACAAAGCTCGCATGCAGGCAAGCGGGGTTGAGGCCGAGCTGACAGGATTATCTTTCCCGCCAAAACGGACCTTGGAACGCTTTCATCTAAGAGGTATGTGACCTACAGATCAAGAAAAACTGTTGAGAAGGGCTAGCTTGACTTGTCCCCGAGCTGCCAAAAAAAATCTCTATAAAGATTTCATAAGTCTCGCGCCCCACTTTTATAAATCCACCCCCGTTTGACCAGACTTCAACACCCTTAAGAAAATGTTGGGCATTCCTTCCGGTGGCAATAACTCACTGTAAAAGAAGACTTCTGTTTTACATTGACGTTATTTAAAAAATTGCGTAACAGTAGGCTCATTTTTTTCAAACATTTTATCTTCCTTTCGGGATATGAATGACGACGAGAACTTATTCAAGGCGACAATGAGGAGGTGAAATCAACCCGCCTTCAAGCCATCATATATCGAGGTTTCCGCTGTGGGCGCCCGTGAATCGGGTGGATTGAACACGCAGGTCGGGGGCGGTGCAAGATTGGTTAACCGGTGGATCCACTCTCAAAAACTCCCCCATTCCCCTTTTGTGTGGTAGTGCCAGGGGGAATGAGGAGGGGGTCAGGCGGAGAGGGGATCCGAAGGGGGGAGAAGAAGACGGGAGTAGTCTCGCCGCCATGTGTCACCACTCCCTCCAGGCCGATCCATTCTCTCCTTCCTCCCCCGCTCTCACGGGGGCACTTGCCGCTTCCCGCCCACGCAAACAAGACACGCACACACACGCACAATCACCCCGCTCCCCCTCACTCCGACCGTCGACGCTCCCGCCCACCCCGCCCCCTCTCGCCCCCTCGCGGCTTCCCACCGACCGACCGTCCCAAGTCCACTCCCTTCATCCCCACATTCCATGCCCTAGCTCCCCGGGTCAAACGCTATTCTGGGCGATGCGCATCGCACACAAGGGAAGAAGTAGGAAAGTAAGAAGGAGGTGGAGGAGGGTTAAGATTAGGGTGAGAACGCGGGAGGTAAATGAGGGTAGTTGGTAAGGTAAGAGCGGAGAGGTAAGGAAATTAATGACTGCACTGTTGCGCGCCGAGGATCGGATTTAACCGTCCTCTCGACCGCCCACCAATCTGACGAATCACAAGTCCAAAGAGACGGAGAAGATGCTAGGCATTGAACTGCATGCACGCAAAAGACATGGTCACGTGCCTCACGTAACTATTGTGCCCCTAATCGTCTTAGTAGTACAGCATTCAATCAAACGCCATACCAAGAAAAGTATATGCTAACGAGTGAAAATATTGTTTATGCCTCTGATATTAATTTCTAAAATCATTCCACTGCAGAGGAAAATATCACTCTATGATGAGGGTTAGAAAACCTGATAATATATGTTAGGGAAATTTTTGCTCACTGAGACTTTATTTAGACAATTTAGAAAATTTTATGGACTTCGATAAAGTACATTATATACCTACAATGAGTGCAACTGTTATAAAAACGTATAAAAAACTTAGAAAAAACATAAACAGCTTTATAGAATCAAGAAAATCGTAATATTATAAGTAAAATCCAAGCAATGGAATCGGAGAGGCGAGAAGGGGTGAGAAACTTCCGAGGATTGCGATTATGATACGAAGACGTGGTTGGGGAGTTTCCACCTATTCAGTCACATCCCCGTCGAAAACGCTCTCTTTGCCGAGGAGACCATACACTCTATTTACGCGGATTGGTGGGATTCGTTGTGCTTTTCGGGGTGCTGATCATGCAGAATATTTAACAAAATAACAGGCCACGAATAAAACCTATTGCTCACACATGAACCTGTGGCCATCCCTGTCATTATAAATATTCACAAAAACGAAAATCAGGGCAAACTTAGTTATAACCATATATGCTATAAAAAGACGAGTAAATACTAAATAGTATTTCAATTCTCAGTATTAGTATGCCATTCTCAAGTCTACCATTTAATTTTCAGTATATTTCTAAGAACCTCTCTAAAATGCAACACATAATATAATTCATAGAATCCCTATACATTTAACAACGCGATTGCAGTTAAATTCTCGGCCAACGCACATGAAGCATCGAAAGCATCTTTCTGCATAAAACAAAAGTTTACTCTTTTTTGAACGCTGTGAAACTGGAACAGTCAATTCCAATCGTGTTCACTCGTCCAGTTCATCAATTTTTACTCTATTCAACGTTTCCACCGCATGCAGCCGCTACCCCCATTTGTGAGTATAGTTTCCTGAAATCCATATTGTGAGAATCAAAACGAGCCCCAGTTCCCAGTTTCAATGCAGCTAAGCCTAGAACATTGAATCCTCTCTCCGATTCAAATCAGAGTAACCGGGAATAGTAAAACAGTATGAGACTTCTAGTGCCCTTTGCCCCATCCTCTTCGCTGAAGCCTAAGTTGAACGAAATTGTTTTCGGCGTCCCACTGCGCATCTCCATCACGACTGAGTAAAAAAATTATTGCGCAGAGTCAAAGGAAAGAGCGTTGGATACAGTAAACAACCTCTCAAAACTGTCGCCACGAGAACAACTTGTAAACATTTACAGGACGGGGGATCGAGGCTTCGAAAGGACAGGGAATTGCGTCGTAACAGCTGAACCATAGGAGAAGATCGGGAAGAGTATAAGGAGAACTATGAAACCTTTTCGCCAAGAATTCACAAAGCACTGCGTGGAATTATTAATCCATTAACCCTTTCTCTCGAATTCATATGAATGAAAAAATGACAAATAGGTGTAATGTAAACCATTATTTTGTTAACTTTCGTCGGATAATGACCCAAAACCCTAACCTTTCAGTCACAAATGAAGAATTTTCCAAGGTCAGTGTTTCATCACTCTAACCGAAGATAATTTCTTTCCAAGTTCAAAACATTCAGCTTTAATATATTTCACAATGTTACCAGCTCCTTAATTTGACGACTTCATTATTGTTTATCGACAAGTTCGCGACTGATATCCCATTTTCTTTCAATAGAATGTCCCCTGATTTGAAACTTCAGGTCACATTGCATCAATCGATACAAGCTCAAAAACATTGATCATTTTAATAACTCAAATAACTGAATTTATTCCGCAAGACATACCTACCGGCATTTTCCCTCCGAAATCTCGGAATGCCTGAATTTATAATAATAATGAAAGACCTGGGTATGCTTGAAAAAGTCTATAACTCTCTTCGTTATTCCGACCACTGCATCGAAACTTCGTGAGCGTATTTTAATGCACTAAATACACTGAATACTACAGGACAAAAGGAAGTGGATAGGAAAATTTAATTTTGAAAAAGGAAACTAATATGATAAAATCATATCAAGTTAAGTGCTCAAAAGTAAGGAGCCATTGGTAAAATAGTTTTAGATCTTACTTTTGCAAGTATTTATGGATTACTATAATTCGCATCGTCGATATCAAGTACGTCACCATAACTTTTTAAATTTTTTATTCCCCAACTTTAAAGGGAGTTTGTAATTTAGAATGAGAAAAGAAACAGCAAGAATCTAACATTGAAAACAATAAAGTCAAAGTAAGATTAAAGACTACTTTGAAGTACTATTTTAGTGTATGTTTAGAGGCAAACATGGAAAACGTTCGTAAAAATGGAGCTACAAATCAACTCGGCAAACAGGAAGGGGAATATTTTTTGATGGAAGAGGCCCAATATTCATCCGCTTACCTCAGCAAAGACGACAGTACCAGAGACTTGCGCAGTTCATTCTCCAATGCTATTCTCTCTCCTGCTTTCTCGAGGGGGCTTTGATTTGGCAATAATGTCGCACAAGATATATGTACTCTCGCAATCCCTCACGCTCCATGGATCGTTCGAATGATATCCAACAGTTGCTTTTGACCATAACTTTTGAGAAACAAACCCGTTCGAGACAACAGGCCGACGCAAGTTGCCGAAAGGCTGAGAACTGCCTCTCATTTCCCCTCCTCCTCCTCCCCACACTTTGACACTGACGGAAAATGGGCTTTGTTTTTCATCCATCTCCTCTTGACGGTTTTAAGCGTCCGAGTTCTCCGTAACAAAGGTCTCGCGAAATAACAGGGGAACTCTGGAATGTTCTTATCCTCACCCCCGGCCCTGGAGGGAGACCGAGGGCCATCAACAATGTACCCCTATGAACCAACGCCCTCTCTCCCATGTCACCACCCCCACCTCCTTCTGCCAATCCCGTAACCACTTTACCGCCCTCGACAGCCGCGCACATGCCTAACCCCTTCGTCCCGCGCTGTTAACTCCGACCAAACTTTTCCGTCCAACAAAGCTCTCTCCGCCCAGGGTCTGCGAGTGGGGCATAAGGCAATGTTGCTGCAATCAAACCATCTCTGGTATCCACTTCGGCCGGAGAGAAATGCTGAGAGGTAGCGAGGAAGTCTAAAAGTGGATTTCCAAAGGAAGGAGCGGGCAAAGAAAAGGCGTGAAGAGAGAGGGAGAGGAAAGGAAGAAGAGATATAAAAAAGATTCCATCACGATGACGATTTAGAGATGTCGGAGCTGATTTTAGTGATTAAAATAACAAACTTTATATGCGTATTCCGAAAAAATATTATTTTTACCCGCTTACTAATTCACTAAGAAAGTAGTTTATTTCCACCTGCGCCATAATGAAAACTCTTCGAAGGGATTTGATACATTTATGAAATTGCATCTAAGATTTCCGCCCAAAGAATTAAACCAGACTTAATTTAATGTGAATACTTCACGTATCTGAGTCCATTTCATTCTCACAGTTATCTGTTTTACCGCCTTGACCATAGGTAGACAATCCATCAGAGAGAATTTTTAGATGGTCCATTGACTCATAGCGTTAAATGACAATGACATAAACTCTGGAATTAGTCACACAAGGCATGCAAGATCATGAGACACAGCAAAGCTTTAGAATCTGCCTCGAGACCTTCAACCTCACGTCCACGGTTATCAGTGGTAAACCTTACCCAAAACCTACTCTGATTCTGCCGGGCCCGGTGGTGGCGCGGTTACGTCCTCGCCTGGTGGATTTTCCTCCGCCTAGGATTTGGTTCTATGTAATTGTCTTCAATGTAATGTCTAATCGCTAGGTGAAAGAAGGGAATATAAGTCTCAACCTCGCCTAATTAAGTCGAAAAGTTAATAATGCATGAATAAATATATATTGGGATACATACGTGTAGTCAAACGGGTGCAGCTGGGTTGGCACGATGCGTGGCCATAATTTCGCTAATTCACAGATTGTCTACACAGTTTTTCTTTATAGTTTGCCGGGATTTATTGAGAGAAATTAGAGGTGCTTGAGTGAAACGGTGCGTGAATAAACTTCGCAAACGAAACGTAATCCAAATCAACATGCGAAGTTGTCGGTGACTTTTCAATGTTCAATACAGCCCTCCAGGCTTGCATTTTATATGTTGTATTTATCCCCAAAAAATGTCAGCATCATACTCAAAATTTCGAGTTTTTCATGAAATAACCCTAGTAAGGTCCCACTCACACTTCTAACAAACCTAAAACTTGAGTATCGGGGTTTCTATGGTAATTTCGAATTTTTCAATTCAAAGAACATGATTCAGGTCGAAAACGATATCAGGTTAGTCAGGAAGAGCTCTTGGAGACATTTATTTGAGCTCTAAGAAGAGATTTTATCGGAAGTATTATTGATAATTTCATTATTTTTAATGAAGTCGTGTCATACCTGTACGATAAGTATTGTTGTGGGGTAAGGTGTGGCTCTTTTGGTTAACTATTGTGCGCTAAAATATGAGCGTTGATGGTTGTTGACTGCTATAGCGGGGGTAACAGTCATTCCAAGAAAGTAGAAGCAGAGGAATTCCAAGCACGTGTGAATTTTAAGTGTAATGGCCAGGAAGGTAGTATGTACGTGCCTGAATGTCTGTCACAGCGTCTCGGCCCAATGAAAAAAGCGAAATATTAAATGCCGTCGTAAAGAAAGAATGTAAAGGAAGGAAAACAGAATGACTTTTTGAGACATTAAAGGAAAGCACTATCGTAAAGTGAATAGGGAATGAAAATAAAAGTGTTTTCGCGAACTCCGTGAAACCCTTTTGGTGTTCAGCATATATATGCATGCATTATCCTACGTTTGACATTCATGAGTAGCATTTTAACAAATTAATTGAAATTGGCATATCTCATAGAGCGTTTTAGTACCTAAACCCGAACTTTCGGAAGTCGAAGAAATCAAAACGAACTTTAAATGTGACTGTAAATTCACCATGTATACATTACTTTTATTGTGGACAACAGAAATACATCTTTTGAGGTTCAATGACAACTATCTCGATTTAAACATTAACTCAAACATTGTTACAGATATTAAGTGAGCATAATAATCCAAAAACTGAGATGATACAAAGTTTGCTTTAACATTTATTAGTTAAAAGTAGAAGAACAGGGCATAAATTGGGAATAATCTATTCACCTAATGTGGCTTTACTGTGGATCATTTCCAAAAGCTATCAATAATCTTGAGTAAAATCTCAATACTTGTGATCAATTGAAATTTAAAAATATTAGACTAAATATTTTTCGACTAATTTTCTCCTTCGCATTTTTTACAAAATCAATCGTTTGAAAAACTGATTGGTTTGACTTAAGCAAATTTCTTTTCACAAATTATAAACTGTTGTTATTTGTTGTAGCAGTTTTAGAGGAAATCAAATTCTCCACAATTCATTTTAAGGTAAACTCTTCTAGCACACTTTTCTCGAAATAATTTTCATTTCCCTTAAAAATTTCATCGTAAAAAAATGAATCATCTAGTCACTTGAAAAATTACACTCAGGTCATAAATAAAGTAATAAAATACTGATATGAAAATTCATTATAAATAAACCTTAATACGATATAAATCTTAGAGCAATATTAGCCCTTAGAAATGTTGGCCACGTCATTGTTCTCTTTGTAACTAAAGTTTCAATTACTCGTGGTTCCAGAAAATTAAACGGTGAATGCAGTACATTCAGAATGCGTAAGTAAAATGAAAGGAATACATATATCGCATAAGATTTCGAGATACAGTAAACATGTAACATCTAGTGATAAGAGGAAATGCCAGCACAAATATTGCTCCATTTTCTCCATCTTGAAACGGGAGAACTTAGCGGAGGAAATTAAGAAGGCAATAATTCAGCTGGAAGATTTTCTATCAAGGATGTAGTGGTCATTCTTTTTGGCATTTGATTATACTACCTTGATCAAAAATTTCCCGGAATTTATTCAGAAAATTAAAAATACAAGTTTATTCATCTAAATCTATATTGTCCCCTTCAAAGTAATCCCCATCGACTGCAACACACTTATGCCAGCGCTTGATCCAATCCTCGAAACATTTTTTATATTCGGTTTTCGGTATGTCCATCAGTGCTTCCTGCGATTTTTCCATTACTTCCTCTCGGCTGCTAAAACGCGTTCCCCGTAATGGTTTTTTAACTCGATTGAACAGAAAGAAGTCACAGGGAGCCAAATCACGTGAATTCGGTGGCTGTTGGATGGTATTTGTTGCATTTTTCGTCAAAAAATTACGAATAATGATAGCACTGTGCGACGGTGCGTTATCATGGTGCAAAATCCACGAGTTTTCTGCCCACATTTCTGGTCTCTTTCGGCGAATTGCTTCACGCAAACGTCTCATAACGCCCAAATAATACTCTTTGTTTACTGTCTGGCCTTCTGGCAAAAATTCATGATGCACTACACCGTTGTAATCCATGAAAACCGTCAGCATTGCCTTCTTTTTTGACTGAAAACGACGTGGTTTTTTTGGTCTCGGCTCATTTGGTGAACGCCATTCACTTGCCTGATGTCTGGATTGCGTGTCGTACTCATAAACCCACGTCTCGTCTCCAGTAATGATCCTTTTGATGAATGTGGGATCGGATTCAGCCTCGCAAATCATGTCTTTTGCGACGTCAACACGGTCTCTTTTTTGCATGAAATTGAGGTCTTTTGGCACCAACTTTGCTGCTACACGACGGAAACCCAAATCATTAACCACAATGTCTTGGGCGGATCCATAGGCAATGTTCAAGTCCTCCGCTATTTCTCTGATGGTTAATTTGCGGTTATTGACCAACATTTCTTTTACTTTATCAATTTTTTCACCGACTTTCGATGTCGATGGTCTGCCACTGCGTTCATCATCTTCGATTGACTCACGACCACTTCTGAACCGCTCGTGCCACTGGTAAACGACCGTTTTTTTAGAGAATCGTTGCCGAAACACTTTTCCAACATTTCCAACGTCCGTGCGCCGCTAAATCCGTTTTTTACGCAAAATTTAATACAAGTTCGTTGTTGCAAATTTAAATCCATTTCTGAAATTGTAAAAAATCGCCAACACACACAGAGATAGATGTACTCTTGGCTACGTAACTTTTGCAAATGTCAAGTTATGACACTAAGATTTAAAGGGAATATCAAAAACAGATGTACCAATTTAACAAAAAAACAGAACTCAAATCGGAACGATGGGAGCGCCACACGGTGGGTATTCCGGGAACTTTTTGATCAAGGTAGTATTTTGGTGCAGAACAGTTGTAAAAACACGTTATCGTTTTGTCTTGAACGTTTTCATTAAATTAATATCATACATTATCTATGCTTTTGTTTATTTTATATCAATTATTTAAAATGTTACGTAATGCTTTTATTTAAATAAAATACAGTCAGTTTGGTAAAAGTAGTGAACTGGCTAAACAAGATTTTTTTCTTCAAATTTTAACTCTCTTGGCTGCGTGGAGCCCTAGAGGTTATAGCGTGACCGAAGGTTATATCTTTGGTTACCCTCACCATAAGCCCAGGTTCTGTTATTATTTATTATGAGTAAGCGGACTCTACTTAAAATCGTTCGTGGTTTGCAAGGTAGTATATCAGATAAAAACTTATGGCATTGGTCGTATTACGACCAACGTTATAAGTTACTTACGGTCCCACCGGCAATGTAAACCTTCTTTATAACCACAGAGCAGATTAACTACAAAACAAATGCTAGTGGTGTACATTCCTATCCAAGGTCTTCGGATTGGCAATCGAGGTCAGGACTCACGAGAATAACCAGGAAAGTAAGAAAATTAAACGAAGGTACCAAACGAATGCCAAGCATTGAGGGGACATCGAAGAAACGGTTGGCCATGCATGGTCTTTAAACGTCTAATAATAGTTAGTCTTTATCAGAAATGGAATCATGTCGCCTCAAATACTTTCCCTTTTTTTATGGGCAACACGTATGGTATCAGAGACGAAAATAACCGTATGTCAAGTGCTGAATTAAAACCATTTTGGGGTCGATCTGAGTATTATGAATATATATTTCTTAGAAGATAGCTGAATGAGTTATTTTGCGTAGCTTGGAAAGTCCACCTAGCAGAAGAAATAAAATATCTAATGTCACAACCAGAAGATGACTCCCATATGTATAATATATTTACCTCTAATTACATGGTTCAACTGGTGAAATATAAATAGTTTGTAAATTAACAATTAACTGGGGAAACGATGAGGAAGACTAAATTAATACACTCATCAAAATTTCTTGCGACGCTAATAATTAAGGAGGGGATCCCTTCCCGGAAAAACAAAAAAAAGATGATGCTGCGAAACAATGGATGTGACAATGATTGAATTTCTTTGTTTCTAAACACAGATATGACGTAGGTCATATAATAGAGCATCGAATCAAACTAAAACATTGAAATCTCCCTTACTTTCTATGCTCTCAGCATATTTTCGGGTCTACGTAATATGTATCGTTCAGAACACACTATTTGGAGGGAGCAAGTGTATAAACTTGCTCCCTCCAAAGGCGTACTCCTTTAAGAATAGCTCTTATCCTATCCACACATTTGAAAATTAGTCACTCGTGAGTGCTATCCTATGGACATTGCTGCCTTTCAACGTAGGCCACGAAATTTGTATGTATGTATGTATTTCATGCCATTTAGCTTTCACAAATTGTATTCACATGATTTTGGCAAAAATGAGAATATCTTTCTAAACAGTCAAGGAATTAAATAGCGAAACTTGTAATTTATCATTATTCCAAAATATCTAACACCTTAACGAGCTCCGTGTACTGGAGGGGCACCAATGCTCACCTTACAGTTTGCCCGACAGAGACGCAACCCACCAAGTCGATCATCACATCAAGTAGAAGGGAAGCTAGATGAATATACTGTATAGGGCCGCTTTGTATTTTTAGCTCATATTCCAACAAGTGTGGATAACAAATTAATGTCCCACAGTACATGCAGTAAAGGCGGTGATCACCACAGGATACTTGGGAGCGCTCGGGCCGTTTGGTACAGTCAAAATGTGCGGAAAATTATACTCAAAGAGGAAGATATGAGAAATTGGCATTAAATTACACAATAGGCGCCAAGTTAACAACACGCTCGCCTATACTCTGTGCCTGAGTAGATGCGAGGATGTAACACAAATGTATTAATAATACGTAGTGAAATTCGAAACCGGCTCCTCGGTGTGATAAGGCTAATCACCACGCAAACCCTATATCCATTTTCTAGTAGCGTAACATCTTCTTTCTTTATCAACTTGAATTATTTAAGCTGGCATCAACAAGAGTATCCATTTCGAGGAGTCCTTTGCAGCAGTCTTCCGAGTTGTTCCGATCCCTACCAATCTTTTCATTCCTCATAGCCCCCTACGTTGACGTTTTCCATCGATTACTTACCGCAGTTCAGCGCTGGCATTTCTCTGAGGTCATTTCCTTTCATGGTTCATTTAGTGAAGAAATTCAGCAAACAATTATTTCCCAGAATGTGCCTAATTACTTTCCTTCTTCTTCTTTTAACTTTCTCGTAGACTTCGTTCATTCCTGCGTGCATTTTATTTTCATCACTCTTTTGTTGTGCCACATTTCCATTGCTTCTGATCTTCTGCACCGCGTTAAAATTAAGTATCCTCCATGTAGTCGACACTATAAAATAAACTCCATTCTTAAATTTTTATGAGCCATATCCCTATGCCTAGGTGAGTAATATTGTACAAATTAGAATAGTTATATCTTTTCATAGAAAAATTTCAATTGCAATATTTACCTAATGTCGCCATTTTAGTTTCCCATTAGTGGTGACCCCACAGCCTAAGATATATTGTTATTATGAAGTTTCATAAATTTGTTTAAAATGTAAACTATTTATCATCAATGCATGAGCTTACATTCATCATGGATTCATATGATCGATAAAGTCACTTCGGATACCCCAGGGCGGGGATTCGGGAAACGAAAATTTCAATCTCCTAGGAGTTGCTTAAGGGAAAAGCAAATATGCTACTCCGAGTCCCGAGAGTCCCTCACTTTTCACCTCACGTTACCACTGAGAGAATTAGTGATTAAACGGAAATTAGGATCCAAAGGAATTGGGTAAGGCAGTGTTACTTTTTCCGCTGGGCCGACTCACGCAAAGCTCCTAAACCAGAACATTTAGGATTGAAATTGTTTGAGTAATTACGTAATAAGCTGAATTGAATATTAAGCACCGCGTAAGCTGCTGCTGGCTAGTAAAATATCCACATCTAAAGTAGTGCTACTCTCTGTTCTTCCGGTCGTGGGACAAATTCTCAAATAATGGTAATTGATATTTCGATTTATCGCTGCTCTCTTATACTGGCAATGAAAAATAACTCTCTAATGCGTTCTCTGTCAGGTAGTTATTAGCAGTGTTGTTACAAGTATTGATTTAACCACCACACTAATCAACCCGAGGTTTGCTTTAATAGGTAAGGGCAGGGCTCGCTGGTACTAATCCCGGCGCTGCGTGGAATTCGCACATGAGGTGCACCAGTTCCTTTCTCTGTGCCACCTGTGCCTTCCCAAGTATGGGGGATCTGGTACTCGATAAATCACACAGCCTGGGTGAAGATGAGCGCTGAGGCGTCAATTGGAATCTAACTCAGACCCTCCGGTCAGTATTCCAGCGCTCTAGCCACTCGACTACACCGTCCCCCAAGTACTGAACTAAATGGCCTGAATGTTTGCAGCTAAAATATGACTCAGTTTTAATATTAAAGGTCTGTGGTATCCTTTCTCGCTATGATAAATTTGATTTAACATATTTTTATTTAAATTTAGGATATTGGTAAAGTCTCGTACGCTTTCTGATAGGCGAAGAAGTGGGAACTCGATCAAGATGGCATTAACTGTAAACAGCACCGTTAATCATCTCGCACCATTAAGCACCGATATGATTCATCCACTTAAATACCCCAAAATTTAAGCGTATAAACCCCTAAAAATGCTTTCCCGTAATCCATGAAGGACCGATTTCTATTGTACGAGATAAGAGAATGAAGGTGAATTGAATTTTAACGCCGGGTAAATATCCTATACACCGGTATCAGACGCATTTTTTCAACGCCCGACGAAGCGTCGTTCTGAATCGATTCAAATCATCTCATGTCGGCGACAGCCGGGAAGAGCGTCTTGCACCCACTCTGCTACCTCAGAGGAAAATGCAACAGAACAGGATGCTTGCACTGGTGGGAATCTGCGAGCCGCCTCGGGGAAGAGAGATTTGGAAATATGTCGACGTGGATCATGGTTAGGAGGAAACGGGGGCTTGAGGGGGGCTGCCTGAGGATGGAAGGGGTGGTGAGCGGGAAAGGAATTCGCCTGGGATGGAAAATGGGGATGGGGGAGAAGGGTCTTGTAGCGGCATTTGTACCGAGCGGAAAGCGCGAGGAGATAGAGCGAGGACGAGGCGGAGGCGGCGGGCGAGGGAGGGTGGGATATGTATATTGAGGGATTTAGAGACTAGGGCGAAGGATCCGAGCGCCTTAAGGTAGGGAATGAGAAGCCGACGAGGCTTCTGACGCGTACAGATTGAGGAGCGGAAGGTAATGGAGGGGAGACGTGGGGAATCAGCGCTGTTGCGCGAAATGGGTCGCTGAATATTCAGCGCCCATCGCGTAAGGAGGACGGCGACACCTCCCGAGGAAAACGGCTCGCCTGGAAAAAACGAGACAGCGACGGTGCGGGAGGAAAAATCCGTCGCCCCCATGCAATCATTCGCAAATCCAACTCCCCTCCCTCGGATTCACACGTCTATGAATGTCCCTAATTGAAAGGGAACTAGCCCTCAAAGCGCTCACCGTTCCGGGTTAAATGATCGATATATTTCTGAATATTTTTATGCCACACACCTCTTCGGAAATGAGTTTGCAGTGCTGCACAAGAAAACTACCTAATACGGGTCTCGCGGGAAGATTCAACGTTCAATGGCACAATGGATAGTTTTTCCGAGAAGTGCGGAGAGTTGAGAACATCTCATTCTATGAGAAAAAAAACAAACTTTGATGTTAAAGCGTCGTCATTTGTGCCCAAAGAGGGAGTTGATTTTTACGATCCCTTCACTTGAAAGTGTCCTCTCCACTACATCCTTCGCTTAAAGATATACAAAGTCAATTTACCTATATTTTTTCGCCGTTTCTTGCCTTTAAAAAAAAGAAATGGAATATTCTTCGATTCACAAAGCAGATGTGTTTAGAATTAAACTAACTGTTTATACATTAATCTCAACGCTCCTATGCCAATTGTCATCTAATATAACCACAAAATACCATTCCATTTTCCCTGCCGCCACTAAATCTTACTACGGCTAGTTATAGAAAAATATATACATATATTTTTAAGGTAATCTACCGGTTAAGGTAGGTTTTTGGATGGACACAACTACCAAACAAATATTTTATTACTCCTAACAAAACACAAAATCCATCATCCTACTCTATATCAGGTCCCTCTTCATCTCTAAGTACTTTCTTCCTCCCTTCATCCCGCCCAACATCCCTATCCTGTTCCTTCCCTTTCCTCTTTTACCCAACATTCTCCCCTCTATCACAGTCTTCAACATCCCACTGCCGGTCAACACCCCCTTCATCCACTTTTCCTGCCTCCATAGGATTTCTCCCAACAAACCCCTCTCTTCACCCACCGTGTATATATATATATATATATATATATATATATATATATATCTTGCATAATACCAATCTTCTGTTTCTTAGATTGATCGAGGCCGCTACTTCTCCTGCTCTGGCACAATATTTGCCTATTATCACTAAATGAAATATTTTCTTCTTTATTCCCATGTCAATACCAGAGCTAAATAGTATTCGTAAAATAAAAAAATTCCCTCAGTAAATTTACTTAGAGATGTATTTCCTGAGATTCTGAGATATTTTTGCACATTAATGGAGAGAATAAACACCTACACAGTTTACATCATTTTCGATTTAATTCTGTTAAATACCTTAATTAAAGAGGTTGTGAAAACATATGCCAGGTCTATATTACACCTAATTCTCTCAAAAATCAATTAATAGCTTTATGAAAATTCAAAATGAAAATTCATAATTAAAAAGCGTGCGTCAGTATTTACAGGGAGAAGAGGCATGCGAAAAAATATTACCATGACCTTTCACAGAAAAGTATTTAAATATGCATAATAAGTAGGAAAGATAATACAAGTATCTGAGTAGGCAGAGCATTCGGCTATTTACAGCATGGTCCTCGGGTCAAACTCTGTGTGATGCCTTTGGACAACTTAGCTGAAATTGAAAGAGTTTCTGGTATTTACAACTTCGGGAAAACTATTGGTTGCATATACAATGAAAATTATTATCATTAATCAAAATACTGGTTAAGGTAGGTTTTGAATTGGTACAACTACCAAACAAACATTTTGTGACTCCAAACAAAAAACAAACCCCTCTCCTTGCCCACCATACCAAGTACCTTCTCATTTGTTTTCTTCTCTGTCCATTACACCTTCATTCTTCTCCACACCCACATTTTAAAAGCCTCCAATCTACTTCTATCCTCCAGCTTCAGTGACTATGTTTCAGCTCCATACATAACTACGCTCCATATCAAATTTTTAACGAGCCTTTTCTTAACTTCCTCATTCAACGTCCCTATCATCAACTCCCTCCTTCTGGTGAAAGCCTCTTTTCCTAACGCGATTCTTCTCCTTACGTCCCTACTTCTTTGACCGTGTTGGACTAAAACACTTCCGAGATACGTAAACTGTTCTACCTGCTCCAGTTTTTGCCCTCCTATTTTAATGTTCAGTTTGGCCTTTTTCTTTCTAGAAAATCGCATAATCTTGGTTTTATTGATATTGATTCTCATCCCATACCTGTCGCACTGAATTTCCAATACACCTAGCAATGCTTGCAACCCCTTGGCTGACAGACAAACTAAAGCTTGGTCATCAGCAAACCTAACTGATTTTACGAATTCCCCGCCCACCTTCATTCCTACCTCCAGTTCTTCCCATGCCTCCTTAATCATTTCCTCTGCATACAGGTTGAACAGAAACGGTGATAATGGGCAACCCTGCCTTACACCTCTTCCTAACACAGCCCATCCGGACTCCCCGTTCCCTACTCGCACCTGAGCAGTCTGAGACATGCACGGGTTACGGATTAGCCTCCTGTCCCTCCAATCTATTCATATTTTCTGCATTATATTCATTAGTTTTCCTCAATTAACTCTATCGAACGCCTTTTCGAAATCTACGAAACAGGTAAATATGTCCCGATTGTATTCTACATATAATCCTCTCTATTAGTGATCTCATTACTGCAATAGTATCACACGCTCCTCTCCCCTTCCTAAACCCAAACTGGTCATGCCAAAAGTAATCATTTGCCCTACTTTCTATCTTTTTTGATGATCCTGAGAACAACTTTAGCTGCGTGGGATATCAAACGAATCTTTCTGTAGTCCTCACATGATGTAGCCTTTACCTTTTTCGGAATAAGAACTAACACTGATCTCACAAAGTCTTCCGGCCAGATTCCTTCCTCATAGATACAAGGAATCAGCCCATGTAGTCCCTTTCTAACACATTTTCCTAAACCTTTTATTACTTCCGCAGGAATTTTGTCTACCCCCACGGACTTATTTAGTTTCATCTTCCTTAATGCCCTTTCTATCTCATCGTCGAGTATACCTGGACCTAAGCTATCTTCCTCTACGTCATGTTCTCTTTCAATGTCTAAACTCTTTGGCCTAAGTTATTTATCACGCTGTTTTTTTATACATTCTTTCCATTTCGCTTGGATCATTTCCATTTCAACTATTACGTTACCCGACTTATCTCTAACTGGGTGCACAGATCTTCCCTTCTTACTCCCAGATAGTGATTTAACCTTGCCGTATAGCGCACCAATTTCGCTATCCTTTGTAAGCTTTCGATATCCTCCCACTGTATTTCCCACCACGCTTATTTAATTTCATTTTTCACGCGTCTAAATTAATCATTTAACTTTGTACTTCCTTCTACCTGACTATGAATACTTCCATTTTCATCTTTCATCAATCTTTGTAATCCTCTCATCCGTGACCCATGGTTTCCTTGGCCTTTTCCCACTAACGGTTCCTATAGTTTCTTATGCGGCTTTCGATATCCTTTTCTTGAAACATTCCCATTTTTCTTCAATAGAACTTAGCTTCTTACCCTCATCCATGGTTTTTTCTTCAGCCTGCTGATACTCCTTCCTTGTACACGTATAGCAGTATGATCTAACTGATACCTATCTGAGCCACCAGGCATTTTCCATTTATACCTACGCCTTTTGTGGTGTCTAAACAAAGTGTTGGTGATGACTAACCCTTAGCTCATACAGAACTCAATTGCTTTCTCCCCGCGGTCATTCCTCGTACCGAAACCGTAGTCGCCTACCTCATCACCATCTCTTCCATCGCCCACCGATGCATTTCAATCCCCCATCACTATATATTAATATTCTATCCGTTCTTTTTTCTATATTTACTTGGCTTATTCCTACCTCATTATTCCATATTATGGCTACTCCTCGATGGCTCTCGTCCCCATCGCTGTATATTATTCTATAATTATCACTCCATCAATCCCCGCTATCCTTCCATCTCCCCTCGCATAGACCTAAAATATCTATTTTCCCCCTCTCCATCTCTCGCTTAATATTCTCCAATTTCCCTGTCCTCATCATTGTCCTAACATTCCACGTTCCTATTCTAACTAATTTGGTCTTCTTCTCCTGCGTCTTCTGTCCTGCTGCTGCTGGTTTTCCCTTGCAAAGGTGTCGTGGGATGACGACCGCAGAAGCCTTGCCTCCCCCGCTGCCGGGCACGACACACGGTCGATTGGGCTGAGCCCCGTAGTTGCCAGGACTCAAAATCTCTGTTTTGTTCATCATTTAAATCTTGGGAATGATAATTGAGGTGGTTTCCCGTTGCCTTCCTCAATAGTGTTTTTAACGTGACACCATCACTTACTGGCCGCCCCACTGGGGTCGGACGCCATTGCAGCCGCCTCACTGAGGAGCAGACGCTGCGTGGACTACCTTTCGTCTGGCTCTTAACCTTCGACCTATCTGGCATGGGTGACCCTACCAGGAGCAATAATTATTACTCCCGCCAGCACAGCTCTAGGAGTCATCGGAACGCACAGGCCCTTCCACCTCGTCAAGGTTTTAGTCCATGGGAGGGCAATGAAAATAATCCCTATTTATTTTTAATAGGAGATATTATCACATGTTTAAACTTAGTTCGATAGAGTGGGTCAGCCAGAAGTTTTCAGAGTAGAGTAAAAGTAACTCGGCGCAACAATAACGGAGTACTGTAAAACTTTCTGCAATTCTATTGACTTTACGCTTTCATTACATCATTAATGACTGTATATTTCATTCATTCTCCGCTCCCATCGATGCAAGTTCAAATTACGAGACAAATCTGAGAGCGTTAGTCGCAAAAATGCCTTTTGATACGCGTAATACAGCATTTCCCGACGATTGTCGTGCAGCGCATGGGATACCGTTTAATTTCAAAAGATTTGACAAATGCTGGTAAGCCGGCCACGCAAAGAGCTGCATGAATACAGAAGCCACACATCACACGTCACGGGAGATTTCACCCGAAGAGTTCAGAGTGACGTTATTTATCTCTCTGGCCCGACAACGCCTCGGTGATTGCAGCAACCGCGCATCGATCCACGATGACCCCGCATTGAGTGTAAAACGAGGGGAAAACATCCCAAAATTCGTTATACTCTTTTTCTAGTAAAAATCCGATTTTTTAAAATAAAATACAAAAATTCTCTCCAGGCTCACGCTGTTGACCGAATTTCCGCAAATTTGTGATCCTTTGAGTCTTTGCAACTGTTTTATCTAAAAATCGAACGTCGCATGAGAACAAAAATGAAATTTCGAAAACATTGAATCGACCTCAAAGTTGCGACTGACCCAAACGGAGGTCCGAAAATTGCTAAAATGCCATTCGAACGGCTGAAAATCAACCCGTCAGGAATTTGAACTAATGGAAAATATAAAAAACATCCTTCAAGGAATGGGCATTCTTTTCATTTGGTAAAAACTAAAATCAGTCTTTTTTTAATGGCACACTATTGGATTACCACAAAGTGTCTTGCTACAACATTGCTACAAAAAGTGTTGGCAACACAGAAAAGTAAAGCAACAAATTGTATCTGAAAAATGATTGCAACCTTTTAACTCTTTCCAATTGCATAATTCTAAAAAAAAGTCCATAATTCAATGGAAAACAACTCACATAAATGTCATTTTAAGGAACTCGAGGTTGGCCGCTAATTTAATTTATCTTGTTGAAACTTCTGCCACTAGTAATTAATTGCTCATGGCAGCTAACGACCTTAATTGATTTGCACCATGAGCATGAAATTTCTGCACAAATTTCATATCATAAGTGAATAAATACGTAAGAAAAATTAAAATTTAACTCTATTTAAATTAGGTATTTATTTATTCCAACAGAATCCTTCACTGGCATTGGAAAATATGTGATGCTTGAATGCAGTTATATAGTTCTATGCATACATCTACATTGAAAACCAATTCAGTTGAAACGATAACAAATGTCTTTGAGTGAATCAAGCTTTCCTAATCCTTCTATAAACACAGTGTTACTATAATGGTTGAACGCTATCTCTAAAAAATACTTTAACACACCCAATCGGGTATTTTACTCATCAATATTTAGTTGTTAATGTCAGTTACTAGAACCTTGATGAAAATACAGCATTTTACTTAAAGGAGGGGGTGTTTTTGGATCAAGAAGAATCAAGATTATCAGTAAAGGCTGATCAAAATCTAAGCCTAACGTGCATCTTAGTTTAATATTAAAAATAACATAGCGGGTCAATAACAGTTTACTGAAGGAATGATTCATTTTACAATTGATCTGAACGTTATTGGTGGGTGGATAACTGCCCTTAATCATACGTTAATTTAAAAATGACAATTGTATCATTTGTTGTAAATATGTGTTCATTTAAGCATTGACTAACAATTTATGCAAAAAATAATATCGAGTTAGGACTTTCAGAGTACATCAAATACTTGGACGTTACACTGACATCAAAACTTTCATGGGGTACATACAGGTTAGTTAGATGAACACGTGGTCAGCCTTAAAGAAGTGTTACTTGGGCCATATTTTAAATAGACGGTAAGTATATGAAATTCATAGTATTAAACATCATTTAAAGAGTTGGGTAAAGTTCAGAGAAAATTCGCAAGGCTTGTTATAAATTGCCAAGAGAAGCAAGTAAGTGTCACAGGTAGTTTGGCAGTCTTGATTTAGAAAGAGATCGGGCATGACTTTAGAATTTTAGAAAGGTTAAGGACACCTGCGTTTCTTTGTCACTCCCAAGGAATTACTCGTATTATGCCACCAAATTATATTTGCAAATTCGACCATTGAAATAAAATAAGAGAGATTGACATTGTCGCAGACGTATTAAATACTCTTTCTTCCTATACACAATATGCTAATATAACAAGAATGCATACAAGAACCGGAAAAAATTAAATGAACTTGAATCCTAGAATTCGATGAATCATTCAAGCGAAACAATTATCTCATGATATATAAATGGCCATATATGTGCACTAAATACTTAAATGAGCTAAAGTGTACAGGCGCATGCATGCATACGTACGGCTGAGCTACTATTACCACTTTATCATCAAGCCCAATTTTCAAAAACATACCACTTTGAACCAAACTACGACAAGCTCAAAAGTGTTGAGGCAGTCTTAATACGATGAATTTACACATTTGCAATTGTGCAATGATGAAATGCTTTACCCGCTCCTTCCTGTAAAATTTCGTGTCAGTGGGTCACGAAGGAGATAAACTGGGATTGAGGATGAGTGGGTGTGTGAGCGAATGGGCTTCTCTCTGTGGACTCAAGGGCGCGAACTTTTCCTAGCAACACTCGAGAAGGCTCCCTAAATATTCCAAACGTTGTCCACGTTCGAGAGGAGATCCGAGTCACTCCGCGTATAATTTCGTTTCACCCATGCTCCGCTCTGTTGTTGGGTTATAAAGTGGGCTCAGCCGTTAGGGGAATTTTTCGACGCCCGCAAAGGAGCGAATGAATTCCAGCTCACCATTTAAGGCGCATCGCCCTTTTTTTACATCTGCTCGCTCCTTTTTGGTCCTCTAACAGCTACAGCTTCCGTGGGGAGGGGAGATCTATTTGCCGAGTTTTTATACGCGGCCATCTGACCCAAATGTTTCTTCGGAACGCTTCGTTTAAACAGCCACCCATTTCGTTTTGGCCGGGAAAAGAGAATGAGCTCCGGAAACATGTACGGTTTTTGACGTTCAATCCACGGGGAGAACTCGAAATGGCAACATCACATATGAGAAAGAAGGGAAGGGGACATTTAAGTGTACCCAGCAGCCGATGTGTTTGCCGCACCATAGACTGCATTGTTAAATAATTTCGCTGCTATGCTTTCGTATGAAGATCTTGTTTTGAGGGAATTTATAGTAATTGATTAGTGGAAACATTTTATCAAACTTAATGAACAAAAACCGCTTATTGAGGTAATTATTTTAAACTAATGACGCTTATTATAGTTTATCTGCTGTGCGGAGGTAAGTTATGTAAGATCTGCGAAATGCATCACACATTGTCCTAGACAAACCATTTGTACGTATCTTCCCTAATACATTTCAATCATCAGCTCTGAATGCTCATCACCCTCTTTCCATCGTTATGAAATGTTAATTCTTTTCCTCCCTTTTTGCCTCGAACTTCACTCCAACTTTAGTTCAAACTTCCCCAAACAGCTTTCTCTCGCACCCTGCATGACTTCCTTTCCGTTTTATTTATTTTCACTATTATTCTGCATATTGACATCTGAAAAGCTTTTAATCTATCTTCAAGCTCCTACAGCAAGGTCAAAATACCTGAATCACACAGGAATAAGCTCCACACATAAAATCTTTTGCCTACCTCCTTCTTATCATTTTTTGCCATAGGCTCCCTAATATTTGTAAAAGCTTCTTTCTTCCGAGCAATACTTCTCCCTCATGGCCTCAATACTAATATCATTTGTGTTCTAAGTACCACTCAAATAAATGACGTGATCCATCTGGTTTAATTTATAATCTACTAATATTGATCTCATGCTTCGAGTGTTCACTGGACAACCTGTCTCGTGGTTTTGGTTTTCTCTTGATTTACCGTATTCTTATTTTTCTCGCATTGATTTTCCATGCGCTCAACGATGACTTCAATCCCTTAACTTACTTACTAGCTGAGGCTTGATCAGCAGCAAAGGTAACCAAAACAGATACCCGCCCACTTTGAGTAGTACCCGCAGCCTTTCTCAAGGTTCTCTGGTCATTTCCTTGGTATTTAGGTCAATTTAAAACCATATTTGACCAAGGGCAATTCTGTATTTCTATGATTATTACCTCTGACATTCCTGTTCTCTTCATTACTCTAACTTGTACAATTTAATTAAATTAAAAATATTCAATGAGACGCCTATCCAGGTGCTTACCGCTATTCACAGAATCAACTGCAAGTCATTGAGGAATAATAGACGAAAATGAATGCCATTACAACTAGTATAGACAGTAACAGCGTCCAAAGAGCCACTTTTAAAGTATAAAAACTGACAATGGATCAAAACCAACCGGAGTCTATTATTGTTCATGAATCAATAAATGACGTTAATATCAATCTAAAATGATACATTTGACAAATAAAAAGCATCAAAACATAAAAATTAACAAGACTGGATGAATAGAAGAACACGGCAATGAAAGAATGAATAAATATTTGACCGATAATTATCACACTTGTCCTAGAATATATTTTCAGTTGTTCTTTAGACAATAAAGTCAAGAACGGTCAGAAAGCATTCAACTTCACTCCCATTTAGGAAGCATAATTAAACGACCTGGTGGAAATAACATTCCAATAAAGTTAAAATTCATCTCTGACAAAATTCTGATGCATCAAATTGTAAATGAAATGATCTCGCCAATTATTATTCTACTTATTACCGTTTTTTACGACTTCGAGAGCTCTGAGATACTTCTGTTTCATTGGTGCCTTAGACCTTTTCCCCTTGTATTCCCATTGTAGTCATGAGCATAACGTAGAATTAGACGGAAGTAAAGCTGATCTTGATATGAAACCGAGAGTGGTTGTATGGCGGGAACTTTCCATATTTTTTCCTCTCAGACCGAATATCACATTGATATATTCCAGAGGACTTTACCGACTAAAATATTAATTTGACAAGAGATGCGGCCTTGAGTGTGTACACAGTTCAGATGATATAGTTAAGTTGTTAGCAGCGTAGCATCCCGTTGTCTGGGCCTCGTGGTGAGGATTGTAAAAGTTGGACACAGCCTCTCAAAACTGTCAAGTGGCAGGCAATTTGTTAGTCAGAACCATCAGCTGTTTGCTCACAAGCTTCAGCAGGAGGGGCATCTAGATAGAAATGGACCACTTAAGCCGCGCCACAGTACCGAAGGTCGATATTGAGAAAGAGAGCGTTCCACATAGTAAATAGGCTCGAAGGCGACCTACTTCTCATAATCGCGTTTGACTCGAGAGGGGCTCTTTTCCAGTTCTTTCCAAAAGCAGTTAGGGACTTGAATCTTATTCTTTTTTCTATTTCCACGTGGAATTGTATTGGAGGTCCAGAAAGAGAGTCTTACAGAAAGCCCATGTGGCTAAGGCATTTAAGGTTGCCAAGGCGCCCATGCACCTCAGCTCTAAATACTTTCCTTTCTTCTGTTAATCTAGTTGCTTGAGAAAAATGTATTCAGTTAGTAAAAAACGCATCGTATTTCTTCCACATTCTCATTTTCAATTCAACGCCTAGACGTCATTCCCAGAAATTCATTGAGCCTGTGATGTATGTACATGTAGATGACGCACTCCTCACTATAACGTGTGCAGTGTTAAGCATAAATAAGTGAACAGCATACACTATTTTGAAAATTAATTATACAAATTTGCTAATCCACTATTCTACGAAAAATGTCTAGGACATAAAAGGTTGTGAAAATAGGCGCGAATAGTTAATTATACAGAGTAAGTAGTTCTATTACATTTTATTTATTTATTTTATCATTGCAAAGTTATCAACTCGAGGAGTATGATTTTATTCCAATGCTAAAGTGCTTTTCTCAGCATTACTAATCATAATAATTTTGAATTTAGTTCCACCTAATTGAAAAATCTTGAATATTATTTTAGTCATGCTCACAGTATTAATAGGGTAATAAATATATTCAAAAAAGAAAAAAAAATTATTTACTTTGACTTCTTTTCACCCAGCAATATCACAATACAGTCATTACAGATATGCCAATGGATTTTAGGAGATTGCGTATTATCCTATTATTGTGTGTATATTGAAAATTAACAATAAAAAATTCAACGAATGCTCTTTGCATGTACTTTACATAAGTTTCAATCAATCATAAGGCCTTGAAACCTTTAACTCTGAAGGCAAGAGTGCCGATATATTTTTAATCAATGTTTAAGCGTATTCCAAAAAAAAAATTGAATTTTGGTAACATGTAGTACGGTGAGCTGGGTGATATATAATATTTTCATTTATATTCTTAAGAATATTAGCATTGTTATATAAAGACAAAGATAATATACGGAGATTACGGCTTTCATTAAAGAAATAATAAGAAAAAGAATGCTAAAAATTATTTACATCTTTTTTTTATATATGTGCCCATGATAATCTATGTACATACAAGTACATCTCAGAATTTGAAAATGAATCTGACAAAGTAATTCAACTGTATTTTTCAATCAATTTTACCTGGTATATCATTATAAACTAAACAACCGTTACCGAAATACCAAAAATTAGTTTGAGATATTAAAATTTTTCTGATTTCAACTGACAATTTTTCATAGTTTATTATTTACGTTATTTTTTCTAAGATACGAGATGCCATGCAAGTATATGAGTTTCCTAAGATAAGTCGGTTGTCTTGGTAAGCACAAGGTTTTCGACTACTTAAAAGGGGAGGTAATATTCATAAGGTTTACATTTTGTAATACATCAAGGTAGACCTTATTCAAAACCTTAAAAAGCCAATTATAATGCTTTCATTTTAACTTATTTCAGCTATTATTTAGTAGTTTGCCGCTTAAGAGTTTCGGATCCGGAAAAAACATTATTTCGGAAAGACACTGATAATACAGCAAAGATTGTTAGCCCTTGGCCGACTGTAAAATTAAAGTTTGACCATCAGCAAACTTAACTTATTATTAATTCCCCACCAACATTCATTCCTATCTCCATTTCTTCCAATGCCATTTTTATCATTGCCTCGACATATTATTTGAGGAGCGTGGGTGATAACGAACACCCGAATCTCACTCCCCTTCTTAATATTTCCCATTCCGACCTTTCATTCGCTGCATGCACCGAAGTAAGTTGAAGCATGTAATGGTGACAAATAAGTTCCCTATCCCTCTAACCTAATCCTTTCTTCTGTAATGCATTAATTAATACGGCCCAATTTACTCAATCAAAAGCTCATATTACTGCTATCCTTTGCTTTGGACAATATTTGAAGATGACGAAGAGGAAAGTGAACAGAAGTAATCATTTAAATTGTCCCTTGGACAGTTGAATGACACTGAAAACTGCTTATTGGAGATAAGCCCTAGTTTTCGGATTTACGTCATACTCTATCTGACTCATTCAGACGAGTGGGATAAAGGAAAGGAATAATAATAACATATTTTAATAAGTAATAACATTTTGATTGGATTGTAATAGCTTTATCTCTGTTTCTCGTAGTTTTAATGATAACTACATTCTCCGTACAGAGATAGGCCTTTCATTCTAAGATGACTTTTTTCCTTCATTTTTTCCTAAATTAATGGAAAAGGAATGGTAATTAATGGTACTTGGGTAAGTTGTGTAGCCTGGACACAGGCTTGGACATTAGCACAATCTTTGAGGTTTCCGGAAAATACCTTTTAATGACCTAATGAAGTTTGATATGAAAAGGTAATTCCGATCCCGAGTATCAAGATAAAAAAGAAATTACTCAGCATGAAATTTTTTGAAGTCACGGTATGCAGAAGGAAGAGAATTTGAAGTTTATGATACATAGAATGAAGCCATGGGCGGAAAGGAGGGGCACAGGGGAATGAGATTTAGAAATAATCTTGTACGGGTTATCTGCGAAACGAAGATCCAAAAGAAAGAGAGCATTGCTTTCAGATGCATGATGCGCCCGATTGATCGTATCGTGTAGAGATTATTAGAATAGGGGTAATTACTTGAGGTAGAGACTATCATAACACATATGGAACATACATCAGCTCAACTAGCACATTAAAACCACATTTTTAAAAATATGGAAAAATCTAAGGGCATCATTTTTTAAATCAGAAGTTATCAGATTTTGAATGGTCGATCAAAAACAAAAAATGGCGGAGATCTAAAAGTTCACGAGCTTCACTTAGAAACTGTGGTGAGCTATAGATAAAAGCAGTTTTCTGTCAAATAAACAACGAAAAACTAAGTAAATAAATTAATTATGAAAACTGGAACAAATTTTAAAGCTTTCAATTATTTCCTTTTCGTATTTAGTGAAAATAACGATGTAAAAATCTCAGGGGTAATTTTCTTGCGATGCTTTCCTTGTCATAGCAAATTGCATGTTCATAAGCAAAACTTTTTAAAATAGAAGTCCGTAAAAATATTTTCCGAAATGCATAAATCAAAAGTTGTATGGATTCTTTACGTAAAGCTGATGTCTTGGTTATTAATCGACTCCATGAATTTTTTTCAGGGAGAGAGAGACTTCGACCCCCATAACCAATCAATCACTCCTTTCTCCTTCCGCCCACCATCTGATGCCCTTTTTACCCACCCCCCTCACATATCCCCAGACTTTTTATCCTTGCTCCCATCTACCCCCACCATCCTCCCGACCCTCACCCCTTTTTATCTTCCCATCCTTGCTCGACGCTCCCTCTTAGCAATGTCAACCTTCGTTTCGATTATCGAACGTCAACTCCTCACCCCCGGTTTGCTACCAAAGGACTCACCCGACCGCCACCGAAAATAAACAGAAAAAAATACAACCATTCCACCCCGTCGACAAGAAGTAGACAAATAAGCCGCTATTAATAGCGTGGTCTCCCCTTCTACCTCGTTCCCCTTTGTTCCTTTTTTATGAGTCCTTCCCCAGATGTAAACCCTCCCAGTTCTTGCACTCAGAAACCCTTTATCCCTACCTTTGTTGTTTTTTCTCTCCCATGAGGGAGATTACGGTTTTAAATAAAAAGGAGCTGGCTGAGATTTGGGTGCGTATTAACCGGTGAGTTTGTTAGGATGTTAATTGCTCGAAAGGGCTCGTGTCTGGCAGAGCATGAGCGGCCGTTGTCGGTTCTTCTCCCTTATCGTCTTCCATTCTTTCAGCTATTTATTTTTTTCGGTCACCTGAGAAACGCCCTTGGAGTTTCTGAGCTTTTCGACGGAGATGGATGCGACAACAATATTTTCCGGTAAATTTATGTTCTTGCTACGTCCGAGTCTTAGTCGTTAGAAACCATGTGATATGGTTTTTTTAATAGTTTATCTCGTGTCCCTTGGGCACAACAAAGACGTGGTTATTCGATACCTTAACCAGCCAAATCTGGACTAGAGTCAGATTTCAGAAAATGCTTAATCTCTGAGAGATTATTTATTTCTCATTGTAGTCAGTTTTATCAAATAATAGTGAAAAATAGATAAAAATAATGGGCGCAATTCAATAAATGTATAGCACAAGAGCACATTTACTGCTGAAATTTTCTGTTCTAACTCCTATAACTATATTTTGACATAGCTAATGAAGACATAAATGATTATATCTAAATTTACATCACAGCCGATAAGAAAATGAAATTTGTCCACAAAAATACGATACTCAGATTATTATTATTATCTTTATAGCTCATAATCAAACACTTCAATTTACACCTGGGTTCATGTTAAATATGAACATTATTACAGTAATCGGCCAAAAAAGATTGAAATTTGGTAGCCGTAGCACACGTCGGACTATACCAAGACGATAACTCCAGGCATTTAGTGAAGGGGGCCCTGTGTCAGCATTTGAGATATAATGACCCAAAACTCTCTTGCATTATAGATTAAGTTTCCCTAAGATATCACTAAGGTTTCTTCGCTTTTAAGAGAAGAACTCCCGGATAGGTGCGATATTATCGCATATGCGGATGACATCGCAGTAACTATCCCTGGAAACAGCAGAAAAGAGCTGGAAATGTTGGCGGAAAAAACTCTACTTATCCTAGAAACCTGGGCAAAAAGTAACAAACTGAAGTTATCCATAGAAAAAAGCTAATACATGACCCTAGGAGCAAAAATATTAAGAAACCCGGCATGTAAAATCAATGGGAAACAGCTAAAGAGAACGAAGACCTTTAAATACCTCGGCATAAACATAGACGATAAACTTACCTTCCAACCTCACGTGAACTACACTTGCTCGAAGGTTAAGACTATCTTTGGTGCCATAAGAAGACTTTTCCGTTGTACATATGGCCTCAAACCGATGGAAAACATTTATGAGGGAGTAGTAATACCCATAGTCACTTATGGGTGCGAAATTTGGTCCCATAGAGTCAATCTCGCAAGATTCGAGAGAAAGCTAAAGGAGACACAGCGTGCCTGCTTGATAGCGATGTGCAACAGCTATTCCACCGTGAGCTGCGACGCACTCTGTATAGTGGCTGCAACTCCACCTCTAAAATACCGAATTTGGGAAAGAATTGCTATAAACAAATCGAGGAAAAAATTAAATATAGAGTATTTCAACCTCTCGTTAGATGCAGAAAATGCAGTACAAATATCAAAATTAAAAAGACTACTGAGACAGGAAACACATAGAGAATGGAACGACGAATGGAACAGAACAGAAAAGGGAAGGAAAACACACCGTATATTTCCGAACATAGATGACCGGATTAAATTAAATATTAAACACACATCAGCAAGCACACAAGTGTTAACCGGACATGGAAACTCTAACTCCTACTTACACTTCATAGGGAAATGTTTTACCCATCTGTGTAACTGTGGAAAAGAAGACACAGCAGAACACAGAGTGGAGGATTGTGTTTTCTATGAGACAGAGCGGCAACTCTTATGGAACAGTATGGAAGAGAAGCTAACGAGCTTTAGGGAAATGATTACATTCTGCCTAAAGAACAACAATAACCTGCTCGGAAAATTTGCAATAAGAAAACCAGCAAATAGTGAACCACAACAAGCGAACTAACTGGGAAATATTTTGTGTAAAATTTTGTGTAAAATGTAGCAATGTATTCTATATGTCTATTGAGTGATTTTTTTTTCTTTTCTTGAATTGTTTATCATTAGTTTAACTCCCAACATATATAAGCACCTGTAGATGCTAAAAATTTTAGAAAAACTTTCCTTATGTCTGATTATTTTTGTCTTTTTGTCTGTTTTGTTATGCATGTTGTTTCCTTGTCTCATTATTGTTTTTAAAAAGGGGAACTAAGATTCAAAGGAATCCCCAACTAACTGTGAAGTAAAATAAAAGTGGACCCAGGAAACCATTGGTCAAATGGGTCCAAAATTAGCAGTCAAGTGGAATGTATGACATTTCATTGAATATTATCGCTAAAATTTGGCTAAAGATAATTTTCTATTGATTAAATTGTGAGCCTAATGAGTTATAGGGAGAAAAATATTTTTGCTTGATAGGAGCACAATTTTGCCACCGGCTTTTTCACGATTCAAGGGCTCCCTGGTAGGCGAATTCCTGAAGGTTCTTAGGGCTAGGCGTGCAAGCTTCTTTGACTGCAATTAGTCAACGGCACTATTCCAATGTGGCGTCCTTTGAGGTAGGATTTCACTTTTGGGAAATAGGAATTAATCTGCTGGTGTCAAGTTGGAACTGTAAGGGGGTTGAGGAATCGTCGAGATGCCGTTTTTCGTCACTTAGTTGTTTACCACTTGGCCTCTGCTTTTGGTCGTCCATCAATATCTTCGGGTTGAGTTTAACGCAGACCTTTCGCAACGCCAAGTTTTCAGTGATAATAGTGTGTACTGTCATCTTATTAATGCCAATCTGCGATCATACAAACACTTGTCCAACGG
This sequence comes from Hetaerina americana, assembly GCF_022747635.1. Classification (NCBI taxonomy): domain Eukaryota; kingdom Metazoa; phylum Arthropoda; class Insecta; order Odonata; family Calopterygidae; genus Hetaerina; species Hetaerina americana. The sequence goes on from NW_027287427.1 coordinate 18,160,866, forward strand.
TTTGAATTTAGTACTTCACGAAAATATTCCACGTTGTCATCGGTTCTTGGCATTCACGGCCGTCCAGCACGGGGCTCGTCCTACACACTCTCTCAGCCCTATTTGAAGAGTATTAGCCACTTAAAAACTGCAGTTTGTGATATGTTTTCATTCTTGAACACTTTGCAAATCATGCCCAACGTCTCCGTATACGAATTCCCAAATCCAACACAAAATTTGATGACGTTCCGCTGTTCAATCGTTCGCTGCATTTTGCGCTTACACCAAGTCAATCGACAGGGGTCCAGTCGAAGCACGATCTAGCCTGAACGAATGCTCGCAGGCGATTAACACTTGGCGCGTGTGGAAGTCCAGATCCCCCACGACCGTAAGTGCCCTTGGCAAAGTTGAGGGGTTATTCAAAATGAAGAATTGTAACCTTGATCACAACAGTAGTAAAACATGCCAAGATCGCATATGTATAATTATAGATGTATGCATACATAAGCATATTTTATGTGAGGGATATACGAGTATATATGTGTTTGTGTCTGTTTGTACTTGTGTGTTCATATATGTTACTATATAACTCTACAAGTATTAACTTAAAGATATAAACTATATATTTCATAACCTTCCAAGATGAATATAAAAGATTAGGTCTTACACTTTTAAGTAAATATGGTAATCTTTTATCAAACGAAGGATGATTTTTTGATGCAGTATACAGATTTTAAATCCCTTGAAGGTTCTCTATACATTTTTTCATACCATTCAAAACTAATTGATGTTTTATTCAAATCGAAAGTACTACTTCAGCAATCAGTTCACATGCGATACTTGAAGGGAAAGTAACACACGAGATGAGGATTAATGTTAACACTACAAAGGTTATGCGGTTTTCCAGAAAGAGAAAGGTTAAATTAAACTTCACAATAGCAGGGCAAAAACAAGATCAGTTGAAACTACTCACGTATCTCGGAAGTGTTTGGGCCAAAATGGTCAAAGAAGAAGGGACATAAGAAGAAGAATTGCGTTAGGCAAAGAGGCTTTCACAAGGAGGAGAGAATTGATGATAGGGACGTTGAGTGGGGTTATTAAAAAAAGGCTCGTTAAAACTTGGATATGGGGCGTAGTGATGTACGACGCGGAAACATGGTCACTGAAGTAGGATGATAGAAGTAGATTGGAGGCTTTTAAAATGTGGTTGTGGAGTAGGATGGAGAAGGTTAAGTGGACAAAAAGGAAAACAAAGGAGGAGGTGCTAAGCATGGGGGGGAGGAAAGGGGATTGCTGGGAGAAATCATAAGGAGGCAGGAAAAATAGATGAAAAGCATATTGATTGGAAATGTGATACATACTGAAGACTGTGTGAGAATGTTAGAGAAGCGAGGAAGGGGCAGGAATAGGATAGGGATGTTGGATGGAATGAATGGAGGAAGTATAAAGAGATAAAGAGGGAGATATTTTAAAGTAGGATGTTGGGTTGTGTTTTATCAGGAGAGACAAGATAACTATTTGGTTGTCGTGTCCATCCAAAAGCCTACTTTAATCGGTAGATTACATATGATTATAATGTCATTTTAATGGTATTCAGTGATAAATTGGACAGCAATGTACGCAAAAAGGAATCCTGTGGTCCTCAAAAAGCGCATAGTTTCAGTCAGTTTAATGGCCTCTTAGTCTGAAAATTGAAACGAGGCCATTTTTCATTACACTTTTATGAGGAATCGTTAAATTCTGATATCTTTACAGCTAAATAAAAGAAGTTTATTGGCACTGCGGGTCATTTTGACCATATTTTTGAGATTAAATGAAATATGCCTACACTGAGAGTCAATTCCATGGATAATGTAAGTAGTTCATACCTAAAACTCCGTTTCTTTGCAATCATCTTTGAAAAATCGAATATTACCAGCTATGGTAAAGGAGGACCACTTAGCTTGATTCCGCGCACCGCCAGGAGAAACAATAGAAATATTTTATTCTGTTGATCCTAATGGATCGTTGTTTTTTATTAGATTCCGCAAGGTAAGAAGTATTATTTAAGTAAAAAATCAATGGCGGTTTTATCGTTTAATGTCGAGTTATCTAGAGTGAAGGGATTCGATCTGTGACGAAATATAAAGTTTCACAACACCCCAATGGAAGCTACTGACACTTGACATATTTCGAATATTTTTTAAATTACCAAAAATCAATACAATCATTTCAGATATGGCGTTCACGACGGATCCATTAATTGTCAATCGTAATTTAAACACCAAAAAGCAAGAATTGGTATCGCAGAATCACAATTTCGATTTGTTCGTTGAACTATCACGGCTGCGTTAAGGATTACATAACAAGGCAGAAAACTTATTTAGAAGTCTGGCCACAGCGATTTGCGAACGTAGCCACAAAGTAGTATGTGTTTCGAAGCACCAACTAAAACGTTCACATCTCAAACCACTCTCGATCCTCCTTCACATTTTTTTTGTGCCTCAGGACAACCAATTAATACGACCTTCCATCTCCCCGTCCCTCATTTTTTAGGAGGCATCAACGGCAACCGGCTTCGGAGCTTCAGCTGACGTAAACTTCCGGACTAAGCCATTCTTCAGAGAGTTGAGCCGTCTCATCCCATATCATGCAAACAACGCAAATGAAAGAGAATTGAATGAAAAATGCAAGGGATTAGGGAAAATATGAGTGAGTGTTCCTACATGTAAGTGTGTATATATTTAGGCATATACATATCATATATATATATATATATATATATATATATATATATATATATATATATATATATATATATATATATAAGGTAGATTACCTTATATATATATATATATATATAAGGTAATCTACCGGTTAAGGTAGGTTTTTCGATGGACACAGCTACTAAATAAAACATTATATACATATATATATATATATATATATATATATATATATATATATATATATATATATATATATATATATATATACACACACACACACATAGATATATATAGATGATTTCGTCAAAGTAACGCGGAAGTGTTTAATAACAAACTTGGGCAGCAACAAACAATATAAGAGCACATAAAAATATGGTCATTACTTCTATTTCTTCCGATGAAGACGGAGCTGAATTCCGTCGAAATGATCAAGAAATAACGTGTGAGTGATCTTTTTATGTGTTCTTATATTGTTTGTTGCTGTCCAAGTTTGTTATTCAACACTTCCGTGTTACTTCGACGGAATCATGTATACGGTTGCTATGAGCAATCACCCTGTCACCTTCTGTCAACGTGCTATATATTATGTATACCATATATATGTATATGGTATACATATATTTACATATATACAGCTTGGGTGGAGCTGCAGGTGCCCAGAATGCCTTGCCAGGAATCGAACCCGAGCCCCTCCGGTCAGCAGTCCAACGCTCTACCCCCTGGACTACCGCGACTCATATAAATATATATATATATATACTACCTTGATCAAAAATTTCCCGGAATTTATTCAGAAAATTAAAAATACAAGTTTATTCATCTAAATCTATATTGTCCCCTTCAAAGTAATCCCCATCGACTGCAACACACTTATGCCAGCGCTTGATCCAATCCTCGAAACATGTTTTATATTCGGTTTTCGGTGTGTCCATCAGTGCTTCCTGCAATTTTTCCATTACTTCCTCTCGGCTGCTAAAACGCGTTCCCCGTAATGGTTTTTTAACTCGATTGAACAGAAAGAAGTCACAGGGAGCCAAATCAGGTGAATTCGGTGGCTGTTGGATGGTATTTGTTGCATTTTTCGTCAAAAAATTACGAATAATGATAGCACTGTGCGACGGTGCGTTATCATGGTGCAAAATCCACGAGTTTTCTGCCCACATTTCTGGTCTCTTTCGGCGAATTGCTTCACGCAAACGTCTCATAACGCCCAAATAATACTCTTTGTTTACTGTCTGGCCTTCTGGCAAAAATTCATGATGCACTACACCGTTGTAATCCATGAAAACCGTCAGCATTGCCTTCTTTTTTGACTGAAAACGACGTGGTTTTTTTGGTCTCGGCTCATTTGGTGAACGCCATTCACTTGCCTGATGTCTGGATTGCGTGTCGTACTCATAAACCCACGTCTCGTCTCCAGTAATGATCCTTTTGATGAATGTGGGATCGGATTCAGCCTCGCAAATCATGTCTTTTGCGACGTCAACACGGTCTCTTTTTTGCATGAAATTGAGGTCTTTTGGCACCAACTTTGCTGCTACACGACGGAAACCCAAATCATTAACCACAATGTCTTGGGCGGATCCATAGGCAATGTTCAAGTCCTCCGCTATTTCTCTGATGGTTAATTTGCGGTTATTGACCAACATTTCTTTTACTTTATCAATTTTTTCACCGACTTTCGATGTCGATGGTCTGCCACTGCGTTCATCATCTTCGATTGACTCACGACCACTTCTGAACCGCTCGTGCCACTGGTAAACGACCGTTTTTTTTTAGAGAATCGTTGCCGAAACACTTTTCCAACATTTCCAACGTCCGTGCGCCGCTAAATCCGTTTTTTACGCAAAATTTAATACAAGTTCGTTGTTGCAAATTTAAATCCATTTCTGAAATTGTAAAAAATCGCCAACACACACAGAGATAGATGTACTCTTGGCTACGTAACTTTTGCAAATGTCATGTTATGACACTAAGATTTAAAGGGAATATCAAAAACAGATGTACCAATTTAACAAAAAAACAGAACTCAAATCGGAACGATGGGAGCGCCACACGGTGGTTATTCCGGGAACTTTTTGATCAAGGTAGTATATATATATATATATATATACATGTATACATATATACAGATATAAATATATGGTATACATATATTTATATGTATATGCGTGTGGGAATATTTTTATATATACATATAGATATACACAATGTTATTCAAAGACATGGCGCTGTCATATACAACTTAGACACACTTTTTTGATATTTTAGTGGCACAATCAACTTTATAAACGGAAGGAAGAGGACTCAAATACGTATAATGCTTAGGGTAATAAAAAATCAGACATTGGGTGAGAATCAACTTTAAACATTAAGTTCGGAGGTTTTTGAGAAATTGTTAAGCTAAACGCTTCAATAGGAGGGCTAAAATTAGAGTTAGTGGAACAGTTTAGGTTTCATAGAAGTGATATGCACCAAGATTGCCAATACAACTGGAATATATGAAGAATAATTCCGTTATGCAAAGAAGCTTTCAAAAGAAAAAGAGAATTGATGGCAGAGATGTTAAGTAATGAGGTTAAGAAAAGACTAGCGTAAAATTTAGTATGGAGCATGGTTTAGCATGACTCGAAAACTTGATCGATGAAGCAAAATGACAGGCGTAAAATGGAGGTTTTTGAAATGTGGGTGTGTGGAAGGATGGTAAAGGTAAAATGAACGGAGAGAAAGCAAACGAAGAAGTACTAGACATGGTGTGGGGGATAGAGTTGTTGGAACAGATCCAAAGTAGGCACGAAAGGTGGATACAGAACATTTTGTTCGGCATTGGCGATGGAATGCTGGAGACTGTGATACAGGGGAGGGGGAAGTATGGTGAGGAAAAAAAGTATGGTATATATATATATATATATATATATATATATATATATATATATATATATATATATATATATATATATATAATATATATTTAACTAGATTCCGCCTTCCCCACCGCTACTGTGTTCGTCCTTTATATGTGTTCCTATCCGTTTTCCTTATATCTATTTCCATGTGAATATATATATATATATATATATATATATATAAATACAGACATATATTCACACATTCCTATTTTACTATTACATGGAAAAACGTCATCTTCTCCAAATCTTCCATCACAACGCACAGGCATAACGCGGTCCACTGAGCCTTACCGTAATCCTCTCAGCACTTTGAACGCAGGCGAAATGAAATGCCTTATATGAGCAGGTTTAAATAAAGTCAAAGGTTTACCGTTCCGTGGTTAATGCGTGGAGTAGTGAGCACGGGATTTTGAAGAATTCAGTGGGGAAGAGAGAGAAGGGTTGAGGGATGCGGGTGAGGCGAGGAGGACGGAGAAAAGCGGGGGGCTGTGTCCCCCGTGGACACTGTTGGACTGGGAGGGAGAGACCTGGAAAAGTAAAGAACGAGATTTGCTTGAAAAAATCCTAAAGTTTGGTTTTTCTACCGGCAACAACGACTTGGAAGCCACTGCATAGCCGCTAACTATTCTACGCTTTCTATCGCATTGAGCACCCAAATAGGACTATCAGATGTTTTTCTCAACTGCTTCTCAAGTCAGTGGTGTTTATTTCTTGAAATGGGCACCCTTTACAGACGGAGTTATTCCGTGACTTTCAACAACGGAGACAATAAGTCAAAAGTAATACATCCCCAACTTGAAGTCATTATCTTTCCTTACTCAGAATTTCCCAGGAGACAAGGGTGATTTACATTAAATACTGAATATTAACAGAACTATCATGCATCATTATTTTCATTTATATAATGTAACTAAAACCTTGTTACCTCCGCATACAATCATTTTTTTGGGAAACTTTCGAACTTTATTGACACAACATTAGTGCAGCAGAGAACCGAGGGTTACATACTTTAAAACTCGAGCAGTTGTATCATATAATTTCTCAAGGATTCATTAGAAAGGTAATCGGTGCTAATTTTATGCTAAATAATAGTGTAAACGATTTTCGTCATCATCAGTGGTACTGCTCGATTCATTATATACTGTATGAACGCCATATACTAAGGTGATCAACCTTATATACAAATTAAAACACTCATATTCCACAATTCAGTACATATTTTTCACTTCCATGACCATGATTTCAGTGGTAAAAACACTATGCGGCATCATCAGGTATAACCTGAAAGTACTATCCCATAATGCCACACTGTGTAGAATGCCACCATGGCCGTGTGTTTGGAAAATGTATACTAATTTGCTCACCTCCTATGTCTTTATTTGTATACACGATGGAACAATTCTACTAAGTAATTACATAAGCATTTTTATATTATACTAAAACGAAATGTTTTGTGAAAACAAAATGACATTAATTTATAGCCCATAATAAATTTTATTAAGCTGTTAAGTTCGAAAAATGATAAATCTAATATTCACTTCCGTGGATATTTTTACAGCTACTTTAAATGAAGCAATTAAAAATATGTTCCAACGATAGGGAGATGATATATCTCAGCGTTTACCAACAAAATTGAATGTTAGAGAGGCCAAGAGAAAAATTAATTAAATTCTAACAAAACAAAATTTAAATTTAATATCAATTTCTCTCGGATAATACGCACCCTCAAAGAATCTAGGGTTCTTTTCCAAATATATAAATCTTCCATGATGCAAATTGACACACAACAAAAATTAACCATATTGAACGCAAGACTAAGGTGGAAGTTTATCCAGCAGTCGATGAAAGGTCTTTGGCTTGATTTTCATGTTTGCTCTATTAACGTTAGGGATGTGTGCATATTTTGATCTTCTATAATTCAGTGTCATCGAAGAGTGCGCATTACGAGTCTTTAGAAGATTAATCTCTCCATTAACTGAAGTTTTCCTTAAGAAAAACTGAATATTCCTCTTGAAATCTAGCTGTTAGGCAATCCAATAAAAAATTAGAGTCAATTTGAAGAGACGCTATGAAAACCCAGGAGAATGGCCAGAGCCATAAAAGCCGAAGTGAGATCTGAATGAAAAGGATTGAAAGAATCATCATAAAAAATCCTGTTTCAAATGAATACGCAATAAAGACGGTGCTCCAGTATTTATGTGTTCACATAAAAGTCTACGAAAATATCTGTTTACTCGATCAAAACTAAGACGTGCCAAAAAGGAAGTATGAAGGGCATTTTAACCTTGAAAAAAAATGTTTACTCTTGAATACGTACCACACTTAAAAAAAGATACTCTAGACCTCTCCCCTGTCCAACACTGTTCATTTATTGGCAGAATTTAAAAAAACCTAATAATCAGCAATGACTTCGTAAGCCATAGATTTCAAAATAACGTGACTAAATATTATGAGTAGGTGAGATGAAAAGAATGTATAACGGATGGGGGAATAAGGAAAATAGATACGTGAGTCGCTAAGCTCTAAAGTAAAGGAGCAGGCGGAAGGAGTTGAATAACGGAAATGAGAGCACACACCGATCATCAGTAGCGTAAATAAAGCGGTCGTTGTAATCTTATATATGCTAACTACGCAGCAGATGAGTGTACGTTCTTTGATAATTATAAATGACCTTCTTTCAAGTTCGCGTACACGGTAACATGTAAAAAAGTCCGCCATTCATGCGAGGACTTATTTGATGCTTGAGCATCTCGAAGATGGCAGAATAAATAAGATATAAATAAGATATAAATTGAAGTCCCTATCATTTCAAGAAACAGAATATAATTACATAAATGGCCTTCACATGAATGGATGAAGTTATAATCAATATAAAGCAAGCACTCAAATTTTGGAGACGTTCGCAAAGCAATAAATTGCAGAATATGAAAATTACGTAAGCTATCTCGAAAGGAGAAAAACAGAGGTTTAAAAAAAAGTTGAAGGAAACAATTGTCACCCTGGGCGACGTAAACGATATCGATAGCCTAGTCATCGAATAAATAAATATTTTCCCTTATAAAATGCAAGGAGAAAGACTCCAAAGCACGTGATTATCCTTTCCTTGTTTTTCGGGAAGATACCCCGATGGGAATGGGGAAGGGGCGACGCAGGATGAGGTCACCGCTAAAGGGGTGGTGACGTGATGCAAATTGATAGACGGCCATAATGGATTTCCAAGAGAAGGGAAGGGAAGCAGAGGAAGAGACGGCGAATGCAAAGAGAGGAGACAAAGCGTTTCGTGAGCGCGGAATGGACCGAGTGAAACAGAAAAGAGTCGGATCCAAGGTCTAGGGGCTTCTTTTTATCAACTTTCGTTCCACCGCCCAAAAACGCTTTCAGAGTGCCTTTGAAGTCTACAAAACCACATTTCTGAATGAATTCGATTAAGTGAGAAAAAGATAAACAAGTCCTTCAACACTAGGAACATATACCACACATTGGAGCTCACTTTTGCGGCATTCATTTCCCCAAGAGGATCTCAAAGCAAAGACCTTGAGTATTGGATGAAATCAAATTTGTAATTCAGGGCTGAACGTTAAGATACTTAAATAGAACGTTATATAAAAAAATGTATTCACGCACTTTTCACGCACGCACTTATTCGGAATGCGTACTAACAAGCGATATCATCACACTCGACGAGTTACAAGAAAAATATTATTTACCTTCGCTAGCAATTTATTTATTTCGTATGATCGAAATATTCACCACATTTTCTTCAGCTAGTCTAGCTTTAACAAAATAAGGAATTTCCGATTTCTCTGGAGAAGCAATTACAGTCGCCCGTAGTTTATATTTCTAATGTTAATTAGAAATAAATAATGTTCTTGATTAATACCAGTAGTGAAGTTTGTATTTGTAAACTATGGTTTATGTTGTTTCTAATACTATGAAAAATAAATAAATGCACTGTTATTCGCTTCGGCCGTAAAAATTCAATTGCAAATTAATGTAGCGCATTCCGAAGTCCAGGATATAGCTCAAACAAATGGTACTCAATGAGTAATTAAATGACATCGAAGTTGGATGATTATTGTCCATTGGTGTTCTAATGGCAGCGTATATTCAATTAATAGTGGAAAACAGGAAAATAAAACTCTGGACTTCTATTAAAATAATCAAACTCTTAACTACGATATAGGGTAAATTTCTCATTCAAAATGGAAGTTGATAATTGGCTCCCGTAATTGGGACGGATTTACAATTTTTTGTGATGCTTCATCTCATACGAGGATTGCAATTTTTTCTCTATTGTGCTTCACCGCAGTGACCTTCAATCAAAGACATTAACAATAATATTAATTACTTTAAAACTCATAAAATGTTATATCTGAGGGAAAAGAAAGGAAATGGTGGCCCCATGATTTAAAAAAATGAGTATATCAACAAAATAAATATCATCTACCGGCAAATTTGAAGCGACAAGAGAAACTTACTGAAGCCGGCATACCGGGTGGATATGGTCCATGGAACGCACGAAGTGACGTTGATGGCAAGGAGAATTGAGTGCTCTTATAATCAGAAGCGCTGTTAATTTTAAATATTCAAATAAAAATAATTCAACTTTTTCATTTATTATGGACATTTAACATTACACGAAAAACATTTTACATCAGTAGCTTTAGATTTCTTACATGGCCAACAAAAGAGTGGTTAATACACGACGGTCGATACGGAGAAGAATATTAAATTGCACTGAATTTGTCAAAGCTAGGAATAGGAGTACAGTAGATGAAGGAATACTAGTCTGTTTAAGAGAAATGGTAAATAAATGCTTTTGAAATTAAAGATTTTTTCCACTTTAAAATTCTAAGCATTTAGAAAATTTCAATTGTCCAAAAAGAAAATTTGAAAAAATTCAAAATATTGGTTAAATAAAATTATAACTTAAAATAACCCTTGTAAATAATATTTTCAACTAATGAAAATAATTCAAACTACAATAAAGCTTAAAATGTTAATTAATTTGAATGCAATATATGATAGGTTAATCATCACCTTGTTTGATTTGGGGATTTTATGCACAGTGAGTTCAATCTTGCGCTATCTATGGAATTCCAAACTCATTTAAATATGTCTCCGTTTTTCATAGAGATTCACAAATGTATAATTTGTGAGTTTATAATGCTAATGTTTTAGCCATTAAGTTTTCCAACTGCAGCTGATTTAAACGGAAAAATTGTAATACGAAAATAGCCGCGCGTTTGGACAGGACGTTAGTTATTCAACCGGAAGCAATTTTTCGGATGAAGTACTATCTCAACTATGCTCGTCCTAAACACCCTATCGGTGAAGTATTTTTATTCTAAACTATGTATAAAAATGAGAAGTAAATAAAAACAATCAGAGCTTACAGCTTAAATATAGAAGGCAATGGAAAAATGCCGGGGTCCTCAAAATTTGGAGGGTTCCCATAATTTGCATATGCGGGAAGCATTACTCTTGAGGGCCGTTCGGACCCAGAATTTTACGGCATTTGAGTGAAAATGACCACCAAGTTCTCGATATATATTACGGGGCACTGTCAATGACATGAGAGAGAAAGGAGAATCAGGGTGGGGCTCTAAAAGAGAATAAACGAGGCGAGAGAACAGCGCTTATTTCAAGGCAGATGCGAGCGGGTAGGGGGATGGGGGTCACCGTGAAAGAGAATCCAGGAGAGATATGAGGAAGTCGGGGTGCAGGATATGAGATATGAAACAAGCGAAGGGGCATAAGCGGGGGAATGAGCTGGATAGAGACGGCCATTGTGGAGAGAAAGAAACCAAGGGATTCAATCAGAATGGCACGTCCGTATTCAACACATCTTGTGTTTCGTTGCACACCATGGTGGAGATTTTGTAGCCTCTTCGTGGCATAGCGCAGGTCACAGCTAAATACTGAGCACTCTCAACAAAATGGGAAAACATGGGTTATTAAAATTTAAATATATTTGGATTCGGTGAATTATCTAAGAGACCCTGCAAAAATCAGATGAAGTAAGAACCGTTGAAAAATGCTGAAAAGTAGAATAATTTAGCTTTCGGGGAATCATGCCTTGAGAAGACACGGCGATGATCCCTACCTGATTGACGGAATCATTCCCTTTGATTGCGATTTTCGAACTTCGTGAACAACGACGTTATACTTATGCCCGTTTCAATACTTCATAGTTCCCGTGCTCTCGTCACAATCACAAACGTATTAATAATCTTGCCAAAAGCGGCGAAAGTATTAAGACCTAGACTTTGTTATAGAAAACGGAATATTTTCCGTTCTTAACTAAATGAACTTTAACTACATGCATTTTGATAAGTTAATGAGCACTCAACTTGAATACGCCTCAGTATAGAAAACAAATGGTAATGTGCCCATAAATATATCTTATTCACACAGTTTCAGAGACAACTTCAGGTAACTGATATTACGAGGGATAGGATGAAGCCATTAAAAATTTTACTGTGGTAGAGCTAAGTCAGCAAAGAGGCACATTTATTATTGAAACTTTAAGCGCCATTGTTTTCTCCTGTGAAAACTAGTCGTGAAACACCTACACACGTTTGCAGACACCAAAATCGTCCGTGATTGTTTCCCTTCGAGAGGGACAAATATTAGATTACTGATGTAAAAGGAAAGTTACAGTGGCACGAAGGAGTCAGAGCTGGTAGAACTCTCAGGTGATTTTCTGAGGCTTTTTTAAAACAACCACAAAATAAATAAAAGAAAAAAACCCTTGCAGCTGTTACGTTGCTCTCCGACTTCGTGAAGCGCGCACTTTTACAGAAAGTACCATTCTACGTATCCTCACACCAGCTACAAAAACATCACTGAGGGAGTGAATAAATGAACAAAATATCCTCGTAAACATGCATTGTCGCATCCTGTGCATAATGACTTGTGCGAGGGTTCATAGCGCTATTCTGGCCGTAAACGGCTCGCAGGTAGGCACGTATATGATCTCCCCCAGCCCCATTCCCCAACTCCGAGGGTACCTCTTCGAAGGTGGCGTTGCTAAATTTTTATTATCGCGCTATAGCCTGACATTGAAAATGACGCCATTCATTTTCCCAGCGGCAAGAGAGTTTATTATTCCCTCCAACGCATGTCGCACCTCCATTATTGGTATGGTGAGTCACTTGAGAGCGGGTAGGCCCGGGTGCATTCAACCACCTAGCGTCGGAATTTTCGTATACTCAGTTTCTTCTTTCGGTTTCAATAGCATCGCGAATTAATGAAACAAGATACTTAAATGTATTCCATGCAAACGGATTTAATATATTCATTCAAATACATTCATGCATTATATGTCAAGGAAAAGAGCATTTCCCAGATACGCAGGGTTTACCATACCAATCCACGAGGTTCTGTTTTTAAATTCAAAGCACCCAATTGATAATAAACAGTATAGAATATCTTTAGTGGAATACCAAAAGTAGAAGTATCTGGATTCTTAATCGATTCATCACTCTACATTAAAATTTCAAATATTCGCTGGACTTTGAATTCGACAGCCCGACTGCATCATCTATTTCCTTTATCCACGTTTGTAGAATCCATTTGCCAAAGAGCAAAAATGTCGTTTTTATTTTTTGATATAGGAGACTGTATATTTTTCTCTGAAACAATAATATGTTTCCTCCAAGAAATTAGAAAATATAACGCATTCGGAATACGGACGCATTGATGCATTGGCCAGCCTCATTTTTCGAATACCACGCAGGTTATTACAAATATCAATGAAAAAATAGTACAGCAAGAACTATATATTCATTCTTTATATCACTAATTTAAAATATATAAGAATTAGACAATCTCCATGCTCAATAATATCGAGGATACCTATACCATTCTAAACTAAAGAATGAGTTTACATGACAAAACTTGTCATGACACTTGCTTACGCGAACTTTTAAAATATTGCATAGGCATTCACGTTTAATGTATGTGCTAAGAGACGATTAATATTACGTACGTTGTTTAGTTGGGAGTGACAGAAGAAATAAAAATTTTCCGAATCCATAGAATTCTCCGACAAATTACACCGACGCTACGCACGTAAGATTCGGGTTAACTGTGGCTCTGTCCGGGACTTTTCCTGCTTGCATTGCTGTGCTCCAACTACGAGATAACTCGTATTTAGACTCTCATGAAGAGGAACTTGAAGAGAGAATGATGGAAAAGATTTTTCTCTTTCTCCTAGTGAATCTCCGCAACAAGCGTGACTACACCAGGAAATGCAACCAGTCACATCATGTGGGGACCATTATTTTTGCAGCAACCAAGTACTTGAAACCTAGAAGCTACGATTTTTTTACAGTCACATTTGTGGAGAATGGTGCCTTAGTGACAATGGGCACGAAAAACCAGAGCAAACCTAGAAAATATTTCAGACTGCGTTAGGCGTCGTGGATGTCGCTTATCCGACGAGGAGGTGGCATTGCTTTCCGTCTGGCGAGAGAAACACATGACAAAATGCAATTGAAGAATGTTAAAGACAGCCCCAACGTATCCGCTTATCGGTTCCCAGCGAAAAAAACTGAATAAATGTTGCGAAGTAGAATGAGACGGGGAGGGAAATCATCTGCGGAGATCTTTTCGTCGCTCATCAAGAGCCCAGGCTCGTCATTTCTTTCGGTCCAAGGCATAATAGTCCCATTGGATCAAACGACAGTTCAATTGCATCACGATTCGCTCTAAAATTTAGGATTGTCGCTAAAATTAATGAATTAGGAAGAATTAAAATGTTGGCTTTCATAGCGGTAATGAAGGGAAAATAGTCTTTTGGCTCATTATATAAAGCCTTAATGGACGAAAAGATTATTAACACGAAGCTAAGTAAAAATAAGCAGAATAAGCCACCAAAATGGAATATGAAACTTTACTCAGCACTTAATTTATACCATAGGTTATTCTCTGGAAAATTTGCAGTTTCATCATACTTTAAGGTGATGATACCAGTGACCCATCATTTCTCTAAATTCATTAAAAGTAATTAAATACTTTTTTTTCTTTATTGCGTCCAATCCAACTTTAATTAAGCAATTATCGAACTTCTCTGCTCCGTCGACCAAACAACTTTCTGGTGTTCTTTTAGTATATCTATTTAGAGGGATATAAGCGTCGCAATTTATTCGCAGATTTCCCTAAAAATACCTCGATTTTAGCAGTATCCTAGAAAACATTTTCCTGGGAGAGCTTGGAAAATTAGTCCCTGGGATCATATTTAACAATTACCTGAGAACTTTGCAGGCTATAAACTTTTATCATTGAGTTTTTGCAGGGAAATGATAAACTAATGGGGAGGTGAAGCTGTTCTCATTCCACAAAATTATTTCACACCGCTGAGCCAAATGGGTAAGGGCATTAAAAAGAATTCCAGGTCATCACCTCAAATATCAAAAACTCGACGGCTGTCACGATAATCAACAATCAAATGCTCATTTCTCAGCCGATATTTAGCTATATTTAAAAATTATAACTTGCAGAAACAGCCTTTATTTCAAGACCAATTCACAAGAGCATAAGGCACATTGATTGAGTGATAATATCCTCATGATTTAACAGAAATTTCTAACTTTCATCGTAATGATATAATTTTAAGCGTTATAAATGTGCATGTTTTTATTCAATTATATTCCTGAAATTTTATCCTCTAAGATACGATTTTGGTAGAGCTTTAGGTAGATTTTAAGTGGGGAAATTTTAAAGTGCTTGAAGGAAAAACCCTTTCAGATTTGAGATACGAGGGAGATTAATTTCTTTCGACTGGTGGTGAGGTCTGTCGTTGCGGCTCAAAGGGCCATGAAAATGCAATACAAACGAGAAAACCCTCATGCACTGAACGAAGATATTTTTGGGAAAATCGATAACCTTGGAGAGCATTCACTGACACTACCTCTCTCAAATCAACCGGAAGGTATTGGGGCTTGTACCAAGAGAAAAAAGAGAAATATTCGAAAAACACACAAAAAGGTCTTCTATTTATAGTTTCAAATCCTCCAAATGCTCCTTTACTAGATACTTTTGCCGTTCAGGCGTTTATCATAGAAACTTTGGAGAACGAAAAATAAGCTACTTGTCACCAATCATCTAAACAATTACAAAAATGGATCTAAGGCGGCCAATCAGGAATTTTTCAATATTTTCGTTTGGAATTAAAACATTGTATTAAAAAATCCCAACTAATGGAATTTGCTTCAAGGAGAATGTAGTATTTTTAGTATATTTCGCGTTACTGAGACGTGTGAATCCAGTGAATGCCGTTTCATTAAATACTTGAGAAGTTAAAAGTTCGACAACAATAAATACGGCAATAGACGGTCAGAAAGAACTTCAAGTATATCCCAAAATCTCTTGTTGACAGAAATAAAATAGCACTTTATTCCATGGAGATACTTCCTATTTAAAAAATAATTTGGTTTGATTAGCACAAAATTCGAAAAATCTTCCACCTTTCAACATTTTTCAGGTCAACTCCTAAAACAGGAAATCTCCAAGAAAAGTGTACTCCTAAAAATGGCTTTTGAAATAATATCAGCATACAAAGGCAACAGTGTTGTAGGCATTATGGACAAGTTCCAGGTAAGGGAATCTTGCAAAATATCTTTTGCAGTTTTATTCCTTACATTTGGCCTCATGAGTCATGAAAATCATAATTAAGCATGGAGGAATAGCAATTACTCCTCAAAACACAACACTGAGCTTAAATAAATCGGATATAAATAGGAGAACTTAAATGAATGAAAAGAGGGGAAAAGGATTCTAAGCTAAAATTCTAAAAGCGAGTAAGAAAAAGGGGTGAGAGACAAAGCCATAAAAGAAAACCATGGCCTGGAGTTTAGTTTAAGGATCAGGGTCGCTCCAAATTAGGTTATTCGGCTTTAAATTGGTATTTAAGATCGCGTACTAAATACAAGCCAAGTCTGCAATTTATTCGTCTCACGGAATATGGTGGAACAGGTAAAGATGACTCGTGTGTTTATTCGAATTTTGTCTCCCATGTGCCCAAAAATCGGCAAAAGTCATCTTTTTCCCGAGAATATGAATGATTATTTGCTAACATACGATGGCAGTCCAGAAAGTAACCTCCTTTTGCGTGTAGCGAGCGAAGTAGTGAGGGGAGCCAAATATTTGCTGTATTAAAACACAAATAAGGGCAATAAGCCTCAACTTGCAGTGTTTGGAATGCCAAGCCACTTGTCATTTGTTTACAGAAGCGAGTAAAAATAAAATTTTACTGGTAATAAACTTAAAAGCTGCTGGCATTCATCGGAAAATTTGGGCTGTGCACCGGCTAAGTGATGAGTGAGTGTGGTGCGTCAGCGTTATTGTTAGTTTAATTGTGGACGGACATCCACATCTTGGACATCCATGATGTCCAAGAACTGTCATTCCGTCAGTTCATACGTATGTCACAAGGCTAGGCCGACCACCGCGGTCCTCGCCGTGAACATTGGTGCGGCCATTTTTAAACTGAATGCACTACTGCTTCACTCCACCTACACTCATTATATTCCGTCTTCCAGCACTTCACAAAATTGCCTATGAATTTATACAGGCTTGTAATTGCTTGCAAATAAACACCTAATCACAGACCGCACTACACAACTCGCGGGATTTTCTACTGCAGCGCACATTTTAACAGTTCGCAATGTGCGAAGTATAAGAGCCACAGTCTGTACTTTAACACAGCAGGATGCGTACTGAGTGTTTGCTATCGGTTAAAGGTCCTTTTGAAAATCGCTAGAAATTGAACAAAACCTGATCAAATATTTGAACCAAGTGAAAGTCAAGTTTACATCTAAAATCAGTCCCAATATTATCCGTTGGCGCATCCGAAACTATTTACTTGGTGAATAATTAAGAAATCCAGGTTTTTGTGGCATATTTTGAAATATGATCGCCATTTTGGATCGACCATCAAATTCTTAAGATTATTGTTTAATCTAGTAGTGAAAATTCGTGAGAAAATCTGGTTATAAGCCCATGACTAACATCAGAATATCAACTGGAAAAATACATCAAATTAATATAATGAAAGTGCTCACAAGAATGTAATGGTTATGCTATATACAGGCGAATATACACCTCTTCGGAACATTAATAACTTTTTTACATTAAATCTTACAGTCATTTGAAACATTCAGTCGGCGGTTAGGACTGAATTGCAAGATCTCGGAAGTAAAAATCCATTGACAATGAAAAAACTAGCAGTATTCATAAGTTACACTTTTTCATTAGCCTTAGAACATCATATTTGTGACATCACTGATAAAATGTTGGCGCTCACAAAGAGCCGAATGCAGTCTCAAAATTATTTTTCAACAAACTACTTCATGTGAGTTTTTTTATGCCCTCCAGGACTACTACTCAAGCCTAATACACCCTACACCGACTCCGAATAGACACGAGCCAGTAAGTGCGCATTCCGTATCCTTTCGCATATAAATGAACCCATAGCCTACGACTTACGCTCGCACATACGCCACACAAAACAGCCACGACCTTGGAATACCACTCATTTGGATGTATGCCATCAAGCATACTACCCTCGGACGCCGGGCCGTCGTTTCATAACCCTGGGCACTAGGCCTCTCGAAGTTAGTTCACGCTTCAGTGTAAGCACGACTGTGAAATATCAATCAACAACAGCTTGTGCTAGTGTTTACTCAACTCAAATTGCGTGACGCCTTTATCTACATGAACAAGACATACTGAAAATGCGAGTGGCAGGAGTTGCTAGGATACTAGCCATGACTACACATGCATGCTTCATGGAGACGTGGTGTACCAGGGATAGAGCTTAATTAAGATGACTGTAACCTGATGATGGTGTAGTTACATTAAAGCTGGTCATAATAACTCTTATTTTGTGGAAAATTGCCAATTTTTCATTAATCATGATATTCCACCATATCGCGCCTGAAACGTCTCTTTTTACTGGGATAGCGTGTTGGACTTCTGACCGGAGCGCCCGGGTTTGATTCCCAAGGACACTTCTGAGAACCCTCAGCTTCTCTCAAACTGTGTAATTTTTCAGGTATACCAAATCTTCCTGAGGAACCTCAGGTGGAACAGGAAAACGAACTGCCCTCCCAATGTATGAATTTCACATGCCTTTTTACTCAGTATTGGGCGATCTTTACCCTCACCTATCTAATCAAACCGACCTTCGATTTGATAACTGTGAGTAATTGGCTGAGGGCTACAAAGAGAAGAAATATTTAAATATAGTAGAGTTTCCATCAGTTTGAGCCATTGTCTTCTCTCTATCGGTGTGACAATGTATCTCAATTGAAATTTTGTTCCTATTATCCGACCCGTCGACGAAATATTGGGTTTGAACTGCGAGGTTCCAGTCGAGTTTGAATTGTGCCGAGGACAAATCAAATGACAGACACCAAATGAGTAGGGGCAATGTGCATATCCTATCAAAAAAACGACCTTATATTTGTCATTAATTCTAAATGGGGGATCTTGTGCTAGTTATTGCATTAAAATATGTAATTTTTAGAATTTTCCACCTGCCTTATTAAACGCAGTATGAAGAATGAGTTGGTTTACAGAAATACCTTTCCACGCGTAATTAGCAGGGATAATTGAAGAAAACTTTTATGGGGATAATTACAGAGAAACAGCGGGAATGAACAACAAAAAGCAGGCGATAGATTGCGTCAATCCAAGTAATAGTGAAGGAATGAAGATATAGGCATGGTTTACATTCTTTTTGTGAGGAACAAGATAGTTTGGAAAGCTGCCAAAAACCAAGCTTCAGATTGGTAGCCCGTGATGATGATAGTGATGATACATTAGTAGTAGAATACATTTGGTTAGAGTTAAATTCGCGATTCTATAAGGTATTTCAAATTCTAAGTTCCAACCGAATGCAAATATATCTCCCAGCCAGATGCAAACCACCCCGCCAAATAAGGCCACCATGGGGTCGTTTCCACACCACATCTCAGGGCGCTAAACAACAAGGTTCCAGATTTGGTAACAATTATCAATTCTCTCTCACTGTAAATCAAACCCAGTACCTGAAACTCACTTCCATTTACGCTCCTAACCCTACCCTATTGCTACAATGCCCACTGCGTCTTCACCCCACCTCACATCTCGCCCTCAACCCCGAACAAAAAAGAGAAATCAACGGCCTTCACCCACCAAACCTTCCTGTTCACTTATCAAAGAACGACATGCACATCATCGGGGAATTATATCAAATTCATGATGCCTTAGCTGTTGAAATTGGTTGCACTCACAAAAGAATCCCGTAAAATCAAGTTCTGAGAACATTTTGAGCTTAGTAAGTTATGGTTTCATAATCCGCATTCCATGATTTCATTAATACCAATGCCTTGGTCATTCTTTTCCATTTAAACTTCAATTTTATCCATTTAATATGAAGCATTTGGATTGATTTTACTTCGAAAACCACTTAGCGTCATCCACTTCAACATATGATGCAGTCTGACCTTGTCAACGGAGGGGCATCTACCTTTCAAGGAGAGAGCAAGAGTAAAATCGTGCCATATCAGTTTTCCAAGCAAACAATCTGTATAAGTTGAACAAGATTTGATTACGCTAATACACTAAGCCGATTACTATAGGCAGCATAACGAAGGAATGACTTAATTTTTTTCTTTTTCATATAAAACAGTTTCGTTTAAATAGCCCCTTTCGCCGTTAAATATACGATGAAATTAAGTATTTTTCCAATATTAGAATTACTAGAATAAATTACTGAATTATCGAAGCATTTCGTAAAACGTTTAGACGTCATCCGCCTAATAATTAATTCTGATAATTTGATAGATAAGATTTTCACCGGGGTATCATTTATTTCAGTTCATTTTTGTGAGTTGGGACTCTGATATTATGATATTCTGGTTCTAAATTTTTGATGTGATAAATACTAGATGCTTATAAGCACAAAAAAGGCCTAATTGATCGCCATCGCTCCTCCAAATAATGAGGGAAAGATCATTCTTGGAAAATAGTACCCCAAAATATTTTTATGAGAATACCTTCAACCGTTAATCTCTGCTTGCTGAAATTTTATCACTGTGGAATAAATGCATACCAATCCTTTTTTTGCACAGCTACAATTCATATATTCTTATTATTGATTACATAGGCAAGTTGATGCATAAAATATTCCTTCTTAATTATTGCTCGTATATGCATACATTAATTTTTCTCGAAAGATTTCATCTCATTCCAAGAAAAAATATTTAACTACAGCATTTTTGGAACTATTGAAGTTGCTTCGTTCGAATTAAAATTCACAGTTTAAAAAAAATTAGGATAACGAAGTTGGTAATCAAAAGCTTTTTCCGCCCATTTGGTCGTCGATTAAAGGCGGCAAATGGTGCCTCTGCCGTTGGAAGTAAATTCTAGCCCTTAATAGCCAGAAAAAGAGGATAGAGGATATTGAAAAGTAGTGGGATGTTGAATGCCGTGTGTAGTTTGGGAAAGTGGGGCAAAGGAAGGAAGAGAAGAGACTATTTAGACATCATGAAAGCAGGCATAAGTTTCAAAGAAATGAAGCAGGAAATGATGTAAGGTGAAGAAAAGGAAGTTAATTAAATACGTCGAAAATATTAGGGAACGTCAAAAATGTATCTGCCTCTTTAAGCAGAATACTTTGGGTCAAACCCATTGCAATTTAGAGAAATAAGTAAACAGGATTATGTAATATAAACCACTGTGATTTTAAGAAGCTCAAAAGATGCAATCGACTTTCATTAATTGTGACGAGTACTTTTGTTACTCATTCCTTAGCTTTTCTCTTACAAAAATTCAGAAAAGATAGGGAAGCTGGCTGTTATTACTAGTAGTCTGCTGTTCGGTTTACCGCGCAGGTTTTCGAGTGCTGAAGGAGTGCATAAAGAAATTCGATGCACAAAAAAAATCGTTTCACAAAAATGTTTTAAAATCCTCACACGATCAAATTCTTGATGTCTCCATATAAAATACTGTTAAAAATAAATCAAGCATCAAAAATTAATAAAAAGAAATCTCTTTACCAAAGACTGTGATAACGACCGTAATGATGGATAAGGTAATTTTCAAGTGGATTCGAGAAACGTTGCCTACAGCAGATGATATCCGAGAGGATATTTGGGACGAGCCAGTTGGAGAGCATGCCAAACAAGTTTTCCTTTCTCGGTTGCCTCTTTTATTCCACAGAATTTTTTGCATACTTAAGCAGGAAATGTCGGGTGCGACGGACGGAGCATCGGAGCTCAGTGACGAATGGTTGGAAGCGCAACCCCGAAAAAAGTTCCCCACATCCATTTTTCTTCCCTCTTAACTCTATTACAGCAGCTAAAAACTTTTTCGCCCTCGCTGTCTTACGTAGATTAAATATTATTTGTCCTAGTTTCGAAAAATAAACTAAATAATAGAGAATCACCCGTAATCAATCGCTGATGACACGTAAGTACTTAATGGGTATATTAACTTGACCAGGAAAGAAGGCACATTTCAGAAAATAAGCCATGCAATTTATAAAGGGACGACAACAAATAGCATTATTAATAACTCCCCATGAATCAATCCAACTTCATGGAAAAGTTAAGATATGACCTACCTTAGCATCATTCGACGCACCAATATTTTTTTTCTCGCTTTCTGACTTTTTAAAATAAATTTTTTAGGTGTATTTCTTCTTCAGATAATATATGTTGGTTGAGTTTTCACCATACACTGAATTAAAGTCTTTCCAATAACCATTTCAGACTATAAAATGTATAGATAGCTGCGAGTTAGTGCAAATATCGCTAATTACTATTTTTTTCGTGGATATTTTGGAAATAAACGCAACTATAAATAAGATTTCAAGACAATTTTATTAAATTCACTTATTTGTCACAGCAAAAGAGATGTCGTGCATCTTACAGGTATGTATCTATAAAAATCTGTAACATGTATCTATAAAGAGAAATTCTAACAACATATCATGGCGCGCACGGACGTAGATATTTTATTCAAAATATCTACGTCCACACCTTAATCTGTAATCCATCATAGCAAGGAACGTCCGAGTCACCAGCCATCAGAGCAATTAGTGATTAATGACATTATGTATCATTTTACCATAGGGAAGTTCGAATATTCGTTCTTCATTATTCCTGCCGCAATTCTCAAGAATTTTTGCGAAGGAATTAAATTTCTTATACCAATCGGTTTAATAGTCAATTTCCCTGGATTTACATTATGTCTTGGGCCAATTTACTGAAGCAGGAATACTATTCCTCCAGCTTTGGTGTTAAACTCGAATGATTTGGTCAAGGAAATAGAAGGTAATGCCGCGAATTTATTTTAATTTTTCTAGCGTTTAAATGTTGGCTTTAACTTCGTGGACTGTAGCTTAATGCGCAGGATTAAGAATACCTGTCGCATTGTATGATATTTCATTTCATTTACGTCATTTCGACATTCCACGATACTCAATCATGACATCTCGTTCCTTTAAAGCCCTTAAAATTTCGGAGCGTAAGAGGATGCCTTGGTAGCTCAACTTGCTGAAGCACTCAGCTCGTCGGATCCGAGTTCGAATACCGGTCATCAAGGCGGATGATTTTTACACGTTGCAACTATTACATCGAACGATTTTTACATACCTAGTGTTATAAGTCGTTCGTGTAATGCTCTTGCTTTCAGGGTTTTTAAACTCGGGATTTCTAATAATAGCTTCAGACACCTGTTCTACATATCATACAGGAATTGGCTACTTATTGAATAAGTAAGAAAATTCATTTTCCAGGGAAAGAGTAGTTATTGATCAGAAAATTGCTAACTCTAGTCCTTTCTTCTACCAAATTCCACGCTAATTCGGGTTCTGACTTCATGATTATGTCACCAACAGCTTAAAATTGAAAGAAGGCAGGTATTTTTGTACCCTGCGTAGAATGATCAATATATCAGCATCTTATCAAACCGCTAGAGCAGAGACTATATATACTCAATCTTCGAGGATTCAACTTTTAGGGTGATTAGAGTGAATCATTCCCTATTTAATACGTAGCTGGTTTATGGAGGCATTCTTTAATATAAGTGTAATTTACGCCCTGCTCTCTCTCTCTCTCTCTAATCTTGACTCTCGCGGGGATATTTCTTTAAGTAATCCCCTTACTCTCGGTTAAGGGTTCGGAAAATCGTCGTCTCCGCACATAAATATATGAAACCCAGAATTTCATCAAGGAGGCGTCGACCGAGGGGGGCCGGAGGAGGGTTTGTCCGGCGTGGAGACATTAAGCCGCTAAGCAATCCCGGAGAGAGGGGGGGAGCGCGACCGGTGGCGTCCCCGAGAAGAATTCGACCGAGCCGTCGGAGGGAGGGACGAGGGGGCCAAGGGAGAGGGGCGCGCGCGGAGGAGTGAGAGTCGGTGAAAGTCTGCAGCGGGTAAAAGCGAGCCTCCGAGAAAGAGTCGAAAGGCCGATTATGAGGGAATAAGAGAACCGTCAGGGGTGGGCGCGGGCTGGTGCAGGGGTGGTGGGAGGGGAGAAGGACCGTAGGGTTCCTTCTGCCATCTCCTGGCGAAGTACCAAGGGAGGGAAGAATCCGTCGCTGTCAGCCCACGCCCTCTCCCTCCCATCCTTGCGTACTTTCCCGGCTCCCAAAGCACTCCTCTCCACCCACCCCACCCCCTTTTATCCCCCTCCACCCACTCGCTCTCCCTTCATGCTAAAGGATTTATCTCCGGGCTCTGTGGAGTCCCGATTCCCGCAGGGAGAAACCACCACGTGTCCCACGGGCAAACGGCTGGAATGCTTTATCGCCCCCTGAACACTTTTTCCCGTCACATAATTCAATAGGTCTTGATGAATCAGTTTACACTCGACCTGCTCACCACCTACGATCGATTTCGTGGCGGGCGTTTAAAAAATTCAGACGCTTGACGAATGAATCTTCGAATCCCCGCAGGTCCCTCGAGGAAATAATTTAGGAAATTGAATGTCCGCTCTTTTTTTCTCGGACGTTGAGTATATCTCCTGCCAGAGATAGGTGCCTTGTCCTCTGGTAACGTCAATATCATGCGTTTCAATCGCACATTGGATAAAAAATATTATTTCTATTTAGGGATATTTTGAATTGACAGCAAATCATATACGAGATGAAGAAGCAGCATGGAATTAAATAATGTATATCAAGGGAAATTTCACAATAAATTTGCTTTGGATCACTCATTATGCTCTAGCCTGAAAGTATATTTATTATGCAAATTTGAGGCATCGAGGATTTGAGCTCCATCTGGTCCTATTACATTAGAATTCCTGCATAGCAACGGAGCTGCATAGGCATCGCAAAAAATATTTGTGCCGGTGGAAATAAATCGATATTCCAGAAATCATCATTGAGGGGATCTTTAAGATTTCTGCTCATATTTGTTTGAAAATTGAACACAACTGAAATTGCTTACGTACAAAGTCACCCATCATCTATTGCTATAGTTTAAGAGTCACGAAAATTCATATTGCAGTCTTCACTCGCCTAAATTTGGTGCAGCAAATAAATTTACAAAGCAACAATTTCAGAGTGTAAAAATCATTCGCCTTGACTGGGATTCGAACCCAGATCCCTCAATATCCGGTCGAGTGCTTTAGCCACTTAAGCTACCGAGGCGTCCTCTTAAACTCTGAAATTTTGGGGCTTTTAAAGGAACAAGACTTTGTGACGAAATACCGTACATACAATGTCACAGGCATTCGTAGTCGTGCGCGAGGCGCCACAGTCCACGAGGTTAAAGCCAACTTTAAACACTTATGGTGTTTTCACTTTGACAAATTCCAAAGAAACTGCGGGAGATGCCGCAACAGTAACTTTTAACGGAGTCATCCGCTAATGTGCATTTCAATGCAACAATTTCAGAGTGTAAAAATCATTCGCCTTGACTGGGATTCGAACCCAGATCCCTCAATATCCGGTCGAGTGCTTTAGCCACTTAAGCTACCACATGCCTGCCAAGTGAGGCTAAAGACAACTGTGACGCGGAAACAAGTCGCTTTCGAAATTCTTTCACAGGTAGCGCAGGAATAAGGAGTTGCATGATATTAGCAATGAGTATTAAAAGATTACAATAGGATTATAGGATTTTAGCTAATCAGTTAAAATTTCATTTAATATTGGTTTAGAGATTTCGATATTCGACCTATAGCTTTGAGAATTGAGAATCTGCTCTTGTTTTTTTCTCATTGCCTTCCCTCTTTCTCCTTACCATAGCTTTCTTGGGTATTTGCATCTACTATTCACGTACCCGCCAACCACCGCAAGGACGTATGGCAGGGGGCTTTTAGGTCACCAGCCATACTACACCTACTCCAGTACTTCTACACACACATGACACCCCATGATCCACCGAAAGGGGAAGTGAAAGGGAGACGCCCGGACGACAAAACTGCAGTTAAGAGATGGAAGTAAGACCGTTTTTCCCTTCCATTCCTGTGTATGCGTGTGTGCGCGTGAGTAATTGTGTGTGTGTGTGTGACACTCAATGGGGCCTCATTCAACCTGATCTGAACCATCAAAACTAAACCTCAGGATAATTACTGTAGTGGTGGACAATATTTATATGAATGTGCATCAAACACACGTCAATCATGTCAAATGAATCAAAATTTTAGCTAATCATTTATTTTCTTTTTATGAAAAATTTGAAAATTGATACTCAGAAAATATTTTGCATGATTTTTACATTAAATACCATCATCAATTCAAAAGGGTTCAGTAAAAAAAGTGTATAGTGCGTAGATTCAGATAAAACGTAGAGTTGATTTTAAGATAATTTTCACATGAGATGGAAAAATATTTAATGTAAAATTTGTACTCTTGCGATCAATAGTTTTATCGAGTTTTTCAACATATTCAAAACACCTTGCATCTCAAAAATATGGCGACACTACCTGACGAAGTATACTACCGTTTAAATTACGGAGAGGATTTTTACCATGACTAAAATGCATACCTTACAAAAATTCTTACGTTTACGTTCCTCTACGGTACGCATAAAGAGAATCGAAACGAGTAGGGACATCTCCATCCAATGTCAAACCCACGATAGCATGAAAGAGGACTTTGATCAGCGACAAGCAACGCAGAACGAAAAAAGTACACGAACGAAACTCCGACACGAAACTGCAGATGATAATGAAGAAACTTAATCATTCTGACGTCGAGATTCATACTTTCTCCCTGACACATTTCAAGAAAATGAAATATCTCGATGGGAAATTAATGAACAAATTTCGACTTTGATTCAGCCAATATTTCACCAAAATTTCATTTAATGCACGTTATTCTGAAGTCAAGAGCCAGAGCATCGGACGCCAAAGTGTTCCTCGGGCCAGGAATTCCCCTTCAACCCCCCCCCCACAGATTCCTGCCAAGGTGAAGGCACACCACCCATAGCGTACTTTGGGTCGCAGCACTGCAGGACGTCATCTAGCTTCACCGCGGGAGATGGAGGGGGAGAGGTGGGGAGGGGGTATGCGATGCTACCGATGGGATTTACACGAGGTACTTTTCAACCCAGATCGAAAACACGTTTCGCAACGAGAGAGCGCGCACGGCTAGTGCTCGAACTTGGCTCTTGTCTCCTTTCTCTTCATCCCCCTCCAGGATTCCCGCCCCTTTCCTTCCCTCCCCATCCCCGGGCACCCCACACCACGCACCACTCGCGTTTCCTCCCTCCTCGCCGCTTCCCATCGCCCCCTTCAACTACCCCCACGTCTTCCACTCTCCCCCCAACGTTTCGGAAGGGTAAAGCACCTGCTCCCGTTAGGATATCCCGCCAGTTTCGATCAGTCCTTGACCCCTTTAATGAACTAAGGACGATTTGGTCGGAAGGAACACCCCTACATGAAATTGAGCTCGGGAGTCATCAATGTTTTTCTACTATTTGACACGCAATCTCTCGTGAAAATTGGAAAATGAGTTTCATTTCAGTGTAAAATCATGCATTTTTCTCAAAAGAGTCCGATTTTAAAAAGCCCAGGTCTGTATTAGCACGCCCAAAGTTAGGATAACCCGATTTATGGGCACAAAAATTAACCGAATTCAGCCAATCCTTAAACTTATAATAAGGCGTGTACTACACATCAATGATTGCGTCGCCCACGCACACGTTACATTTCCGAGGTTTTCCTCTCCGGAAAAGGTGCGAACAGGACTAAACCACCGTCATGAGAAATCTGACAGCATACTGATAGGTGACACACAAGACCTAAATTTATGATTGCTGATCAATTTAAAGTATAAATTGATGCATATTAGATGAGAGATAGATGCAAAGTACTCGCAGTAAAGTGGCATCTGGTGCAATACACAGATACGGACATTTTTAGTCCGTCCAGTTTACAGTACATTCATACAAATATGTCCTGTCACACTAAATAACAAATATTAATGTTTTTATTATTTCCGCATTTCATTTCTATATTTCTGAGTTAGCAAAGACGGCTCCAAGTGAGAAAAATGAGAATCAAAGGACGAGGGATTTTTCAAGGGATAATGCAACACCCAACATGCCTGATGAAAGAAAATTTTACTCAATATTTTTTAGCTAAATATTTTCTGTTGATACCGGTAGTAATTATCCTGAATCAAACAATCCTCAATTGATAAGATATTTATTCCAGGAAAGTAATTATTTGAGGGAAAGAGTAAGAATGGTTGAGCCGCCGTCATAGCTCAAAAGAAAAAGATATTATTTTGTTAATTGATTTCAATTTGCCTTTGGGAAATTGGAGTATTTTTTAAATGAACATTTACATAAAATATGATCCCATTAACCATTCTTTCAGGGTAGCTCGCTCATCCTATGTGGTTGTCCTAATAATATTTTTGTTGCGCACCTTAGATTATCCTCACCTGCCATGACTTGGATATACAAGACAAGAAAATCGCCAGGTCTCTTAATTTTCCAATGAAAAACTCCCAATAAACTCCTCCCTCTTAACCAAATGCATTTATATCAACAGTCTTACATTGGCAGACTCTCTGTGGCTTCCTATTTTATCGCCTTCAATAGCTCATGTGTCTGCCTAAAAAATTTCAATAAATGCACAATCAATACATAATTCATGAATATCCTTATTACAATACACCACTTTTAAAGGGTAGTTACGTTTATGGTGGGTGCTTTTAAAGAATTTTGAATTTTTTAGTCATTTTCATATCAGATTATATCACTGAAGCATCGGCCTTCCTGCTTTGAAATAGTGAACATGAGGAGTACAAAGGGACGTTTAATTTCCCCATACTAACTGGAGTATTAACTATGTTTCATGAGTATTGATATCAAAACGGTAACCATACACCTAATTTTAAATTGCATTTTTCCATAGATTATCCGTTCAACAGTATCATTTACGAGTTATCCATGATTAATTTATCATATAAACATTTGTGTTTGAACAATATTTATTCATGAGGTCAGTGGAGCGCATTTCCAGTTTATCCAGCATATTCCTCGAGCTTCAGCGCAATATTTATACACATTTAACTCTTCCGAGAATATCGACTATTTTGTTAACATCTTTGGACGAGCGAGTCGCAGCCAAATGCACATCATTTTATCTCAATCGCCGCGTGGATTTCATACACTTATTCATCACTAAAGTAGAAAGGAAAGCTGGAATACGAGGGCATCCGGCAGCATAGTCTGATGTGGTTTAATCCAGCTTTTTAAACGCGTCAGTTTGCGGTGGAGCTATATTTTTCCCCTAAAAGTAAAGATTTCTAAAATTTTACTTAAGGCAAATCCGCTAATTCTCACAGATTCGACATCCGAAGTTACTAAAAAAAAGTACGCGCACAAATTGTTACATGGAAATTAATGTTAAAAACCTCAACTCTCCGAAGCGTAAGAGAAAAGAAGAACATTTCCATTCGACGAGCGTCATCCGATGGAAGGAGCAAGAAAATAATGTTAGCTGCTCTGAGCAAGATCATCCTGAAATTCTTTGGCAGTTTCTTGCCTATTGAGAGAGAAAATCTGCGGGAGTCCAATACACCTCCAGAAATTAATACCGGAATCCCTTTTCTCTCGTGTTCTCAAGGAATATCATCGAAACCAAACGGTGGAAAACTCCGTTTTTCCAAACAACGACCCACGTCAGCTGCAGCTTACAAACGGCTATTACGTTCAGCGCGAGTATTGATGCAAACGCACGCGAGGTGTATTTTTCTCTCCCATCGAGGGAGAGAGTCGGCATTGAACCAGCACTCTCATTAGTCGAGAGATGAGTGAAAGATGTCCGACTGTTACCGAACAAGCGGAGCAGCAGTGAGGGAGGAACGACGACACCTCGCCTCCCTAACGATTCTATTCAACGGCGAACTCGGTGAGCCGTGCCCCGCGAGCGCATTGTCCCGATCCCTCCCGGTCAATCCCAACGCTTCCCGCACGGATCCAGGGCCGTGGCGCGGGGGGGGGGGGAGTGAGGCGGTGGTGAATGGGAATAAAAAAAAAGTAATCATTGCATTTCAATATCCATTGAAAAGCGTGGCTCCTAGTTCAAAACGAGACCCGAGATAAGTTGTCTTTTTCGTTTTTGGAATCCCCTTACTCTTTGCAAATTGGAAATTGAAGCAAGTCCGGGATGTAAAACGAAGTTCGTCATTTGTCCTCTTTTTTTCCCTGCCATCGAGCCGAAAAAAAATTATACTCTCCCTCGCGAGGGCGAAACAGTTCGCTTTTCCACTGGGTTGATTGTTTTCAGCCGTTCTGTTTTTGATCCCGATTTCCTCTCAGCGAGCATTAATTCTCCGCTGAGACTGCTGACGTCGGTACTGCAAATTTTTGAACTCCCTAGCAACGCACAGTAATTTCCCGCCGAGAGAGAGAGAGAGAAACTAAATGACGCGCCACCGATTATATAAGGAAAATTTGCATTTACAAATTGATAAGCGCGCTGAGCTCGAGGGCATAGCTCGTGAAGTGTACGCAATAGCTTATCAGAGAAGCATTAACCGCTGCGCCACGATGAAGATTGATTACGCTAGATGTAACTGGGCGGGCCATGCAATATTCATGACTCCCGTGCCCGCCTTAAATCAACAAGCCCTATCGTGAAACCTCATTACGTATATTCATCGCCAGAAGGAAGAGTTTAAAATGGCGATTATAGTAATGATGATATATTTTCAAGGAATTAACGATGAGATACAAAATATTGAAAAACTTCCAAACAAGTTAAATTTCAATAATGTTATAACTAAGACCGCTCGTGGTAAACGCGCGATCAAAACATCCGTCCCATCT
Source organism: Hetaerina americana (assembly GCF_022747635.1). Lineage (NCBI taxonomy): Eukaryota > Metazoa > Arthropoda > Insecta > Odonata > Calopterygidae > Hetaerina > Hetaerina americana. Next base: position 18,191,750 of record NW_027287427.1, read on the forward strand.
CACTCGCAACTTAATATTTGATATCAATTTTTTCATTGAAAGATTACGTGATTCCGATGATGCATGCAAATATTTTGTTGAAACAGGATGATGAAGCTTGATCATTAATTAAGCTCACATTCGTGCTCTAAAATTCATTATTAGAAGCAAAACTTGTATTACATAAAGTGTTTCACTGTGCTACACATAATTTTCACGGTAGCATTCGTTAGCCACAAATGGATTCCTATTCCATTAGCTCCATGTAATATCCGGAAACATTTTTCTTTGACTTTCATAGAAATAGAAATGGTTTTATAAGCGGAAACCTTCATCTAGGAAGCAGTGCATTTACCTCTTTCCTGAATAGATTTGGGCCTCAGCCTATGACAGTATATAATTTTAGAACATTATTTTCAAGCCATCTAATATGCATATCAGCATGAAGAATATATGTATGATAAAAGAAAAATGAATGAAAATATTAGTGGAAATCAGTAACAAGGGCTTAGAAAGTTACTCGTGAATCTTCTTTAAAGCTTTACATCTCTACAGCGCTAACGTTCATTCCCATCTGTCAGTTTTATACTCACTCGAATCATGTATCTATAAGTTTAAGTAGTGCACGTCATTTCGCGTTCCCAGTCACTCATAACAAGATCATGAGCTCATTTGGAGAGAGAATCATTTGAGCTTTCTGTCCATTCATCACAATTCTTTACAAAAACTGGTAGCTTTGTTCTGTTTCCTGTTTAATTCCTAATTCAGGTTCTCCTGGGTTGGGTCCCAAACTTGCGGCGCGTATTCAAGGTAATTCACTTATTAGTACGAAGTAGTACTACTTTTTTCATTTTTAACTTGAATATTTCCCGATCTTTCTTTTGGGGAGTACGAATGTTCTTGAATTTAGCTCCGAACATGCTCCTAACGTGATTTTCCCATGTGAAGTCCAAGATTAGTGGGACTGAAATGTATTTAACTTGGTTCGTTGTTTTCATGCCAACTACTCCGAGTCTATTGGTGTGAGGGTGTATGGATTTCTTTCCCCATAAATTCATCACTGCGGATTTTATTTCTGATTGCTTTGGAGACCACATTCCTGTCATCAGGCCCTCAAAATTGTTGAGATGACTTTAAATTGACTCTTTTTTTATCTGGATCTCGGCAGATGGCCGTATCATCAACAGTAACTTTGCTGTTCCCGATGACTTTACAATTAATTTCATTGATTTTGATGAAAAAAGGAGAAAACAGATGCTTTCGGGAAGCCTAAGGCTACGTTCACGAAATCGAAACGAAATCCAATGTTTTTATTCCTAGTTAATCAAAAAGGTCAACATGCAATCCTTAATTACTATACTCTTAGAATCACAGTTTGTTTATCAGTGTATTATTTAGTACTTAATCAACCCTATCATTAGGCCTAAAAATGTATTGCCTAATTGTTTCATTAATTCCCGAAAATTTTGAACTTCGTAGATGGAAAACCCAGGGTTTTTTTGCAAGACTTGCACTTTTGGAACCCGCATAAGGTTTTTGAAAAACTTTTCTAGGAATTTCAACTGGTTAAAATAAAAGACTGATGTATTTTGAGTGAGATGGCTGTTAATAATCATTACCGATGGTATCTGGTTTTCTAGGCATCTCTTCCTTATAATTCCCGTTACTCCAGCTTCAACATTCTACTTTTGCATTCTCTTACCCCTCCTCTCGCTTTTCAATTATAAATTGCATTTCATTACAACTGAGCCATGGTCTAAATCCGAATTCGACAACGGAATGCAAATTCAACGCAATCATTTCCCAAATCCAAGTTAATGACGTTGTTCCTCCATCCAGCTACGACCACAACGTAAACCAACTGGTATCGACCAGTTTCTTTCGCTGTTTTCCGTGTTTACGCCTATGATGGTGCTTGAACACGGCGTTAGTTACCATCAGGTTCTTTCTCCTGCAAATCGATTGCTTTCCATCCGCAACCGTTTCAAATCCTTTAATCGTATTCTCCTGCCTCCCTCCCATCACTCCACTTGCCTACCACTTCGTTCCATTTACCCATCACTATCGAATTTTTTCTTCTTTGCTCTAGTCTAATGATTTCTCCAATAATTGTTCAAAAAGTCTATCTAATTCTTCCACCCTGTGTCTAACTGTTGGCAAGCTCACCCGGAATACCCCTAGATCGTTCGGCTTTCATTATAACTTTACCAATAACATTTTCACACTACCCTGCTTTATATTCATCATCCTTCTCCCAAGTTTTTTTTACTAAGTACCACGGTTTATCTACTTTAACTCTCCTCCCCCTCCATACATTACTGTATAACTATCGCTCCCGTGACCCTTACTGTGTCCGTATTCACATTTCCGCCTCACCTCACACCAAACTAACATACCTTCCAATGCAACGATTTCAGAGTGTAAAAATCATTCGCCTTGACTGGGATTCGAACCCAGATCCCTCAATATCCGGTCGAGTGCTTTAGCCACTTAAGCTACCGAGGCGTCCTCTAAAACTCTGAAATTTTGGGGCTTTTAAAGGAACAAGATGTTGTGACGAAATACCGTACATACAATGTCACAGGCATTCGTAGTGGTGCGCAAGGCGCCACAGTCCACGAGGTTAAAGCCAACTTTAAACACTTATGGTGTTTTCACTTTGACAAATTCCAAAGAAACTGCGGGAGATGCCGCAACAGTAACTTTTAACGGAGTCATCCGCTAATGTGCATTTCAATGCAACGATTTCAGAGTGTAAAAAAATGCACATTAGCGGATGACTCCGTTAAAAGTTACTGTTGCGGCATCTCCCGCAGTTTCTTTGGAATTTAACATACCTTCATTTATTTTCTCCATTTCTCTTTTTATCTTCTAAACTTACGCGTCCTTAGTTTTTTCCGACTATTAACAATGTAAGTAACTAAAATCACCGCCTCTTTTAAAGGTTGTGCTCCTTTTGTCAGGTTTCCTATCCACTGAAGTCAATCCGTCTGCCCGAGGATTTCGACGATGGTGACCATTCTCAGGATACGACACCAGGCCCACTGGTTCAGTCCCGTAGTTTTCAAGATCAATTATGCATTTATTGATTTATCAAATTGATTTTATGGTAAAAATTACGAAGACATCACCCATTTCCTTCTTGATTATTGTTTTTTTAATTTATATGCCGCTCGAATAGGATGAATTTGCGGCCTCTTGGCTGAGTGGACCTGATTCTTCTCCCTCGATCCCTTAAACCTTTCGATCTAGCTGGCATGAAGGATTAATAGCCATTGACCTTTCCAGCGCGGCATTAATTGTCATCCAGTCGCTCAACCCCACATTTCAACGTGGGAGCCCATGGGAGGTATTTTCGTGGAATGTGATTTCTGAGTTCTTTTCGGCGTGTGCCAATTTACAGATTTAGGATGGGAAAATTTTTTCAGTCAAGCAAACTAGATAGCATTCATGAATTCAACATTAACACAGAGCTTCCCGGAAGTAGGTGCGGATTCTAATCACAATTTAGTAGTTATGAAGTGTAGCGTCCGATTCAAAAAGATATGGCAGGGGAGGTGGGTAACGAAATAGAAAATAGAAGCATCAATTGGATTACAAGGAAGGAGTATCAGCAGGCTGTGGTGAAAATCACGAGTGAGGGAAAGAAGCCGAGTAATTTCGAATAAAAATGGGGATTTTTTTATCAAGGGATGTCGAAGGCCTCAAAAGAAACTATAGGAACTTAATATTTTCAGTGGTATCTCGATCCCTACTTGAGGTGCTTTGTGGAGGGCACTTTGAGTGAGTACGTCGTCCGTCGAATGGGACTTTAAGGTGCGGACTCCTTGGCGCCTTCCGTTAAGAGTAGTCTAATGCCGACGCCGGGTTTCTTTCCACCCTTCATCCTTTCCTGTCCATCCCTAATGGCTCAAAATACCTTAGCTGTTGATCGCCTCCTCTAAATACTACTACTATGAACTGTAATAGGAAAAAGACATAGAAATCATGGATTACGAATGAGATGATTAGAATGATTAATGTGATAAAGAAATGGAAGAATGTAATTACAGAGTTAGGTATTAGGAAGAACAGAGAGTTGAGTTATGAAATGAAAAGGGTAGCGAATAATGAAAAAGAAGCATGGTGAAAAGGTGGTGCGAGAATATGGAAAGTTTACAGAGGAAGGCTGAAATTGGTGTGATATACAAAAAGGTTAAAACACTATCGGGAATTAAGAAGGGAAGATCTATGCTAACACTTAGAGATAAGGCGGGTAAGATCATAGGTGACACAGGAAAGATCCAAGAGAGATGGAAGGAATATTACGAAACAGTGTGGTAAAAAACTTAGGTCCAAGAGGTTAAACATAGAAAAAGAATACGACGTAGACGAAGATAGCTTAGGTCCCGGCTTACTCGACGGTGAGATAGAAAGGGCATTAAGGGAGATGAAATTCATTATAGCCGTGGGGGCAGACAATATTTTAGCTAAACAACTTAAAGGTTTAGGAAAAAGTGGGAGGGAGAGTTTTTATGGACTAATTCGAAGCATTTATGAGAGAGTAATTTGGCCGGAAGACTTTGAGAAATCAGTGTTAGTTCCTATTCCAAAAAAGGTAAAGACTACATCATGTGAGGACTACAGAACAAATAAGTTTGATTTCTCACGCAGCTCAAGTGGTTCTTAGGATAATCAATAAAAGGATGAAGAGCGGGGCAAATTATTACTTAGGAGATGATCAGTTTGGGTTCAGGGAGAGGAGAAGAACGCGTGATGTCATTGCAATAATTACATCACTAACGGAGAGGAATATAGAATACAATCAGGACGTATTTGCCTGTTTTGTAGATTTCGAAAAGATGTTTGATAGAGTGAATTGGGAAAAACTAATGTACATTGTAGAAAATAAGATTATATTGAAATGATAGGAGACCTATCCGCAACCTGTACATGTCTCAGACTACTCAGGCGCGAGTGGGGGACGGAGAGTCCAGATGGGCAGTTTAGGAAGAGGTGTAAGGCAGGGTTGCCCATTATCATTGACACTATTCAAAGTATATGTGGGGGAAATGATTAAAGAGGCATGGTAATAACAGGAAAAAGGAATCAAGTCCGTGGGGAATACATCAATAAGTTTGGTTCGGTAATGATCAAGCTTTCATTTGTCAGTCAGCCGATAGGCCAATGGGTTGTAAGCATTGCTGAGTGGATTAGAAACTCAGTGTGATAGATATGGGATGAACATCAACATAAATAACACAAAGATTATGCGGTTTTCCAGAAATAAAAAGGCCAAACTGAACATTAAAATAGGAGGGCAAAAACTAGCGCAGGTGGAACAGTTCACGTATCCTGGAAGTGTTTTGGACCAAAATGGTCAAAGTAGTGGGACATAAGGAAAATAATTGCATTAGGCAAAGAAGTGTTCACTATAAGAAGGTAATTGATGACAGGGACGTTGAGTAAGGATGTTAAAAAAAGGCTCGTTAAAACTTTGATACGGAGCGTAGTTATGTACGTTGCGGAAATATGGTCATTGAAGTAGGATGACAGACGTAGATTAGAGGCTTATGAAATGTGGGTGTGGAGAAGGTTAAGTGGACATTAAAGAAAACTAATGAAAAGAAGGGTCGGGTAAGGTGGGGGAGGAAAGGATATTGCCGGGAGAAATCATAAAGAGACAGCAAAAATGGATTCATAGCATATTGATTGGAAGTGGGATGTTGAAGACTGTGATTGAGGGGAGAGTGGCAAACGAGGAAGGGACAGGAATAGAATAGATATGCTGGACAGAATGAAGGGAGGAAGGAAGTATACAGAGATGAAGAGGGTCATGTTTAAGAGTAGGATGTTGGGTTGGGTTGTGCTAGGAGAGACAAGAGAATTATCTGGTTGCTGCGTCCATCAAAAGTCTCCCTTAACCGGTAGATTACCTTTAATAATAATTGAACACGCCGGAGTGGATGTTTATAACTGGCCCCCAGCTTATAGACTACAAACGTTTTCTACATCTCTAGCTTGTATATCTCACCCTGCATGCAGCCCCGAGGGCGTTAGCAGGGATGATAAGTCACCAGCGCACCCAGAGGAATTACTTATGATACATGGCATTCGAGAATTACAATTCGTCGAGAATTATACTTTCTACTGTTGCGGGCTCGAATTCTGCACGAGAGAATCATGATTCCCTCAATAATTTCTGCTGTCAACGTCCCTTGACTTTCCGATGTGGTCTCTCCCACCTAAATAATGCAGCGCTAGGATTATTCTTTGTGTTGAGTTAAACTCAAATGAGTTGTACTATTCAAACAGTCTCTTCCGGTCGGAGTGGTGTATATTTACAGGGTCGCACCCAAAAGTGGTAGGACTGATTTTCTCTGGCGCGAACGGAGCGGTGGAGGGGAGTCTGCATGGCAGGGTAAGGTGGAGGGCTTCTTCTCCTTCCCCCTGATGAAAAGGTAGCTCAAGGGACGACGTTTTGACTCGATAAAGGCCGTTAAAGAGGCTTCGACGAGGGTCATCAACGGCATCCCCAAAGAAAATTTCCAGCGGGCGTACGGGGAATGGGAGCAACGTTATACTAAGTGTGTAGCAGCTCAAGGAGCATACTTTGAAGATTATTAAGTCGACGTAAGTATATCGTCAATAAAATTCTTGTAAAAATATCAGTCCTACCACTTTTGGGTGCGACCCTGTAGAAGGGTACTAAGAGGGTTCAACCCTGAGTATCCATGCAGCCAACTTCATGATCAGGAAAGGGCCGGCATACACCCGAGGGTTCGAGGGAAACCGGGAAAAAACTCACACGGAACGCCTAAAATATTCAACCATTACCAATACGTAAGAATCTAAATACAGACAATAGCCATTTTCCAGTCTTTCAGCACTTCAACTTCCGATAAGGGCTAATTTAATGTGGTGCATAAATGATGCAATTTATGGTGATAACTCTTTCAGTTCTCCCTTCCAGCATGGAATCCCTCCAGTACATTTTCAGGTTTCCATAACTTCATGATAAACCACAAGGTGGATCAGGGAAACGAACTGGGAAAGGAACTGGCTTGGTTTGATATTTCCTCTTTTCTTACCAATGAACACCAAACTTCGTACTGGTTACTCTAACTTGGAGATGAAATTCCATCAACTAAATGGATTCGACATAATTTTGAGAGTTTGCTTTTGCTGGTTTCCGTGTGTGACATCGAAATAGGAGGTGCTTATGTGGGTTTTCCTTCAATCGTGATGGGCATTCGTGCGCGCTTTCATTCTTTCTCTCAGACACCGCAGACAAAACGATTGAAGCATGTGACCGGTCTCGGTTCCGCTATCGCATGTTCGGCGCAATGAAATAGCTCCCGGGAAATTGGGGGCGAAGGGAGTGGTGGAGAAGGATGGTTGTTAGGAGGGGGTATGTGAGGGAAGGGGGGGTGTTCGAGGGGAGAGAACGAGGTTATGGATAAGGTGAGAATGTGAGGAGGGTTGAGGCGAAGGGAGGAGAGAATGGGAAAGGGACTTCGGGGGGATTTTTTGTAGGGCGCTGGAGAGGGGGAAAGGGGAGGGGGCGAGGGGAGAGATGGGCGGGAAGGCACTATCGGAGGGAAATCAGGTGGTGAGCCATGCATCAGCGCTCTCTCCCCCACAGATATATCTCAGGACCCTTCGATGAATTTGGCCGGTAACCTCATTGTTGCCAATGCGACAGGGACAAGACTCCAGGAAGGGATCCAGAATGAGCCCCGGCTGGATCGAAGAGCAGGAAAGGAATGAGGGAGGGATTCTACCGGGAGAAAACTGAGAGATGGTGATTAAAGATCGAGATGGATATGTTGGGAAGACTTTTTAAAATAGAGTGCTAAGACTGCAACACTGGAACGACATTACCCCGATCCTGGAACTTTTCCAGCCTGGTAGCCGGGCAAGGGAAGCTAAGAAGCTGAACTCCAGGCTGTAAAATAACATGAGCACAGTAAATGTAGCTTTGATATAGATTCATTATTTCATGCACGAGTACGTATATGTATGTCGTTTGATCCCAAATCCACCGAATCCAGATGTGAGATATTTATGTCAAATAATGCCTAGTTCTCGCTATTACATTACACACCTTAGCAGAAAATGTACGATATTCTAAAAAATGTGCATATATTTTGACTGAGGTCTCCATAAAATCCATCTTTGCAGCAAAAGGCACCCAATACATCTTTGAATGTAGCGAACATAGTTCTTCAAAAAAATTTGATTTCTAATCTTTTTAAATCAAGCTACATACAAAATGCTTTAAATTGTATAAAGTGCTTTAGTTTGCAGAAATTCCAAAAGAATAGAGGAGAAAAAGTCAATAAGGAGCACGTTGAGGACGAGAAGAATGAAATGTACTCAGAACACCCTGAGACCTTATGAACTTCTTAGGAACATAACAGAAGGGAAAGCGACAGGTAAAGCGCCTGGAGGAAGGCAAGCATGTTGGGCAGTATCGATTATTTTTGACAAAATACAGCACGTAATGGTTAAGTTCGTTTTTGTAGATTTTTCATACAATAAATCAGAAAGTTCGTTCGAAGGTTTCCGCGGCGACGAGTAGGTGATTTCCACATTTTTCGGGCTGCGTCCGCGTATGTCGTTTAAATGTACAACAGTTTCGCCAGCTATCCTGCTGGCGTCCTCAGGTCAAGGATGAAAAGAAGCTTGTTGTCCCGTCTTATATAGGAAAAATCCGGCGCCAAAACTGGGAAATTTCTTGGCCAATCAGGGAACGTCCTCATATTTGCGCGGAATAATTCTTTTCCACGCACTGTGGAGTGGATATCCATCTCCTCGTGTACCAAGTGCCATGCTCCTGTGGCAAATGGTACATCGGTGAAACATGCAGAGCGCTGAAAACACGCATGAGTGAACACCAGAGGGCAACCAAGGCCAAACAGTTTAGAGCATCGGCCATCGCTGAGCACGCCTGGAGTGAACCTGGGCACTCTATTCTGTTCGACGACGCTAAAATAATAGCGAAAGAAGGAAAATACTTCCAGAGAATAATCAGAGAGGCCATTGAAATCGTTAAAAGGCCAGAAAATTTTAACAGAGAGGATGGATATCCACTCCACAGTGCGTGGAAAAGAATTATTCCGCGCAAATATGAGGACGTTCCCTGATTGGCCAAGAAATTTCCCGGTTTTGGCGCCGGATTTTTCCTATATAAGACGGGACAACAAGCTTCTTTTCATCCTTGACCTGAGGACGCCAGCAGGATAGCTGGCGAAACTGTTGTACATTTAAACGACATACGCGGACGCAGCCCGAAAAATGTGGAAATCACCAAATCAGAAAGTGTTAAAAAAGGAAGGTAGGAATTTGCGAAGTCAGGGCATTGATAAGAGATACTAGACTCATAGTCCGGCGTCTCATGCAATGTCCACTGCACTTAACCTCATCAATTATAATAAGTCGCATTTTACAAAACATAATTTGGGTCAAAGTTGACGATGTTTCCTTGTGAAGAAGATGTGAAAAAATTAATTTTGCTTGCAATTTAGTAAGAATAATTTATGGCATACGATATGCACATCTCAAGAGGCTACTTTGATTAATCTACATGAGTCATATAAGTAAAGTATTTAATTACGCGAAAAGGGATTGTATGACGCCCAAATTACTGTTAACATTTGCTGCTACAGGATTTCATTCCAAAGAAAATTTTTTGATACTGGTTTTTATGCTTCAAAATAGAAACAATTGTCCATCCTTAAAACATTTATAAGTAACTTTTGGAAAAATCACATTCAAGTGGAGATCCTAAGGAGAATATAGTGACAGCTTCTCTAACATTTACGATATCATATTTGAAAATTCTGAGAGACGATATTTTTACGCATGAAAGACACTTCTTAGTAGACAGCGCGATATTGGTGTTTTTCTGAAACCAGCAAATGAAGTTGTCGGAGAAATGTTTAGCTGGAAGCACTTCGAAAATTATAACCTAATTTTACCCCTGATAGTAACTCTGATTTACCCTCTGGTCAATGGAACTATTAAGTACTATTAAACTTGTGCTAAGAAAACTATAGTTAAGAAGATCATATAACAATAATGGTTGGAGTCCACGGTCACGCCAGCTGACGAGAACATTGTTCATCGGACTGCCTGGTACCCATGGTCATTTCATTCACTCTGAGGTATAGTTATACATTTCTTATCGCACATATTTTATAGAGTTGCAACGCCAGAGCACATCAACCGATAATGGATCACCACATAAAAAGAAATTCTTTTTGATATAATGAAATTATCTCCAAGGTAAATTCTTTAAAATAATGCGTTATTTAACCATTTATCGGAAATAAATTAAACGCGAAATCAATGAACCACCAAGGATCATGTATTTAAATCCGAAAAAACCGCAATCTTAAAAGATATAAATATCAATTTATTAAATAAATGATCCCCCCTTCACATCAGGAACACTATCTTAGTTGAGCTTTAGTTAAAGGTCAACGAAACAAAGATCATTTTCATGGCATAGATTTCATGGCATTTTTCCCGATACAAACTCTTTTCCCTTAATCGCTACTCCGTGAAATAAATGGTTTATTGTGGATCGTAATTCCGATTATACAACTTCTGTAAAGGATCACAAGGACGGAATAAAGGGGTATTTAGACCCGACTACAACATTCGAGGCTGATGAGAGTACAAAATAATTGACGTTGCCAAACGAGAAGGGGAGTTGAGCTGTGTAATTTCGGAGTGCGCCTATTGCTCCAATTATTATGCTAATCACGGCAGAATGGGTCTTAGGGATAGCTTTCGACGGTCGTCGGAGGGACGGACGCCACGGACGGTCGCGTCGACCGAACTCCCGCCTCGTGTGAAGGAAAGAAAGGGCTTCGCCGTGAAAGAGGCGTCTGAGTGAGATGGAATCGTCGCCGCTTCGATCCGCTTTCATGTCCCTGATTGGAGAAGGCCACCTGGACGCGACGGGGGGAATGAAACGAGGCGATCTCCCTCGGAGGCACGTGAAAAAAAAAACAAATGGCAATCAAAAGAGTTCCGTCGCTGTCCTTTACACTCCATGTCAACAGGAAGAGCAACGTGAAGGATTATAGACGGGAAAATTTAAATGCGAGGTAGCTGAAGAGGTTTTCAAAGCACTAGTCTTCATCCTCACAAAGTCCCGACGAGAAAAAGCTTTCATTAAAATACTACAATTACTTCTTTATTAAATTATATACTTTTTAATTGAGTAGGCTCATGGCATGAAATATGTAAAATTATCTGAGGAAGTCGATCATTTATCTAAGAATGCACGCTATGGATCCGCACCACTATGAATAGGCGATTTTATGTACAGAGTAGCAAAATATCTTCTGATTTAAAACTATATTCATGCTAGGTAAAACTGAGTAAAAGTAGTTTAAGGATGCTGCCAGAATGGTGATCAATACTTAAATCTAAATCTTTTTCACGTTTGTTATAATTATGGGGGTCTAAACTATTTAAATTGTGAGCCGTACACACTAAACACGACAAGGTTATAAGGTTGCATGCCTCTTAGTAAATGTTTCATGGTAAGATATGTTTCTTGGTAGGTAAATCATAAAATGCGTCGTATTTAATTTTAATGCAAACGGAAAGAAAAATACAGCTTTGTTAATTAAACTCAATGTGGAATTAACAAATCTGTATTTTTCGTTCCGTATTGGATAAGTTACACAAATTCAAGCTTCAAACTACGAAGTTTATTTTGATACTAACAATTAGCTTGTAAATATCCCTCGTAAAGATTCTACTGGATATAATGACTAATGGTGGAAGACTGACAAGCTTTTTCTCATTATGTAAGAACTAAACTACATCAGACCTGACACTATATCGTATATTGAGCATTTATAATAACTTGTCAGTCTTCCTGATTTTATTACACGTCACTCACGTCACCGAGAGATAGGGTTAAATCTACTGGAAAAGGTATTTACTTCTGGAGAAAAGAATGGAATGTGCATGCCACTTGATTCTGTGCAATGAATGAATAATTTTAATCGAATTTCCATATGTAATATGAGTAAAGATTAAGAAAGCATGGAAATAGTTCAAGAGTTTCAACTATATAGTATTTCGAAAGTATCAAATTCAATTTGCACCAAACAAAGTTGAGCCGAAAGTAAATCGTGCTAAGGGAAAATTTCGAAAATTTTAATGGGTCGCAGAGAAACCAGAACGATAAATGGAAAGATAGTTAATCTTAAAATAGAACCTCTCTCCCTAAATTTGTCATTGGAAGGGTCAGAATTGAAGGTAATGTAACAAGGGTTCGCAATATGGGCAAATTTCTAGTTATTTCTGTTGATAAATAAAATGAACGACTGAGCATGTTTACCACTGCGTGAAAGCTTAATTTTGAAACGTGGTATAAAGCGTGAGCTGAACGACCTTGCTGGGTTCATGGTATGAAAGCAAAACTTAAATAAACGATATTCTCATAACAATGAAGACAGGATAAACGATGTGGGTGCTGGGCTTACGACGATACCTCTGAGAACTGACGGTTGCGTATTCAAGAATGCAAGGAGTGAAAAGGCGTTATATTGAGGCTTGAGAGACGTGGCAACGCTGAAAGAGCTAAAGAAGCCATTCCAAGGGAGAATTTCTCTGAAAAGTAAAATAAAGACGGGTCAATGAGCTCTCAAGTTTTGAGAGTGTTGATATTATCGTTTAAATGGAATAATACCGATATTTTTTCATTAAAACGTCTCGTCAAATTGCAGAGGGAAGACATTCATTGACAGCATCATTCATTTTGTGAACGAAGGCCTCGAGATAACCAATATTACTTGGCGTTGATTATTTTATGAAGATTGTTCGAAGAAAGAAACAGTTAATTTCAACGCACGGGCGCACGTACTCATGGAAAAAATTACCCCTTTATTTCCAAGATCTCCTTAACCACCGAAAGGCAAGATCACAGATAGGTATCTAGTTGTAAAAAATATACTGGAAAGAGAACTCTGAAATTTCTTCAAGGATAGTCGATAAAAATAAATTTGTGAGATTCTGCGGAGGCTTTCCCAAGGCATTACTGGTTTAATCTGTTAAAGCGAAATCAAAACATGCCATAGCCGGTATCCCGTCTAATCTAATGAAATTATTTATTAATCATGACTACCAATTAAAGGAGGAAACTGCCGACTTTATTCGGTACCAACGCGCTATCTTGGTTTTTAGAACACCTATTTCTGCCTATCTACATTTTACATATAAAAAAACCATTTATAATTCATTTAAAATTCGAATAATATTTTATTCTTAATATTATATATCTTATTTCTTCCATGATCTATTCTCACCCATATTAAAAATTACTTCTTTAATAAGTTTCACGATGGCCACAAAAATATTGAACAAATGCTCAAAAATGTAAGGAAATATGATAGTTTATTTCAGTAAATGTGCCAAAAACGACAAGAACTCATGAATCAATCCAATCAATTCGCTCGACTAAAGTTAATTAGAGAACCAATTATTTTCGGTGAGGTGGCTGAACCAACCTAATGACGTCACATTTCGTTTAAAAAATCATTTTTCGTGAGAGTTCTAAATTAATTATGCGAAAAGTTCTTAGCATGGCGAAAACTATTTTAACGTTTTATTGAAAAGAAAGGCCAGTTTTCACCATAATTGAACCCGCTTGGCTTATTGGCGTACATCGAACGGGCTTCTTTTTCAAGGCCTTCGCAATTGTTGGGCCTAATAGACGGTACTTTAGCAGACGGCGCATGTCGTTGTACAACTTCCACAGAGCACGTTTGGAACAAAAGCACCAGATTTTTATGGACATTTCTCCTGAACCCAGCATCCAAACGGCTTGATTAGTACCCTCACCTCAGCTCCACGGGGGTTCGAGAGCGAACTTCGGCGAGAGGAACATTTTGGTGGAATTAGAGTGCTGTAGGACGAAACGTTTTGGAATACCGTGGCTATTTACTGGTGACCTAACCCAAAGGATAGATGTTAGTTTAAAAAAGGTATGATGTATGATGTGTATTAAAAATTTATAAAGAGTGCTCTCCTGGTATAACCGCGATGAAAATATGCTTATTCGACTTTTCTGATATTTATGCATGCACATATTTATAGAAAAATTTATTAAATATGGACGTGTTACGGCGTTGGTGCTTGGAAAATCAGCCGCTTGGCTATAACAGAAACTGTGATATTCCCGAAAGAGATGGCGAAAATGCATTTGAGTCGGTGGATTTACTTAAAGTTTGTTTCATAAATATATCAGTTTTGTACCATTTTCACCAGGAACCGACCATGTGGCAGTATTCCAAATATGCATGCTTGAACTTTTACTTTGCATAAAATACGTTTTTAAGCTACCTTAAATTCTTCGGGGGAAACACTTTTGTGTACATTATTTCTGTGTGTATATACAAATGAGTCACGGAATACTTTGTCAGTTGATGAGTTTCAAAGTATTATAAATGATACTCGTTAATTTTTCATAAGCTTCCTCTAGTCATCGCGATACTTAAGATATTCTCAAAAATATTGAAAAACTATGGGATGGGGAGTGATTTCCCCTCTCGCCCCTTCTGTATTACTCGCCAAACTACAAAGAGATAGAGGCGAGGAAGTTATTAATCCTTCGATATTCAAAAGGAATATTAATTCAATGAGGCCAAGAGAGAATAAAATACTGGGAGCTAAATTAAAGTTAAGAGATTAATGAAAAATGAATGAGGCACGAACCATTTATGGCCATGGAAGATGAAGCTAGCGAGATTAAAATACAGCTAAATGTCTAATTCCGAAATGAGAAAAATATCCCATTCTATCCAAAGACCAAATCTAGCCCTAAAAATCACGACATGCTTAATGAAGAAAAGCAAAAGAGAGGAGATGTATGAGTACAAATACTCTCACTGTGAATTGTAAAAAGAATAGAGTTAATATTTCATTTATAATTTTTCATGAATGCGAAACAAGCATGGTCTCCATAGTCGCACGCGTTATTTAAGATAGATGTGTAAATAGGGATATTGAATAATTGATTATAATTAGCGACTGTGACTTAACAACAATCAGGATACAGAAATGATGACGAAAAACCCAGCGTTGGCACTGGCGGTGGCCTTTTTATCGGAATAAAAATATTTCTGAGTTCTATTCTCACATTCCAAGAAACTGCGAGAGATGCCGCAGTAACAGTAACTTTTAACGGAGTCATCCCGTTCAATGCGAACGATTTTTACACTCTGAAATAGTTGAATTCTATTCTCACAGTATAAAATCTCGTCCGACGTAGGGAATTTAATTTTTGAAACGTCCAAGCTGATGACCGTGAGTCCGAAGGGTTTCCCATGACATAAACAGTCGTCGCATGAGCCTAGTCTCCCCATGTTGCGGGTCCAAGACTCAACTCCGGGCACCTGAGCCGTAGAAGCTCCAGGACGGATCGAAGACCTCTGCCATAGGGTGAACAATCCTTCTTCCATGGATTTGACCGCATGGGGAGCATCTCTAAAATAAAAAACCGGCATTTCCAAAGCGTCTGCTTTTTTGTAGGTTCTATCATACTACGGAAGACAATACCACGCCTTCCAGTTCAGAGAGATTGATCGCAAAAAGGTTAGGTTTAAGATGCATTTTTTCCGATTACAATATCAGAGATGAGCAGCTGCGATCTGCATCAAATAGGGAAATAATTGCTTCAATACGTAAAAGAGACTTAGTAGGTTAAATTATTTTTTATTTTCTTTCAATTTCATTTTACCTAGCTACTGGAATTACCTATTACCTGTTTCTAAGGTGTTCGCGTTTTTTTTCCTTACGCTGTTGATAGACAGGAATTTTTTCATTCAGCTTGTATTATCTCCCTACTACCGTTCATGGTCCTATCTCTGCATATTGGATATAAATACTTTTTCATTGCGCAATATGACAGAAATGTTTTTGTAACTACCAGTCTTTCATGCACGGTACGCGATCACGTCTGTGCATTCCTGGTGTGGATATGTAGTGTGGGTTTCTCGGAAACCCCCACTATCGGTTAACTCTCCCAAGGAATGCCCCCTAGCATATCAGACAATGTATGGTGATGTAGCGCGGGTTTCTCGGGAATTAAGACGAAACTGTCCGCTACCCAATTCCCTTGTTGCTACAATGTTGTTACTATGTAGCTACTTTGAAGTCCCTCCCCCCGAAGGCGCGATGCTATATAATGCTATATAAAGCGAGACGCTCCTGGAGTGGGGCCCCCATTCCTTACCCCCGATTCCTCACCTGCTACCCTGTTTCTGAGTCCGTCGGTCGTGGGCTCCTATAACCACAGCAGAGATGCCCAGCCTTGCCCTGCTCGATCGTCCCTACTCCCCGGTGCCTGAGCACCTTTGCTTGATAAGGGTTAAATAAAAGACGCATAAACTGTATACGACTCTCTCATTCTGTGCCACGCTCCCACCAATGATGTCGCGGCCGCCAACCACGCGACAGATACACCCCATCACATCTCCGCTCTGGACCAGCCATGGGCCTGATACCCGGTCGGTAGAGATATACTCTTATTCATTCGAAGGAAACCCTCAAGGACATGTTGCTGAAATATCTACGTAGAAATTGGAATATTCTTTATCTCCTACTAACATGGGGAGATTTTTTGAATAAAATTAAGCCTGATTCCATATAATTTATTCTAAGAATTGAAAATTTACCTCATTGCAAAATATTAAACGAGCGAATGCGAACATGGTACTTCGATTCAAATAACTATCATAGTTCAAACAATTTCGAATACATTCAAAACTAAATAAATAAATGTCAACAAAATAATGAAATAACATTTTCTATGAATTAGCAATCAAAAATATAATATTTGAATAAAACTTAAACGACTCATAATAGAGCTTTCCCTTCATTTTTTAGAGCTCTCTTAAAATCTCCAAATAATTATGTGAATCTGAATTCCACTCTCAATATATACTGTACGAATATTTGCAGTTTGTAATCATAATGAATATGTTCCTTTTAATAACGTCTAACGCATATATTGCCATTTTTGACCCATCGTAATTTCACAAACAAATTTCTCGTGCCAGCTTAAAACGAGAAATTTAAATTTCGATTACATTTCATTGTACAGAATTATATTACAGATTGATATTTAATACTGAAATATAAACTAATTCGACACTCTTTAAGGGTCTAGTTTTAGATGCCATGTCTGGAAATTCACTTCATTGAAGGTAATAATGATCTGTTTCAGTTAAGTCATGAATTTAATGAGATTTAGTTTTTTAACAAGTTTTTTTTTAACTGATTGCATTCAATTGAGAAAATAAATTTGTTCACGCAAAGTAGTAAAATTATGATTCTGTTTTCATTCATATATTTAAAAAAGTAACAATGGTAATTGTATGATTGAATTCTTCAGATATTCAGGACAAGAGAAGAATTTGTATGGAAATGCCGTATGTCTCGCCCTTCAGAAAACCAAAATACTTCAAAACTCCATTAAGGCAGGGGAAGAAAAGTAACGAGCAAGGATGCGAATCAAGAAAGATAAAAAAGGAAAGAGACTTATACAATGGCAAGTGACCTTTCAATGCTTTTGTGTTGGTTAAAGTTATCAATCCACGACAGGCAATAAATGTGACGCAGGAGAAAGGACGTGGGATGGATTAAAATGAAGATAGGGGCGAGATGAATACGTAACGGTTTCTGAATTTCGGCGTTTCGAATTTATTCATTCTGAAAGGAAAACTTTATTTCCAATCATCGATTTATTTTTTTTTGTTTTGTCTCAATGTAAGAGACAATCCGATATAAATAATGCAAACGTATATTTTTTATGCATTTTTAGCACATTCCGAGTTATTTCCTCCATATATTCGTATTCAAAGAAAGTATTCAATGGTCAAATTTAGTTCATTCAGATACCCTAAGATAAGTTGAAGAAACCTTTTGCTTACGCCGGAATTGCAAAATAATTCACTTAAACGTGCACAGGAGCTCTTTCGAATCCACTCCCCACATTAATAAAGGGTGTTTCACTTATGCTAGAGAAATCCCATTAAGGATGTTTCTCTTAAATATCAATAACGTAACACGTCTCTTTTCTTGAGCAAGAGGCGAATGAAAACGTATCCTCCAAATGACGTGAACGCCTCTCGTGATATGATTTCATCATAGCTTGACGTCATAAGAGGACGCAATAGAAAAAAATATTTCAATGCTCTTGCTTTAACTCTAAAAATTTCTGCGTATAACAAGGAACAAACACAAGCGCAGCTATTTTATCACGGTGGAGTCAAATCTTCGAGTGTCAATCGAGTAGTTACGGTAGTAGGCTGCTCAAGGATCTGCTTGCCCACTTTTCCTATGGTCCATACCTCTGATCCGTAGTGCCATGCTCCATGTGAAGGTTTTCACTAATTGCTTCCTTATTTGCAACCTCGGGTTCTTTGAGCGAAACAGTTACTTCTCCTTCGTGGATTCCTTCTTAGCTGGAGCTATTCTTTGCTCGATGTTAGTCGGCATACTTCCATCCCAAGCTATACAGCAGACCAAGTACGATCGATTTAAGGATTTTATTTGGTCTTGCTTCACTCCTCGAAGTGTGATATCAGCCTTCAGCTTCTCTCTTTCACACCCAAGGACTTTAGTTTTCTTCTAATTTATGGTCATATATTCCCAAAGTACGTACTTGTTCCATTGCATTCAGAGTTTCTTGCAGGTCCTCTCGCGTTTCTCCTGCTATTTGTATGACGTCTGCAAACCGGAGCATGTAAAGTTCGTCACCATTCGCCTTGACTCTTTTGCTGTTCAATTGCTGTGCTTCTTTTCTTGGCTCTTTTACGAGACACGTTGAATAGTTCTAGCGAGAGGTAGCGTCCTTCCCTAACTCCTTTGTTTATTTTAGCTTCTATTTTCCTTCCGTTTTTCATTTATATGATTGCTACCTGATCCTAGTAGAAGTACTAGATTTTTCTTCCATTTCGTAGCTCATTTCAACATCTTGTTTCATTCAACGTTGTTCACAGGTCTATTTCAATTCCACGATTGACACATATGATGCTTGTATGTTTGAACCAATCCTTCGTCCACTAACCTCAAGCTTGCCTTTCATGCTCCTCGGAATATTTTTTCTCCGATACTGCTGTGGTGGATTTCAGGTGATTAGTGGTTATTTGAGACGTTTCGGGGAGCAACTATACCCAGCAAGAGGCAAGAGATTATAATCCCTGCCGCTAAATGAGGGTGTTGTAAATCATAATGATGTTTCATATATATATATATATTAACTACAGGTCATACTGATAAAACTTCCTCTGAAGTCCTAAGTGCAATCCATAGCAATAATAAAACAAGGTCTTATCATATTACTTATTATTTCTATAGACATCGAATATCCAAAATTTTATACATGCACTAATGACAGAGTTGTAGAGTACCACCAGAAGAATTATGGAATAACGGTGCATAAATACATGTCGTTCTCACCAAAAGCTGATATCATGTACGCATAATTACAAAATACAGGTAGCTGCAATTGTCTTAACATAGTAGTATCTGCCCATATCTGTCCAAATGAGATCAATTAATTTGTGAGATAAACGGCCTAAATGGCATAATTTCGAAAATTAAGCACAAGAGCTAGAACATAATAAGCTCGAGAGGACGGTTGAAAAATTAATAGGAACCTCTTAGTGTACATTAAAACTTTGTATTCACATCGTATCTGTTTGAGAAATACGCATGAATGGGTGTTAAATCAATTCCATCAATCGTCATCAATACATGTACCGAGGTGACATGTTGACTCGCTGAGTCATGATACAACCTCCTTAAGCATCTTTGCATAGTTCAAGATGTACTTTTGACACTTTTTTATTCAACTTAGATTTGATTTCATTGTAGAATAGCCTTAAATATTAAGGAACGAATGAGCATTTACCCACTTCTTCTTAAAGTGCTCCGTTAGTTTTAGTATACTGCTGAATAAAACCCAAGTCAATGAGAGGTACGGTCAAAGCCCTGTATGAGGAGAGGTTTCCTAATTCTCTACGGGTGCAGACGACCTCTAAAAAAGTCATTTTAAGAAATACAAAAAAGAAAAGGATACAGAAGAGAGAAATTTTGGCACAGAATTGGAAAACTTTCCACGAGAGTGTTTAACCAGCGTCTCAGGAGCGATCAGGTTAGCGACATTATATCACGCCAAACTTTGGTGATTGTATACATGGTCATTCGTACATTTTTTTAAATACAATTTTGAGTTCAGCCATTGTGGTTTTGAGATGAGGATTCATTTTTCATATCTTCAGCAACGAGTTCTTATTAACCTACGAGATGATGAAGCATTCACTTTTTCAAGTGTCTATTTCACAATGTACACTGTGACACTTCAATAGTGCGTAAATATGTCATACAAACACAAAATACATGTGACTCAAAACGCCAACTGTGATTAAATGAGGTGTTCCCAAGTAGGTCAAGACGATTCGAGATTAATCGCAATATAAAAATTATGCTTTCGAGTAAGACTTTGCTCGAATGGCATAATTCCAGGCGTGATGAGGTGGAACAAAATTACGACCAAATGGTAAATATTTTACACGAGGGAAAGATAGTGCAGTGAATCAAAACAGGTCGCATAATAAATCTTATCTAGTGGAAAAGTATTACCATTTGATCATTATTAAGACTTTTCACTTTTGATTGAATTTTGGGTCTATGGTCCAATCTTCCACTAGGTTCATCTGCACAATGCTGAATCACTTGGTCCTTGTCTAGAAAGCAAATAGAAGGAGAGAAACGAAAATCCGTTTGCAGACTCTTGCAGCGAGTCTGACGCAACTATGCCATTAGAGTTGACCAATTCAAATACTATATGTTGGCCGTTCAAGGCCATTTCTCTATTAGTTTGCCTAGTCACCATTGGGATATTCCCTTCTCACCTTTAGGATAAGCAAACCACCAGAGTTTTATCCACATAATCTCATCTTTGATTGGATGTTTTCAATCAATGTTAATTAAATCCTTACTGTCGCTGCAAAAACCGATGAGATTTCTTTCCACCAGTATTTTCTTGTTTCCGTTTCCGGTAACTTAATTGGCTGGAGATACCTCAAGGAAAAGATTCTCTTGGACCTAGATACAAGTGCCAAGAATTTGTTTTGGTGAAGTTAGGAGGGTGGGTTAACATGTACCAAAGAAACTAATCCAACATTACCTGATATTCAAAGGTTTGTAAGAAAACTAGGACACCGTTAAGCTCGTGTTAGCACATGTGCGTTTAAATCAGACTTTTGCAGATAAGATATGCTTCTTTTAAGAATTTCATCTCTGTGATTTCGAAAAGAAAAATTAAATACACAGGAAAAACCTTCCCGTGGTGTCACTAGGCTTTTGAAATTTTTAACCAAAGCTATGATAAAATAAAACACGAATGAAATAAATATGAACAAATTGAGCAGCTTCAAGCGCGATGTGGTGGAACTCGAACAAAATGAATAACTGATCGTAGCACTTTTCCTATTGATAAAATTTATTTACAACCGGTTTTAATGTATTACAGATGCAATACATTAAAACTCGGTCGTAAATAACTTATATCAAGTGGAAAAGTGCTACGATCAGTTATTCATGAAATAACTATGATTATAATAAAAATGGGAAACACTTTCTTTCTTTTAGTTCTTTAAATTCTTATCGCAAAAATTACATCGCTGGAATGAAAACAACACTACCCAACGCAATTTAGCCAGTGAATGTATTTTAATGCTCAAAAGGACTACGTATGAGATCTCCTTGTGTCCTTAGTGCGGCCGGAGGTACGACTTGATTTTTTTTACCGCTGCAGTGCTAAGGCTACTCCTTCGCCCAGGTAAAATATTTCATGCAAACTGTAAAATTACCTCATCTATTGAATCATTTTAACTCACGTATGTCACCCCAGGAAACATGTCCAATAGAATACCTACTCAACCTAAAGTTTGGAGATTTTTTTTTTCGCGAAATTTAATAGTAGCGTAGTTCTCATTACATTATTAATTGATTTTGACTAATGCCGCATCAAACCGCAATGAAAAATGAAGATGACGAAATTTTCTCATCCATGTTGTATGGACGTTCAACCGCGCAGTCCATGGGACTAAAAGATAAAGTATAAAAGAGATTTCATTTAATCCATTAAAATTTTTTTCACAAACACGTAGTTATTAGTCGGCATTTGTATCCAAATGTCAGTCACTAGCAATCTCTATCCTTGATGAAACGAAATCAGGGGGAAAACCGCATGAGGAGGTAGAAAAGCGAGAAGGGGAAGAAACAGAGGGAGCGTGTAAAAGACGGATGGACGGAGAGATAAGGGGACCAAAATAGAAAGGGAAGGAGAGGGATAGGGACATGGGAACCTCGGCCAAGCGCGAATTAGGCGCCAAATGTCAACAATCTCCTCACTCTGCTGCGCAGATAAAAAAAGAAAGGGGGCCCTTTGAAAATTATGCCGGAACATCCAAGCGGACGGGAGTGAGTTTTCAAGTCGGTGTTCGCGAAGGTTTTATCTCCCTCGAATCTGGTGAAGGAGCAGATGTGAAAGAGGAGGGTGAGAGCGAGAGAGAGAGAGAGATAAAGACGGCCGAGCTTTCATTTCTTTGCGGGAGTAAAGCATCACTTCCTTGAGGAACCACCTGTTAAGGCATCAGGGTAAAATAAATACCCGGAAGAAAGGCGTCGTAATTACATTTGATTTCATTCGTTGTCGTCCTCTTGGTCTTGGCTCATAGGAGCAGATCCCCAGCAATCCCACCCCTCCCACACTTACTGACGCGCTGGCACGCTTTTGATGCCGTCTGAGACGGGGGGAGGCAAGGGAAGTCGAGCAAAACATTCGTGATTCGAATCTTAAGGAGTCAATAAGGTGACCTACGCGTAAATTCTCAACTGATAATGAAATATAATAGGGAATCTAAGGGGTACAGTATGGAAGACCCTTTAGTGAGAATAATTGAAACAGCGATGGAAGTAAAGTAAGATAAAATTACGGCGCAGATAGCTCTGCGCGCCAGGATAACCACAATACAAATAGTAATTAAAGAGAATATTTTTTAAATTAATCCTAGCATACGTCGGTATATTCAAATTAATAAAGTGATAGTCTAAATTTCCGACGAAAGTTTTCGAAAAGACACGAGCAGTTCAAGAAGATGGTCAAGTCTATTACTGGCGTCACACTTCTTTGAGGGAAGGCAAATATTCCACAGCTTTGAGTGACTAACTCCAATAAACGAACTCAAGTCGAATGAAACTACTACTTCCGTCTTTGCGGATACTGCTGGGATTTTAAATCAATTGCGGTTCCGCACAAATGGTGGTAAGCTTGCATGGCATAACACATGGTACATTCCATGCTGCTGTTCTGGGTATGAAGGATTGGAATGCTGGATGACTTCTATTATCTTTTCTATCTAAATTATTAGTTACGCAAAAGGGTCCGAACAATTAAAACTAAAAATAAATAACAAACAAGTGTAAAGTATATATAATCATGGGCGAATGAATGGTGAAAGTTTAAACAAAACAAAGAGAGAAAATAAATCGAGCCGAGTCGCATATAACGTTTCTATTGTGATATTTCATTAAATTTATCGAACGCGAAACTTGTAGTATCACGGATAAGAGAAATTGCGTCAGTTCAAGTTTTAACGTAGTTTCAATAAATAAATGTATAATAACGTCTGTTCCACATAGCCATGGATTACGTAACCATGAAGAGCCGAACCATAAATACGAGCTTTTTGGCTAAACTCGCTCTTTCCCACAATGCTCCACGGCCCCGCGATTTCTCGAAACGTCCGGATGGCGTTCTGCCTGGCAATGTTTTCCTCTCTCAGTGACCGTATGTCCAGGGAAATTGGTGCCATAAACTCTTATTATTTTTCTCGCCTTTTCGATCGAACTTTTGGCAGGAGGGTGACGCGCGCCCTCGCGCTGGCTTTCCCTCCCTCCTCCCCCACCAAGGAAGAGAGAGGCACAATGGAATATTCGGAGGGAGAGGAGGGCTGAGCCGGTGGGTGCGAGAGAGCCGTAATCGGAACATTCTGGCACGGACGAATCTCCGCCTAGGTGCGGCCATACACCATTAGCACCCGTCTAGCGAGTATTTTCGATGTTTTCGCTACGGATGGAATACGTCACGTGCTTACGTAACGTCATTGACATGTAACACCTTCCTTTCTAGCGAGTTTCGAGTACGCAACAGAGAGTAATAAGCGAAGGGATTTCTATACGTTAGATCGTCGAGACGAATCGTTTAACGAAACCCCAATTAGTGCATCATCATGTGACAATCGAGAAGTCAAAACCCGAGAAGAAGGGCAAATTATGAAAATACGTTCATGACTTCATTCCTCCAAGCATAATACTAAATAAAATTACACATAATATTTCGGTTCATACAACTTTTTCTCCAGGATTATTTGTAAAGGCTTACTAACTATTGAAATATTTTACCTGTAGATAACCTAGGAATATATTCAACATATTTTTATTTATATTTATTAATTAGCCCTTCCAGGATATTTCATATGTAACGGAGGAAAGAAGAAAGGTCCAGAAAAACTCTAAACATAAAATACAGGTACAAGTGATAGTTTGAAAAATCATCATTCGTTTACATTAATGCTTAGTTTCATAGAATTAATTAAATAAGAATTCAACTTACGCCAATTGTTTCTCTTCCGTTCGAGATATTCTGACAAGCAGTTAATACAAAACGTAGGCAACGGCAAATATGAACTGTTGTTGTACAGAATATTTAGATTATTCTCGTTTTGGACACGTTGGTTATCAAGATGCATTGACTTTTTTCAACAATAGTTGTCCACTCACGCTAATTTGAGATCAATTTATCTCCCAATTTATGTCATCTTCTAAATAACTTGCCGTTACAATTATACTCAAAAAAGACTACACTTTTAGGTAAACTGTAGTCGACCGCAGTGAATTTCATAGTCAGCCTTGAACTGACACGAGAATTCTATAAATATCCCATCATTTAAGCGTGTACTTTAAAAATAGGGTTCTTACGTTGATTTAAAATGACTAGTTCATGATCAATGAATATTTCCTAGCGAAAATATTAACATTTTTCCCTATAGTTGAAACACTGATTTCTAATGAGAAAGTTTGGCATATTTTCATGCACCAACAATTATAAATACCTGAGAACTGAAGTAAAAAATGCGAAACGAACCTTAAACCTGATCCTGAATACAAAATGCAGAATTCCCAATAACCTATAGCATAATTTTTCATAAGAACTCACGAGGAGAATCAAAGTCTTTTGAAGGAAGGCGATAAACGCGGTGGAAAATAACAATAAGATAAAGTGTTGGGAAGAGACCTACTAGAGATAGGGAGCAAAAGAGATGATCTTACCTGTGTAAACTTCTCCTGGAACATACTTATCAGGATTTCCGCTCACCCGGATACGGAAGCGCCCGTCAGCCGGAGTCCTAGGTGTGGACCTCGCCTCCTCCGGTTCCCTGTCGCACCGGCCGGCCCTCGCGGCGGCCACCACTGTGCACAGCAACACCAAACATATTGCCCTCCACGGGGAACACCATAACCTACCATCCGCCATCATAGCGGTGGATTTTTTCTGTGGAAAGAACAGATGGAGTTTATCAATATATTCTTCAAATCGTTTACTTGTAAATAGTTAAATTTAGGAGATTTCCGCAGCATCGAGAAGCAAATCAGGACAAATAAAATAAAACTGGACAGTTTCCATAATCCAAAACTGCCTAACAGAAACGGAGGATCTGCATTATGTTTCAATTTTAAGAATACTGGAGCCTTGGGTAAATTTTATTATACTTTTTACACACTAGCCAAACTTCGTTCCGATTACTTGGAATGGGCTAGCTCATTGGAGAATAATCCTTAACCGCTATTAGGAAGTAAGACCACTTTCTGACACAAACAGTGGTTTTACGATTCAAAAAAATACGTGGTCATACGATTCCAAATTAAGAATTGCAGGTGCGCACAGGATTTTTAGGTATGCATTTTTCGTTGAGTCTTAAACTAACACACACTCACTATTAATATAGTCCCATTGCATACCAAAATTAATTTGGGTTAAAATACCAAAATATATTTTTTCAATAAAATAAAATGAACCTTCCTTTTAATTTTGTCACTCAAAGTATCATTCATGGGACTCAATTACCAATTACCTACAAGAAACAAAAAATTACCAATATTATGCTCTGCAAGTTACGGCATTACCCCTAGTGGTGGTTGTAGTTGAGATGGATTTATTTGGGTGCGCTGACTGGCTTTACCACCGGAGAGAAAATTTCACTACCCTGATGTCCATCTATTGCATTATCGAAAGAAAACGACGGAAAATTCCTCTTCCCGTCGGCTGGAATATTTTTTGAAACGTTAGATAAACTTGGGTTGTCAGGGGTGAGGGAAATCTACGCTCAATGCACTCCATTACACGAATGTACTAATCTTTCATGATGAAATCAGGATGTTTTCTTCCTCTTTCAGCGTGACGCAGATGATGCATTCAAATGAGCGAGATTGTCACCGTCTCAACTTAAAATTCTTTTCAAATGTATGTATTGTGAAAAACTCGTTGATTCGTTGACTTCAACACTTTTTCGAAATTGATTCGTTGACAACTAAATTATTACAAGTGCTAATCCCGATTCGGAGAAATTCGTCAGGAAATAGTGAAATGGAGTGAGTTACAGGTTACTCACTTCCTGCGAAACGCCACTTTTTGCACAATGAATTATTTTTTAAGAATCCATTCAACGGTCTTTATTACCCAAAAAACGTGTCATTTAAAAATATATCTCGATGGGCTCACGTCGTCATTCTACGTTGTCGACTCCTTCGACAAGTGGGCCTAATATTATTTTCGTAACTCTCTACGTTCCATCTAAAATGCCTTTCGAGGCAACTTTCTACGCAAATCTCTTCATCTGCTTTTTCTCTCATGGTGGTATTTGCGTACATCAGATTTTCCTTCGCCGTTTCTTTACACAATTTTCTCTCTCCGGCTTACCCTCCAACAAACACACATACCTAAACCAGATTCAAAGCCCAGGCATATAATAATTTAATGCGTAATAATGACTTGCGTACTTTCCTTCTTATCATTAAAATGTTTATTACTATGAAGACACGTTCTTATTTCCAAAGGAGTGATGATTTGAACTATTTTTGATATTTCACCGCATAATCATAACTTATTTCTTACCATTTGATCATTAAAAAATAATGGAGCATCATAGACAAATAAAACTTTAATTTATGATTAAGGTCTCCTATACATAAGGAATATTTTCAAATGCCTCTGCATTCATCAATTAGAATTTGGTAACGCTCTGAAACTGCTTAAATTTTCATGCATTCGGTAGGCATGGATTCATGTGTTCAAAATGGATACATCTCATCTGCATTTCAATCAAGGGTAAGAGTTTTGTCATTGACTTTGGTGACGGAATGGGATTTGACCCATTTTTAGTTAGCAACGCATTGAAAACAACTTGAGTGGCGACATTTAAAATCCAACATCATCTGATATTGAATACGTGATACAGCAAAATGCGATACGATATTTGTGCATACGATATAAATTGTAGGTTACGATCCTACAAAAGGGTTTAAATCGTGAGACGTGATGAATAGAGAATTTTCCTCCATCATCAGGAGTAATTTACTTGATATGAGGTATTTTGGTATCAGAAATTTTGTCTTCCGAGAGATCGCGTATTGCAGCGCCGAATACTAGAGGTTGTAATGTATTGATGTTTATGGAG
Source organism: Hetaerina americana (assembly GCF_022747635.1). Classification (NCBI taxonomy): domain Eukaryota; kingdom Metazoa; phylum Arthropoda; class Insecta; order Odonata; family Calopterygidae; genus Hetaerina; species Hetaerina americana. The sequence continues at coordinate 18,219,547 of NW_027287427.1, forward strand.
GTCTTGGTTGACGAGGAAATATGACTTGGGCGAAATAAACCAAACCAGAAATAATGGAGGGTGTGGAAGTGACGAAAATCTACATACCCTCGGATCTCAGCAAAGAGAACACTCTCCGATCATATAAAGTGCCAGGAAAAACGTAGCAGAAAATATAGCGTGGCGTAAAGATACTGCTCCCGACAAAATAACACCCACTAACTCCTTCCGCGTTCACTTTTTTAAAGCTAGGTAGCTTACGTCATTTATTAGATTTTGTGTTCTGATGGGATACTAAATGGAATTTTAAACTCCATAGAATGCTATAAAATATTGGTATTATCAGAAGATGTATTGATATACGCCCAAAAATGTTTAATCTGCTACACGTAACTCATTAAAAATCAAAAGGTTTCCATGACCGGGACTTGAACCACGGTAATTCGCATTGCTGGGCCGATGACGTACAATTAGATAGCGACGGATTAGATCAAGTAATACTCATTCGGATGGAAATGATAGTGGTGCATTCGCCAAATTAGAAAGAGAGGCTAACGTTACACGTTAATTGGTATATGACGTCTTTGGACGTGTAAGTGACTTTCGAACGACTGGTTAGTATTGTTAAGGGGTTGAGAAGAGGGTAGTACTTGCTGCGTGGATGGTACATGGAGAGAATCTGCGTGAGAGTGGTTGTGTTAAGGGCCTTGTGAATTTGAATAGGTCGCCTGTGTAAGTGCCGAAGTTAGGGGGTTGTTAGACTGACGGGGATTGGAGTGACGCGGCCACTTAGTTGTTCAAAAGGAGCTATACCCCTTTTATAATTTAATGAATTATGTGTGTGTCAAGAAATGAACATGTGGTTAAATTAAAATTTAATTTATTGTTCATTTGGGATCTTGGAGCGTGATTGGAGAGTGTCATTGGATTCATGGAATAATGCTTCCGCGCTTTCAATAAGATTACCCGCGATGTTTTCAAACATCTTGCACCGATGCGGTATATTACTTTATGGCGAAATTGCTACAAATTGTTCGCCTGCCTCCACCAAGCATCTTTCAATTGACCGATTTGAAAATAACCTCCAGAAAATCTACTTTTGTCAAAAGAACTGTTCTCTCACAGTTTTAAAGAGATAGATTGCTTAATTCCGTAATGGGATTTGAATGACGGCAAAGATTTGCATATTCTTCCCATCCCTGTCATAAATTCTTCCCTCCATCCGAACACTTCTTCGCCTTAAGATGTATTCTTCTCATGCCTCCACTACTGCGACTATTCTAGTCCGGAAAATTCCGACATGATAAACAATTCCGCATACTCTAGTTTCTGAACTCCTATTTTAATAGTTAACTTAGGTTTTCTCTTCCTCAAAAATAGCCTTTATTTTGCTCACATTGATTCTCTTCCATTGAAATATTTTTGAGGAAGGCAACAGGAAATCGCCGCAATTAATTATCCCAATAAAACGTGGTGGGCACAACTATTAGAATGTCTCCCGGCAATTGCGGGACTTGGAAGCAGTATAGAAGAAAATCATGACGTATTTTTTGTTTCCTTTGATTTCAAACGGACGTTCGATACAGTATACTGGATAAAATTAATAAATGTTTCGCAGAAAATAAGAATAAGTATAGTGGAGGTATTTACGGCCGACCACGGTGGCGGCGGGGTAATGTCCTCGTCTGCCATTCCAAGGGTCGCGGGTTCGATTCCCGCCTGGGTGAGTTTACCTTCACCTAGTGCTTGGGTGTTTGTAAATGTGACCATTGTTATCCAGGCCAAAATGTGCTGTTTTCGGACTAATACTGAATAAATAAAATAAATAAAGTATACCTGCGTTTTGTACATATCTCAGACTGCTCAGGTGCGAGTGACGGATAGAAAGTCAGAATGGGCAGTTTCAGGAAGAGGGATAACCATTATTGGCGTCCATTATCTTCGGCTCTTCGGAGGGGCGTCCATTATCATCGGCTCTTTTCAACGAATTTGTGGAGGGGTAAAAGAGGCGCGAGGAGAATTGGTAATAGAAATGAAAGTCGGTGGGGAATGCATTAAAACACTTAGGTTTAGTTAGCCAGTCATCCATGGGGTAACAATCATTGATGAACGCATTGGGAAACCAGTGTAATAAGTATGGAGTGATAATCAGTGCATATTAAACAAAAGTTATTAGGTTTTCAAAAAAGAGGAAAGCTAAGTTAAACGTTAAAATAGGAGGGTAAAAACTGGATCAGGTGGAACAGTTTGCTCATCTTGCATTTTGGACCAAGCTTTCGAAGTTCAGGTACATGAGGATATTAGAAGAAGAATTGCGCCTGGCAAAGAATCTTTCACAAGGAGGAAGGAATCGACGATGTGGAAGTTAAGTCAGGATATCAACAAAAGACTCGTAAACATTTTAATTTGGAACGTGGTTTTGTTCTGAGTGTGTCCGGTAAATGAACCTGAGCCCTCCTGTCAGTTAACGCTCTATTCCCGGGACTGCCACGTCCCTTCAAAGGGTCCATCGCAGAACTTCTTTTTTTAAAGTTAGAGACGATGAAATTTCCATTTTTGCATTTAAAAAACTGTACCAGTAATGTTTCTAGCTTACTTTTTTACGAAATTTGAAATTAATCAAAAATATTTGATAAAACTGAAAAAACTCACGTTTAAATCCATTTAGCCCTTGTGCTGGTTCTTTTACTCTTGATCCAAATATTGAATAAAAAGTTTCGTTCTACTCAGATTTATAGTTTTTGAGTTCTCGTAGTCGAAAAATCTTGAACACACACACACAGACGAGCGTTATTGGGCAAATGGTCGAAGCGTGTTCTGGGGAACTTAAAATATATGCATATATATCCTGAAATCCCTAATTCGAATTTTTCACGAGACCATAAAATTTATCCAATTCATGCACGAAGAAAGTGAAAAACTCGACGCGAGTTAACCTTTTGAAAAATTGTACCCGTCGTCCTTCTTCTCGGTTGTGTGATGCATATAATCACGCATAATCTCGAAGCATGAGGTATAGTATTTGCAGCTTGAGTATTAATTCATCTGATAACAAGAGAGAATTATTTCATTTGAAAATCAATATTCACTGATATTCGAATACAACATGAAATAAATTCAAAATAAGATAAAATAAAAAGATAAGAAATAATAAGAATGTAATCAAACACTAATACATAGTTGAATTGGGGATTGAATATTTGATTTTCGACTTATGACCCTGATACTACAAATCAATTCATTCCTTCACATTTTTAATTTCGCGATCAATAAAGAAATAAAGCAGGGTCTGAGAGCGTACTCGTACCACAGAATGTAAAAAAATTATTGGAGATTTTGACTTACTTCTATTCGTACGAAAATCAATATTTAACATCTTAATTCCACTAATATTATTCTCCTTGAATTGGCAAACCCCAGCAGATACTTAATAACTTGATATTATTCAAGTTTATACCGAGGTGTCTGGAGAATAGACCATGGTAACCTTTCAAAATGTTGATAATAACTAAAAATTTGACATATTAGCCAATTTTGCCACCAGTAAATTCTGCCCTGAATAAGGAAACGAGGTACCAACACACACAGTGCGTCTGCATAAATAGCCAATCAGGATCCGCTCCTAGAAAGTTCTCTAGCTCGTTTTAAGACTGCAGAATCGGATTCCGCGAAGGTCAAGAAATATTTCGCGTGTATTACGTAATATTAAAGAATTATTAAACTAATTAAGTTTTCCAGATTATTCCAGCCAATGTTGCAATGGACTGGTAAAATAGTTACGTGATTTACTTTCCTAAAATATGTAATACCTCTCGTTAAATGCCGACTTTGCATTAATTAAAAAAGCAATGCATGGTAGCCTATTTTAGGTATCCTGCTTATACTCTCCATCAAGATCACAAACGCACACAAAGATATCACAACATCCAGAGCGCGCTCTTTGACAGTTTGAAAATACCTTATTCTTCGCTAAAAAAATTCAAAAGAACATCTCCTTTTGGAATACATTACTGTATCATTCCTTATTGAGAGATAAGATACGGGGCCCCTCCTAAGATACTTTCCAATTTAAATAATAGTGAAACGCCCTTACAATTTCAGAGCATAAGACAGGTAAATAGCTATTTTTGGCAATATTCTCCCATCAACATTATGGAGAGCCGAGAATCACACTAATTTAATTGAAGGAGGCTGAAGCCTATTTAATTTTGTGCTTTATCCATTTCTCCCATGCGAGGCGATGATGCGCTCACTCTAGTCCGGAGCAGCAGGCGAAGTGACAAGCTGCGTCGCAATAATAATCCAATGGTCTCATACTAACGTAGAGTCGTCCTTGTGAGCGAGAAATCTCGCTTCCCACGCCACGATTTTCATTTCGTAACATTGAAGCGGGGGAGAGAATGTTTAATCGCGTGGTATAATACGCAAGCGACTTGTCGGAGAAATTCCTCGAAGTTCACGATAAATTTTCGGTTCCGAGCAAAAAAATAGTATCTATTCATCATCGTTAGAAAGACTAGATGGAAATTACGGCAAAAACAACGTTTGCGATCAAAAACAATAAACCATGCGCGAAATGAGTTCCCTAGGTTCCATAGAACCTACTTGTAATCATAGTCATATGCCATCAAAAATTTATCTTTTCAAAGGTATCGTTAATCTATAATTAGGAAGATGAACTTTCATGAATAAATGAACCAGCCGGTCTATAAAATAATATTTTATACATACCTAAGAGAAATTGCTCTCCAAATTCCTTTCAGATGAATTATGTCTAAAAAAATATCGGTAAAGAATACTGTACTCGTTTGGCTTGAATTTCTATTTTAAGAAGTATAGTTCTTAGCTCTCTACATACGAAAACAGCCTCACTAAATGTATACCTCTCTGTACTATTCTATAAATGAAGCACTAAACAGAATGGTGGCGGAAACGCAGTTATAAACATCACGTATCGTACATAGCCCCCGGAAAATGTTGTTGAAAATACATTTTCCACTCAATTAGAAATAACTACTATTACTGATAGATCAGCTAGACGGCCGGTACCAATCACACCAAGGGATTGGGTTCAATTTCCTAGGATAATATTATTTTGCAGTGGTGTTTAATGTTCTTATTACCATATTTTTATACAGTGCCGGAAATTAGTGTTTTCAGTGAACTTAGCGTTAAATTTAATGATAATATTTAAATCTTAATACACCTAATGTGAAATTTCAATGAAATGTTTACGCACATGGTTTTATCTGTATATCTCACAGTTAACACCAAAATCTCTAATGTATTAATGCTGCGAGGTGGTGTTGGCCTCTTACAGGGTTGGTGGTGTTGGCCTCTTGGGCTGTCGTTGAGTGAGGACACCGTTTTTAGCGAAGCAAGTTTTTTGTCCGGGTCGAAAAACAAAATGAATCTGAATTTAGAGCAACGTTATTCCGTGAAGTTTTGTGCGAAACTCGGGAAGACGGCTACTGAGACCCTCGATACGATCAATCAGGCTTATGGGGACACTGCCTTAAGCCGTTCCACAGTATTTGAGTGGCACAAGTTGTTTAAAGAGGGTAGGGAGCTCGTTGAATACGACCATCGCTCCGGACGGCCATCGACGGTAAGAACCGACACGAATGTGGACAGAGTGGGGACAACGCTGAACACAGACCGACGCTTCACCAGTGAAGAAATTGCAGACCAGTTGGGTCTGTCTGCATCCAACGTCCAACGCATTATTTCACAGGATTTGGCCATGCGCAAGGTGTGCGCCAAGATGGTGCCGAAAATTCTGCCATGGCGCGCTCGTCGTCAGACAGCTCCTGGCCAAATACGGCGTTGCCACGTTGCCGCACCCGCCCTATTCTCCCGATCTGGCACCACCGGACTTCTTCTTCTTCCCCCTGATGAAAAGGCAGCTCAAGGGACGACGTTTTGACTCGATAAAGGCCGTTCAAGAGGCTTCGACGAGAGTCATCAACGGCATCCCCAAAGAAAATTTCCAGCGGGCGTACGGGGAATGGGAGCAACGTTATACTAAGTGTGTAGCAGCTCAAGGAGCATACTTTGAAGATTATTAAGTCGATGTAAGTATATCGTCAATAAAATCCTTGTAAAAAAATCAGTCCTACCACTTTTGGGTGCGACCCTGTAGTAGCATCAGCCTACTTTGAAATTCCCATAATGGCATATAACCTGTGAATACAGAATTAATTATGTTTCTTATCCGAGTATCGACCTACAGAATAAACCTGTTATGGTTAATGATGTAATTATAAATATTTTTACAATTCATATGTTCCAATTACAATAATTGAAGAAATTCATGCAACGCGGTCATTATTTCTGTTAGAAGATAAAAAAAATGAGTAAAAACTCAAATATTGGAAATTTCCATCATAAATCAAATTTAGATTCTTTCACGTTCTACCAACAAAGCTCCAAAACAACCATAACAAATATGCCCGAGTTATTGATACGTTTTCACCCAAGTAAATCTCAACAAATGTGGTGAACACGACCTCTATCCGTATATTTATCTTAAAAGTACATTAGAACTTGAGAGTAAATTACCAATCTCGAGAAGATGGACTTAAAGACTTTCATTGGTACATTATTGAAATTAATTACACTATAATACAATAAGTTGCAAGATGAGTTTTGACGCCTGAATAAATTTGCCATAACTAGAAACAGTAACTAACGTGGGAAAGAATTAGGAAATAAAAATAACTTACCACGCGAAACTTCATGTTTTGTTAGAATTCAATGTATTTTTAATAATATGCCTGCGGTGCAAATATGACGTGACAGGGTAATTCCCTCCAATAAGTTTTTTTCCATTTCTTGAATTATACTGAAATTTGGAATCATTCTTAAAATTTCTCACCAGAAAGACTCACTCATTTTCTGAAATATTAAACAAGCCAGCATTGTCAAATATAACTTCTGATTAAGGTTATCAATCTGACGTCCTTCCGTATTCCTCCCTTTTCCATTAATACTTCTCCTGTTCCTGTCCGAATAATTCGATCTCAGAGAGCACGCTAGAGTCAGATGTCAAGTGCGACTGATTGGATGCCAAGCAGAAATACGACTAAAGAGTTTTCGTCGGATCGCTGCCATTTTTAGGTGTGTCATTGAGTCTTTAACGCTTTAAAAATCGGCCATTATTTCCATCAAATTCCCTCTCTTGAGTAGGCAAAATGTAAAAATAATATTTTACGTCCTCCATATAGCTATCGATATTTAGTTGGATTTCGAAAAATAACCCATCTGATTTGGTGACATGATATTAAATGCTCTATTGCTATGGAGAGGGCAGAACTTTCATGAGGCAATTCTCGTTTGCATCGACGTATTCTGATGGGTATCAAAATATTTTTTAATTGTTTTCACAATGACTAAAATAAGAAAGCAGAGCTTTAAAAGCATGGTCATTTCGTGTCCTGATCCTTGTCTGATACTGTATTTATAATGAGTAACTAATAACATCAAGTACTAGTAAGTCACTCTCCCACCATCGACACTTAATGGAAATCACTTATAACAAGAACAAGCGGATCCGCCTTGAAGAAGCTTAACTTATTGAGATAGGCTTCGAGGCGTAAAAATAAAGTGGAAACATCTTATATTAGTTAATTGTCATTCATCACACCGGGATGCTGTCTGGATCACATCGCAAATGGTTTTCAGAAAAAAGGAGCAAGTTAGGCTTAATAAGACCCGGCAAATTTGACTGCAATTGCTACGAAAAAACAGTAAGGGCAATAGGTTTATCAAGAGAACTCGAACTAGATCCCTACCGGTCGCGAAGGGGTAAGCCAAAATAAGAGAGTCACAAAACTTCTCGAGGATATCATCAAGATCCGCGGCTATATCGAAATTGGACGAATAACTCCCACACTGACAAATTTGATTACTTACTCTTTTCACATCTAAATCAAAAACGCAATTCAATTCACGGTCGCAACAAAACGAATTCTGTTCACCAAAATGTTCTCACATCTTGAACAAACCAAATTCATGACTTCCCTAAAATTTCATAATTAACGGAGTTGTCCTCTCGTCCCCTTCACGGCGGTGGCAGGGAAAGTTTGAAGACTCGGGGACGGGTCCAGGTTCTCTTGCAGGGGGGGGGAGTGGGCTCGTGGTGCGTGCATATGAAAGCAAAGTCGTCAGGGATCAGTCATCAAGGGGGAGGGCTTGTCTTGAGGCGCTACTGACTTCGAAAGGAATTATCTATTGACTCTTTATAATTGAGAATTAAGTGGAGAATAAACTTCATAATTAATTCACAGAGCATTTCACTAATTTTTCAAAAATATTACTCGTCGTAATGTTGTTTTCTTGGTCTTGAAACATCATACAAACATGTAAACAGCATAAATGTCTTGATCGGCATTAAGTAGAGCTGAATACAATAACCATTACATTAAAACTCCGAACGAATATTTAGATTGAAAGGTTGCACCTGGTCGCACCCCTGGTGCATGCGTGATGGTATATGCCTGATGTACATGTACATATATGGGCATGCCTATGAGTGCATACGCGGGTAACTTTGTGCACAAAACCCTTAATCTCTGGAGAACATTTTTGAGGACATTTCATTCTTCAAACTTAAATGGGAAATTCGTTATAATAATATAAATACGTACACGTATATTGTGTCGTATAGTGCTGATAAGTTACTAAAATACAATTCATAAATAGAGTATTGGAACTGTTCTCGGGTCCATGAAAAATATTTCATATCTTACTTGATATTAATTTCAAATTTTAATTTAGCGTATACCAAAATCACTTTCGAAATAATCCGAATATCCATAGGAGAGAGATCTGATCTGGCTCCCATTCCAAAATGCCATTTGGGAACCTTAGCAACTAGTCAAAAAGTACATTTTGAGAGAATATCCTTCGATGAGAACTGTCGTACAGTTACGATAATGGAATATTGTGAAAAAGGGACCTCTTACCAAGACTGCGGCATATTACATTAACACCCAAAAGATAGGAAGTCTAGTTTCATCTGTTTTATAACAAATTTCCGATATTCTGACGCATACAAAAACCACCCAAATTTGAAGCTGCCATCCAGTATCTTTATCTTCCAAGGCCGACCATAATCGATAAAAAAAGATTGAAATATTAAATTATTTCATCCCCTCTTTTGCTTCTAAAAATTTTCAGCAAATGATGTTCACGGTAAGTTACACTGTGCTCGTATGCGCAGAGTAACGTATGGCACACACACCGAGTAGTGGAGAAACTTAAGAATAAAAGGAAAACAAATACATGCACAATGCATTAACTTAGCCTCCGCAACCTGAGAAATGGCGGAGGTGCAGATTTGCGTTCATCCCGACACTCATACACTCAGTCCATCAATTCGATATCGGACCATTAATGTAAATCGGAAGAATTTTCTGACCCAGGTCCCACATCTTTGTGAAATACAAAAGCCCTTCCAATTAGCATTGCCTACTTTGGTTTATGGCAGCTCTCCAAGCTTGTTCTGTTTCCTGCCCATTTCTCTATTCCTCTGCAGTCCCGTGCTTCTCGTAACTCATTCTTGGGTATGACTCTCTTCATGCCTGCGTATGCAATTCCCAACCCCCACGCTTCCTCCAATTATGTTGGTATTCCGATCGGTGCAATTCCTATATTTTTCATTATTCTTTTGTTTCCCCATCGCTTCTTGTCTTTTAAATACTGTTATTGCAATTGTACTCAAAATTTTAGAAAACTAAATACCATTTTTAAAATTTGATGAATCGCTTTCTTATGTCTATAGCAGTGCCATTTGCGTCATTTGTTGTTTTCACTGGAAGAAAACCTTCTTCGTCGCGTCATTTTGCTTGCTATATCCCTATCCCTTCTGTCATTACAATGATCTTTCTGTATAGACAGCAATCAAGAAATACCAGGCAGAGAATAAAGACAGCGCAACGCTACAAATCGGCACTACATAATGCATGCGCCCTTTCACCTCGCACTTACGGGTCTCTGGTATGCATACCGCAAGATATTTTTTAAGAATTGCTTCAAAAGACTCACTAAGAAAATTACTAGAATTAGAACTAATAAAAAAACTTCTCCCCAATCATTCATCAGGTGTCTAACAAAAAACTACTTTCCCAGCTGAAGCAAGGTTACCTAGTATTTATTCTGAAATGATTGATAGCCACTTACCCTCTATGATAAACATTTGGGGTTGGTGCACAAAGGATCCATTTAATGTTTTAGTAGTACTGCATTAAAGAGCCCTCAAAATCGTTAACTTTCGAACTCCGCTGGACTTTCGAACTGTGGAAGCCCATCGATTGTCTAAAGTCTTATATTAAAATCTATTGTTCAACTTTCTTCAGTAACACGTATCTTAAAATTAAGATATGGCAATAACTCGATTTGATAACAAGCTATAAAAATACATATAATGATCTGCCTTATGACATGAAATGAATTCATTCTCTTTGACTCCTTGAAACATTTATTACAAAATAAATAAAATAGCATCGACTCACAACTTCACTATTGCTTTCACAACTTATTAGAAAAGAGAGGCGTATGATTATTCTTTCATCATAGAGAAAAGGACATTCATTTATATACAAGTATAACCAACCACAGATATCAACCCCAAAGTTGGTGCGATAGTTGAGGGTAGATCTCACCCAATACTAAGCCCAACAGCGGGCAAAATCCTCGCATCAGGGTAGGGGGATTCGATTGGCTTCCTTTCGCTGTACCGCCGGGAATTTTCCAGAAATATCTGATACCCGAAAAATCGCACAGATTCAGTGAAGTTGAGAGTACCCAGGGCGTCGGGGGGAATCGAGCCCGGGTCCTCTGGTCAGTAGCTCAATGCTCTACCCACTGAACTACCACGGCCCTTTTAATATGAAATTATTGTTATCAAAAGCATCATTTCGGGCCTTTCTATATACATTCCCGGACGAATGTAATAATTTACCAACATAAAAACTCCAAAATCCATGAAAATTACAAAAAAGTAGAAAATAATACGAAAAGAAAAACAACCATAAAAAATTTAATAGTGAGAACATGTTTACTCTAGTGAATATTAGACGAAATAAAAAAAATGATTTTGGCACTGATGTAAATTAAGAAATACACTCAAAAATGGGCTTGAAAATGGCAATCGAATCGTATATTTAATTATAAAATAGAAAATTTAGTTTCAGTCGGATCTATTCAATAACAAAACCCATTCATTGCCGATCACACCTCCCCGAGAAGTAATAGAGGCGACCTCTCAGCCTGTGAATTCGTCCATTGAAACTATCGCATATATATTAAATTTCAGGAAAGAAAACCATTATAAATTCCAAGAAGCTGCGGGAGAAACCGTGACAATAACTTTAAACAGGGTTGTCCGCTAAATACATTTAGCAGCTTACTCCGTTAGGCCAATGATTTTTACACTCTGAAATCGTTGCATTGTAAAACCATTTTAATTCATTTTCATGATATCAATTACTCCCTTAAAACCATGGTCGATTCGATATTCGATTTTCAATAACGCCCTGCAATCATTTTATTAACTTTTTCGCTTCTCGTGAGTTAAGCCATATGAGTATCTATCACTTACTGTATGTGGGTATATTTTAATGTACTAAGGGAAACTTCGCATGAAAAAAATATGTATGAATACTTAATACTTTACTTAATATGTTAAACCTAAAAAAGAAATAATAATAATCTTTCAACTTAACTGAAAGTAAAAGTTAATTTACAGAGAACACGACGTTTTGAATCTGAGGTAAGTTAAGGTACAGTAACTTGAATCTGAGGTAGTTAAGTTAATATAATAACCCTTTCTCTGCGTATCCACTTCACACAGACAGTTCGGGGAGGCCACTTCCTCCGTCTCCACGGATCCGTCACTGAGGGGATACATATCATCCAATTATCACGCCAGGGTTCACACATTAATAATGTATAGATCAGAAGTGACCATTACTGGCCGCCGAATTTAATAGTCACATGAAGGCACGCTTATACGTATAGTAGGGTTTCCAAACTTAGCATGTAACTTGCCCACGCCTTAACTCAATTGTCTTATATTTTTGCAAATTCCAATAATATATGGTACTACTTATAAGAGAATTATAACTAATTTCAAATAAATACATCACCTAATGGCGAATAAGGGGGATATGCATTCACTTGTCGTTTTCCTTCCAGAATAAACAAAACTCGGTATCGAAAACATTTTTTCGTATTGCCTTTTCCACAGCACTTTACTTTTCCTTTATAAATTCATTCTCATCAAGCTTGAATGACGGTACATATGATAACAATTGCAAATTTAGGTATTTGACTTTTCGCGTGATTGCTCTAATTTTAATTAGCAGAAACTTGATGGAAACCAGTACTTTACGACAAGCAAAATGTGTATCATTGCAGACGGAGAATATCATTAATTAAAGTTGCGACTTGGGGGCGCACAGTTTTTGGGAGTAGTTAGGTAATTGCAGCTGGTAATTACTACCGCTGGCGTAAGCATTGTGGTTGCTAAAAACGTGATTGCAACTGATTAAGTACGTTATGGCATGCCGCATGTCTTACTTTGAACGATCCAGATTTGAAGTGCACTTCACGAAATTCGCAACAGAATAAGACTTGGAACTGAAAATCTCTGACACACAAATTAGGCTCATCATTGGTACATCATTTGGCGTATCATTAGTCTTCATCGCAGTGAAATAAAAACGCTAACAACAATCCACTCCTTAAATTATGACACCGGTTATGAGACAACATGCGTCCAGAATATGCTTATTTCACTCCAACTAAAATAAAACATAGTTACGTCATTTGCGTTTGAGTAAGCAAGTAAAGAGTACAGTATACTTGGCCCCATACCATTCATATTCCTCACAACAGTTCCCTGTCTCGTAAATATACAATGAAAAGGGGAGATTTTCATTTCCTTCTTGTATCACAGTGAGCAAGAAGGAAGCAATGATTAAGCAAATTTCGATTTAAAAAATGTTTAAATTTGATCCATTCCTTCCTAAATCTAATCTTCCACCCATCCTCCCACCAAATAAAGCTTCTTCCTCTCTTAATGGTCCAACGCTCCAGTTTTTTCTCCATGCACCGTCTGAAAATAGTTTTCGCCGTGCCTTTTCTTTATGTCACGCTCCCTCATTTTGTAGGCACCCGTGGTTTTCCATTCAAATTTTGCACTGCCCAACTTAAAACTCGTAGTGTGCATTCCCGAAGATTGAAATGTATCGATTAGCCATGAAAGTGAAAAAGACTTGTAAACAGTTGTTCATTCTTTCCGTCCCTCAGATAACTTCTTTAATCTCATACAGTGAAATTTATTTACACCGAAGCACATGGAAAGACAGCATTCGCCCCGATATTCCCGCTCTTCCCACTATCCACTCGCCTAACAGATAACCAAAACGAAAGGATGGCCACCCCTTGTCTATTCTCCTCTGCGCTCACTCGTACTACCTTTCCTTCCTCAAGGGATAGTGGTTTAGCCGCCCTTCTGGAAGTTATTCTCGTCCACACTTCAACTTCTCTGTCTATCGCGCCTCCCTTCAAACCCCCTGCTTCCCTATCACTCCGACTCGGATCGTTTCGCCAGTGGCCTCACCAAAGAAGAAAAAGCACGGGGAAATCATTTATTCATTGCATGCCGTTACTCGCCTAGTTCGGTTCTTTCCAAAACGTGCGAATAAACGTGTTCGCATCGAAGTTCCTACAAAATTATTCTTATCACAGCCAACGTCAATGAAATAATGACGAACGATGAAATAATCGTAAGAATCATCTAGCATAAGGAAATTGCGGATGTTCTACTGAGTAATAAAAAGTTGCGGGTGGTCATGCGCAAAAGAAGATAATAGAACGCCTGATGCCGACTTATGCGTCAACATTTGGCATTAAGGTTATCAAGGGTTAAGCGAAACTACGACACAAAAAGAATCGTGACACGATGCAACAGTTTTAAGGGTTAGTCTTTGCATTATAGTGCATGTATTGAATAGTTATTATCCTTTAGATACTTTCTTATCGGATATAATTATATTCTGAAGCCAGCTACATAAGTAGATATACTATAATATCAAATGTTCTTAAAACTAGCTACTAGGCATTTGGTATTGACGTGAAGATGAAGGTTCAGGAAATTATAATAACAATAAACCTCAATATGTCTAATTAAATACTTATGCGATAAACAGAAATAAAATTGGCAATTGTTAACTGAATATTTCAATTCACCCCAAAATTTGGCGCGAAAGTCAGATGGGTAGGTATGGAATTGACGCGAGCCTTATGAATATTGTCGTGTGGCACCGTTATAGTTATAACTAGCCTTATTACTGCAGTTATACAGTGATAATAGTTTGTTTGTCAATAATTGTGTTGAGGAACAAATGTGAAAAAGTTGAATGGATATTAGTGATTCAAGAGAAGCGGATATTAGCCCTTTGGGATGCGTGCACGGAGATGACATTTTTAAATCATTAAAAAATACAATTTTTTTACAAATTCAATAACAAATTCAAGGTTAAAAAGAAAAATATTACAGCTAAAAAATATTTTTAGGAACTTCCTTTACTAGTACCCTTATTTCACTCCAAAGGCAAAAGAATGGAGTTTGGTGTTGTCGAAATGCAAAGTACCTACGTTTATAACACCGGCAAAAAAATGTATTAATCTGTTAGCGACACCGCCAAATGTGTCCCAATAAAGAAATGTTCGACACACTTATGGAATTTGATGGCTATTCGCTCGTTTATAAAACCGTTGAGGTGTCCTCACTTATAATTTCCACAATGTGACGGAAGAAAAAACCACAAAAGGCTCAGCAGAATAATAAGATAATGTATTAAAACACTACATCATTGGTCAAATAGTGTTCCTCTGACAATGACACGTAGGACCTGAAATATATTTACTTACCTTTTCGTCAGCCAAAATCTTCGCGGTAGTTTCACTACACTCAGAAGGAACTTCAATTGCGTCTACGTAACTGTTCGACACCACGGTAACTGGTTTAAAACGCTCGTGCTTTCTGAGAAAAGGGAGTGTTAGTTCCTCCTTTCCTCCCCTGATGGCAGCACCATTCAATTGATGCTAGCGCTTCAACCGAAAAGTTTGCAATCAACTTCATTCATATTTTCCTAGATCAATGAGAACAAATTTGTACATCACTTAGGTGAGCAATGAATATGTAATATTAAGTATTGGTGATAATTTGGGTAAAACGCCAAATATACGTAGGTTTCTTTAATTTTTTTTCTGTCACTGATTGTAAGAATGATTTTTCAAAACACGAAAGTAGAATAATAGCGTACTCCGCAGCCGATGTCAGACTACCGAGTGCTGTTGGCTGTTGCCATAATCAGTCAATGTCGAAAACGATTGGATATAACTAAACTTGTGACTAAAATCATGTAGCAAAGACAATGAACTTCCATGCTTTCACCTGTGACCTCGTCATCGACGTATTCAATATGTGTAAATTTAATTATTTAACTATTGAAGTCAATAAACGCATATAAAAATAGCGAAACGCATTGTGTACATTATCTGCATCCTGTTCACCCGGCTTTGTCACTGAATTCAGTATCAGATGCTCCTTATGACCATCATGTTTTCAACGTTTGTAGCGCAAAGATGGATTTGACATGAGCCAACTTCATGTGGCTAATTGTAAGTCATAAATTGGTATGCACAATGTTTGGCAGCTGAAATTACATCATTATCCATTCAGCTTCATTAGTCCAGTTGGTAATTCGGCTTGATTCAAGTCCTGCCTCATCTAGCTGGATGCTACTGGTCATGGCCAATTACAATTTGCATGATGTTAACGTTTTCTGAGATCTACATCGACAACACGAAGTATAGGAATTCCACATCAAATTTTTTAGTATTTTATAAAAGCATAGGATATACTTTTTTACCTACCTCTGGTTTACTGATTCCAGTTTCCTCCTTTCCAGTGCTTTTTCTTGATAAGACTTATTTCTTAAACTCCCATATTCCTTCAACATACTCCCTAGAAATTTAAATGCTTATCTTTGAGTCAATGTCCTCCAGCTCTAATATTTAAAATTTTCTGTCTTCCTATGATTATTTTTCATCTGAATGATGTCCATGCATCCCACATTAATCCTGTGATATACACAACATTAACTGCAATGCCTTGGCAGAACTGAGGCCTCATCATGAATAAAAGCGATGTATCACCTAAACCAATTAGGTAAAATTCATGCCTGCTCTCATTTCAGGCCCCATCCCTTCCCATGCCTCTTAAGATTCCCTCTGAATATATATTGGAAACATGTTAGCAGGCAGTCTTCTAAAACCCCTAATTATGACTATCAGGAAAATTACTTGCCAATGATGTACTTGGGGGCTGAAGAGTACATATGTCCTTCAATGGCATTAAGGTTATGGGACTAAGGCAAAGTACTTCAAGCTACTACAAATTGTGTCTCATGAAAGAACAATACTGCTATGGTATCCATTACCCCTATGCACCACACCGTTTCAATGAGGACTGGATGATCAAAAGTTTGTGTGGAATCTATTTTCATGAATAAACCATGAACTCCCTGCAAAACATGCATCTGATGCCTCAATGTTTTAACTAATCTTACATAATGTTATCAAGTCAGGAATTCTTTGTATACTGACATTCAACTCTATTTTTAACGAACGGAGCTACACCATTTATTTTCTTATCCTTCATGCTTGTATACATTGCCAACTGCACTACTGGTAATGTTCTCTACTGAGGACCACAGTACATAATTATTCTATGCACACTAATGCATTTGAGGACTTACACAAATGCAGATTAAACCTTGGGTCTTTGACTAGAACCTGATGAGCTAATGTGATATGCTGTTAATAACTTCTAAAAGAATGATTTCCCAAGGTTTTGTGCCTGAAGAGAAAAACATGTGAAAGAAAACAGGAAGGGAAAAGGAGAAAGAAAGAGGCAAATCTATTCTACATCTACATGAACACCCTGCGAGCCACCAAAAAGGTGTGTAGCAAGGGGGGGGGGGTCCTATTGAGGGAAAGGAAACAATAAGTGAGGAATAGGCATAGCTACAATCCACTGAAAGAGCAGAACGATGAAATGCTGAGTATTACTCTAGAGTGCACTTCCTAACACCATATCCTTATGTTATATTTCCTCATCTATTATGTATTTCCAAGAACTATGCTAGGTATGGCAAGGGATAAGAAGGGTCATGTGATGGAGAATCAAGAAAGATGTCTCCAAAAGCAAAAACTTATCATTATGTGAAGTACTCCATACATTCAATTGTTTCCAGCTCAACTTTGTGGAAGTTCATTTTATGAAGAACACAATGTATATTTCCACTGTTCCTTATTTCCTCATGAATGGTATATAAATGGACCACTACTTGATTAATTTGTACCTGATGATGACGCCTAAGCATTGAAACTAGTTTTACATTAATAAAGAACAGTGGAAATATACATTGTGTTCTTCATTTAATGCTCCATACATGTCTATTAGGAATCAATAAACATCATTATCATTGAAGAAGTTCAAAATGATTCTAAATCAGTTAGCTACCCCTTTAGGATTAAGTATAAAAATGGATATCAAAGAGAAGGGAGGGTAGCCCTCACAAATAAATATGAAAAGTAATCAGTTTTCCCAAGGATTCAAGGGGGATAATCCTGCTGGAGATCTCAGTAACTATCTCCTGGTTACCATGATATCATCAAAGGGTACATATTATTCTTACTCTATGAACTTCCCCTGATTATGAGAGCACCACATCTATCACGAATCAACCGTGGCAATTTGAGAGAAAATCAATGGCAAGTATGGAGAAACTAAAGAGAGGTAAGGTAAAAAAAATTACATATTGTATAGAGACTAAAAACTGCAGATTGTAAAGAGACTAAAGAAGCTGTTTTTGACGCAGGAAAAGAATTGCTCTCTATTCACACCATCAATAATCCACTTAACACGCCAACGTTAAATGGGAATGGTGTTGTATTAATAGCAGATGATCCTGGAACTGGTAAAACCATTTACATGAATTTTCTTGCAAAAGAGATACAGAAGAATCATTCCAGGAAGTGGGTTTCAGTCATTGATCTAAGTTTGATGGAACAACAAAATCATTTGTTAAAAATGCCCAATTGTTTACAATTAGACCTGGAGTTAATAAACTGGCTCTTTAAAATGGTAAAAAATGGGAACTCTGCACTTGAGCATAAGATTTTTGATGAATATTGCAAAAGAGAGAATGATGTGATAATATTATTTGATGGCTTTGATGAAATCTGCCCTAAATTTAAACTAGAAATCACTTGACTCACTGTGGGAATTAGGAAATATCTTGGCAATATTAAAATCTTTGTCTCAACACGGCTTCATGAGAAAAGTGACCTTGAAAATTCTTTAAATGCAGTTTCTTACCAGTTTTCTCCATTCAGGGAGAAAGATCAGTTCAAATTCTTGAGTGCATATTGGAATGGATTCCTATGGACTTTGAAATGAAAGGATTAGAAAAAGAAAATCAGAGACATCAAGGCAAACATTGAGAAATTTAACCTTCCAATCAATGTTCCGGAATATTTTATCTCTGATTCTCACATTGGCAAAGTTTCAACTGATACAAATTCAAAGAAGAAACTAAATTTCAAAAAGATTGATTTCAAATCAGTGGCAAATCTTGCAGCACACATTACCTGACGGCCAGGGTAAAATCACAGAAACCCCATTGCATGTACAAATGATTGCTGATATCATATTTGAGGATACTTTTGACATTCAGAAGACTGTCAACCTTGCCCATCTTTATCAGAGATTCTATAACAGTAAGATGGACATATTTGGGCGGGAAGAGGCCCATGATTTTGGCATTTTTATAGCAGAAAGTCTGGTGAAGATGGGTCAGATGAGAGCTAACAAGATACTGGAGGAATTTTCTGCCAAAATATTGCTGAATGATGAATCATATGTTTTAAGAAATGTTGAAATTGGAGATGCACTGAAGATAGGTCTAATGATGATCAAAGATGGGATTCATCAATTTGTTCACAGGACATTTGCGGAGTTTTTCTTTGCACAGATAATGCTAAGAGAAGCCTGCAAAACAAATATTAAAGAGCTATGGTTAAAACATGTACTGGTGGACAATGCATTTTCCAGAGTTAGAGAATTCCTGGATGATATGCTGTTCCTGTTAGAAGGCACTACTGATGAACAAATTGATATGATGCTAGAGAAATCAAATTTAATGAAATCAAACATTTCTCCAAATCAGTTCTCAAATGAAATGAAGGTTCCAATCTGTATGATAATCCTCCATGGCGATATAAACATATTGCAATATTTTGCTGATTCATTTGGTGAGAATGTGGCTAAATTTATGATTAAAGGCTTAGATTACAAAAAGTGGAGAGTGACATAGAGCACTTCTATGACAATGGCAATAAAGAGTCTAAAGCCTAAATTAGTAGTTAAATATTTTGAAAATGCCTTTTCCTTTTTGGCTCACTGCTTTCAAAAATCTAACATAATTCCAACCAATAAATATATGGAAGTTTTGAGTAAGATGCTTGCTCTCACTGAGGACTTCAAAATGCTTAAGGACATGGAAAGACTTCTTCAGGCAAAGGGATACCATTGGTTGTTTGCCTCCTCCTATGAAAGGGAAGAAGGAAGTTTGGCCTACAATGAAGAAGTGGTCAAATTCCTGATTAAGTGCAAAATTGTTTTTGCAAATGTTCTGGAAGCAGAACTTAATTCTTCAAGTAAATATGGTATCCTTGTGAATATGGCAGTAAGAAATTTCAACGTGCTCATCTTATTAGTTGATTCTATAATGGATGAATGAGGCCTTTTGCACATGCTTAAGCCATTTGGTTTAATATTCAATATTTGGCTTCGAGCATTATATGCAAATGATTGGGAAAATGTGAGGGAAGTGTGGAAATTCATTGACAATAGAGTGACGGAGAAAAATCAAAAGGTTAACTACCTCATAGATAAGTATGAAAATAGAAACAATGCATTGGACAACTCTGCATTGGGGCAGCAACCAAGATTTGATTTCCATGAATTCATTTCAAACCTTGCCAGGGACAAGGTTATTGCAGATACTGAATCAATTCAACTATTAGTAGGTGAATATGGAAATGAGAAGCCATGCCTCTGAGACTATTATCCAATGGGATTGTACAATGCTGTGGTACCCCTCAAAAATCTACTCAAAGAATATGATTTGCACAAGGTTTTTACTGCAAGGCATAGTTTTTACAGCAGTGAGTGGCTATCAAAACTAAATGTACTTGCTAATTCGTACCAAAATCTTTCGGAGGTGGTGGACCAGACAATTGAGGAAGTTAAATCTCAGGACATATACAACCTGGTGGATCATCTTCAGCCTGACAAAGATGGTTTGGTTGGTGGATTTTATGGTTCTAAGATTCCTGTGAAAAAGTTTAAACATTTCGTTGCAGCCTTTCGCAAGCAGGTTGAGCTAGATAGAGACCAATTGGGTTTAAGCGGCCTGTTGGATTGTCTGGAGGAAAAAGTGATTGACTTTATAATAATTTCACCTAATATGCTGCATTTTATGGAGTATTACAGCAATACTTTGCTCATGGGATACATGCTCAGTATTCTGGTGCATTTCTTACCCAAGGAACTCAAACTTCTATTTGCCCCTAATCAAGTGGGAGACTCGGTGTTTCATGTGACAATAAGAGAAGCTGCTGAAATATGGGGGAAATTTTATGATGTAGCAAGAGTACTCTTAGGTGAGGATGCTCTATATCTGGTTCATTCCCAAGCAAATCACTCCGATGAGTATGTGCAGGATTTGTATCTAAATAGTGAGGCATTATTCTAACAATTATCATTTTACAGATCCATCTTCTGGTCAACCACAGAAACAATTCAACACCCTAATTTCTATTGTATGTTGTTAACTGTGAACATATAGTATCCTAAATGAAAGGTCTTAAGTTATAATGGCAAAGGGAAATGTAAAACCCTCTGAAATTATTTCATTTTGGATGTTCTGTCATTCACCACCATTGCAATTAAGATTTAAGGCATGATATTAAATTCATGAAACTGTGAAAAATACGGCGGCAGTAGCATTTAATATAGTCATCCACTAATATGCATTTCAATGCAACACTATCAGAGAACAAAAATCATTTGCCTTGACCAGGACCGTAATTACCTTTTTATATTGTAAACTGTGAACATATCCTAAATGAGTTCTTAAGTCATAATGACAAAAGGAAATGTATTACCCTCTGAACTGCATTTTGGATTCTGTCTCATTCATCATCCTCAGAATTAATTCCCTCCAATCTATTCCTATTTTCTGCAATATACTCATAAGTTTTTCCCAATTCACTCTATCAAATGCTTTTTCGAAATCTACGAAACAGGCTAACATCTCCTGGTTGTACTCTATATTCCTCTTGATTAATAATCTCATTACTGCAATGGCATCACGCGTACCTCTCCCCTTCCTAAACCCAAACTGATCCTCCCCTGCGTAATCATTTGCCCTACTCTCTATCCTTTTGTTTATGATCCTGAGAACAACTTTAGCTGCGTGGGATATTAAACTTTCCATCCTGTAGTCCTCACATGATGTAGCCTTTACCTTTTTTGGAATAGGAACTAAAACTGATCTCACAAAGTCTTCCGGCCAGATTCCTTCCTCATAAATACGACGAATCAGCCCATATAGCCTCTTCCTCCCAAATTTTCCTAAACATTTCAATAGTTCCGCGGGAATGTTATCCACCCCCACGGCCTTATTTAGTTTCATCTCCTTTAATGCCCTTCCTATGTAATGAAAGGAGAAACTTTGTAATTCCACATAGATTTATTCGACGGACGACCTAGGTTTCGACGTGGCACGTCATCATCACCTGATGATGACGTGCCACGTCGAAACCTAGGTCGTCCGTCGAATAAATCTATGTGGAATTACAAAGTTTCTCCTTTCATTATGTTAAGTCGATTCCATGAAGTCACGCCTGAGACAACGAACCCTTCCTATGTCATCGTCGAGTATGCCTGGACCTAAGCTGTCTTCCTCTACGTCATATTCTTTTTCAATGTCTAACTTTTTTGGTCTAACTTTGGTTGGTCTAATTTTACTATATAGTTCTTCTATATACTCCTTCCATTTAATTTGAGTATATGTAGGTATATTCTTAATTTATATATGTATATGTATGTATGTAAGGGTTTTTTTTCCCAAAGAGTTAGAGAATGTTTTACGCACCATCACGAGCCATCAGGACTCACGGTGTGTGGGATTCTCCCAGGGTGGGCACTTTTGGCCCTCCTCGGCCTACCCACTAAACTCCAACTCTTTTTTGTGCCTGCCCCCCAGAAACCGCCATTAGGCATTACTTTGGTAGGGCAGTCATGCCTCTTAGGTCACTTCTGGTGTTGATTCAGTTCTCTAATGATGCTGCTGCGATTCTCCCTTCTTTAACTCGCCTGATGCGGCTCAGCTCCTCTACTACAGTTGTCGCCAAAGTAACCGCAGCATTCCAGTCTGCCTCTGACCTAAGCAGACAGGACCCCAAACCTTCCAGGGTCATGGGACCTTGCCATGTGCTATGAAATGCATCTCTTGCCTTGGCGAATCTTGGACATTGAAACAAAACGTGCTCCACATCCTCATCCTCACCAAGGCAGACCAGGCACTCTGCCCTACTATACACCCCAATGCGATGTAGAAAGCTGCAGAAGTTTCCGTGGCCGGTAAGTAACTGGGTGAGCTGGAACGTTACATTACCATTTCATCTGTCAATCCATGCTAAGATGTCCGGGACAATTCTATGGGTCCATCGATCCTCTTTGGCTACATCTCACCTCTGCTCTACGACACATGAGGAAGCTCAGTGGAGCAGTCAATAACAATGGTCGTCGGAAATGATGGAGTGGCAGCAGAGGTGGGATACAGCCAAGGAGGGTTGACGATACTGAGCGATAGGCTCGTGTAACCCTGAGGGCCACCATCCTATAAGCTTGATGGCAGGTCGCTCCATAACTTTTATTCTTGCTCAGTGCACCGGACCATACTGGCGCCACATACAAAATCACAGAAGTGACCACAGTAGCGAGCAGTCACCCTAGGTTCTCTTGGCCCTCCAATATTGGGCATAATTCCTGCCAATGCTCCAGCCACCTTTGTTGCCTTTGAACCCACCTTCTGAAGATGCTCCTTGAATAGAAGCCTTCCATCAACGGTCACCCCCAGATATCTTATCGCATCTGCTGTTCTTATTGCCTTTCCTTCTACTAGGAAGGTGGCATTGCTTCTGTCCTTGGTGTATGCTATAAGTACTGCTTCCATTTTTTCTGCTGCGAGACTCAAACCGTGGTCCTTTAGCCAATCAGATACCTGTTCAATGGATCGATCCGCCAGGTATTGAATCTCATCCACGCTCTTAGTGCTCACGACCAGTGCTGCATCATCAGCAAAGGCCACAATTGACACCCTCTCTTGGAACTGCAGTCTGAGCAAGCCATCGTATATGATGATCCAGAGCAGGGGTCCCTGAACAGAACCCTGCGGCACTCCTCTCGTGATGTTGTACGAGTGTGCTCCATCGTCATTGTTATAGACTAGTGTCCGGTCACAAAGATAGCTCAAGATAATCTTTTGCAGGTAGAGTGGCACTTTGAGGTGCTCCAATACCTCCATTATATCTTTCCATCTAGCCAAGTTGAAGGCATTACGAATGTCCAACGAAATAATGGCACACATTCGCCTTGCGCTTCTACCTTCTTTAATGACATCCTTGGCCAGATTTACAACACGGTCTATAGCGTCAATGGTTGATCTACCTTTCCTTAAACCAAACTGATTATCGGAGAAGCCGCCAGCTTGTGCAACAGCCACTGATATTTAAAGGCAAAATGCATTTAGAATATGAATCCACGGATCCGTTGGATATAGGGTGAAAATGATATATCAAAAAGGGAAATTAAAAATCAAACCCTTAACAAAAGTCAGTGCACTGCAAACAAAATCCCATATGGTATTGAAAACATCGATCGATGGAAAATTTGGTATTCTTTGTGTAAAAAGGTGGCCAAATGCAGGAAACAGTTCATTATACTAATTTGTGATGAACCTTTTATGCATGTACGTAATAATCCGCTCTTTTAAAGGTATCAAGACATCTCAGGAAGACAGAAGATTTGATGAACTGCGAATTTACAGCGCGTGGTGACGTTTAAACAGATTTGGAACAAGATTACCGACTCAGTGACCGGATCATTGAATGGGTCAGTGAACGGATCAGTGAACGACTCAGTGAACGGATCAGTGAATGGATCAGTGAACGAATCATTGAACGGATCAGTGGACGAATCAGTGAACGGGTCAGTGAACGAATCAGTGAACGGATCAGTAAACGTATCAGTGGAGGGATCAGTGAACGAATCAGTGAACTAATCAGTGAATGGATCAGTGAACGAATCATTGAACGGGTCAATGAACGGATCGGTGAACGAATCAGTGAACGACTAAAAAACGGATAAGTGAACGAATCAGTGACGGGATCAGTGAGCAGATCAGTGAACGAATCAGTGAACAGATCAGTGAACGACTTAAAAAACGGATTAGTGAACGAATCAGTGACGGGATCAGTGAACGAATCGGTGAACGGATCAGTGAACGACTCAGTGAATGGATCAGTGAACGGATGATTGGGACCTCCCCCGCCACCCGTGTGCGTCAGGGCGGCCATTGCCCCTTTATCTGCGCTAGTCATACCCCCGCTCTTCCTGGCATTGAGGACCAAATGAGTGGGAGCGGGTGGGTATCGGAACATCGAGGGGGTCTAGCATCCCGTGCGCCATCCCGGTGCCATTCTGTACGGGACCTTCCCCGCCACCCGTGTTCGTCAGGGCGGCCATTGCCCCCTTATCTGCAATAGTCATACGCATCTGCGCATAATTATAATTAACTAATAATTCCAATACACGACCCAGATCCCCTACAATCCTTCCTCGCTAATCCCTAGCTATTACTCAATGAGCACTGGCATTCCCATCGTAGTTCCGTTATAAATTCCTTCGGGTGTATGCATTTGAAAACTTCTTCAGTCAACATAATCTTGCGATGTCTAAAACTGAAAATAATTTTTCAAATATCTCATACTTAAGGGAAAAATGCTTGTACAAATTGTCTTCCCTCCTTAAATATTGTAGAGCATCTTCTATCTGTGCTATAAGGAAATTGCCCTCCATATGTAATATCATTACATACCAATCGGTAGAAGTTTGGTTCTTGGGGAAGAAAATTTTGATGCAGCGCATTGGGGGCTATTAGGGGGGGAGTGACCGTGGGCTGGAGAGGAATAAATATAATGCCAGCTAACGACATCCCGAGGGCAGTACGCCGCCCGTCGGATGGGACGTTGTCGAATCATGGCACCCCCGTGGCATTGGCGCTTGACCTTAGTCTTTCCTCGCTGCTCCCCCCTGCCCTGGTAGAACACTCAACTGGGCCGATCCCTCCCTCCGCAGCCTAACACAAAGCACTTGCAAATGTTACCATACTTCCGTGGGTCGATTGATGCTTAGCTCGGTAAGCTAAAATCCATGATATTGCTGAATTACTTGGAAGAAAACCGCATAAAGTGCATTTGTAATTTTTGGCATTTGCACACAAAGAACTTAACTACTTGCACAGGTGTGAAATCACGAGGGGTGACCATGGTGTAAGAAACAAAAACTAAGAGAAAAGACCGCAGCAGGGCCTGGATACAGATGATACAATTGAGATTAGAAAGAATGATACATTGCATGCCAATGGTAATCAAAGTCCTCGTAACTTCTGCCTTTTATTAATGCCGTCGAATAAGCCTTTTCTCTTCCCGCATTTTCCTTCCCCGTTTACATTCTCCCCATCTCCCCACTATCCCAATTATTCTCAGCACTATCTCTTGAGCCCTCTTTTTCTTTCTTTTTATATTTCCCCTGGCAATTTCCTTTCCATTCCCTGGCTCTCTCAATTTATTTCAGGCTTGGACGCTACTATTTCTTTCTACGTTCAACCTATTTTCTCTGTTCTTCTCCAAATCTACAGTTCAAGGGCCTATTATATGGACTCACCCTATTGCATCAAGATTCAGGTTCAAACAGAAATCCTTCACCCTCTTCGTTAACCTTGCATTGCTGTCATCAAGGCCTTTCTCGTTGCGAACTTTAATTTTGTCAAAAGCAATTAATTTCCAAAGTTCCTTTTGTTACGCCCATTTTAGCCTAAAAACTGCAGGAGACGTGGACTGCTCTAGTTTATCACTTCTTCCTATAGCTTGACTCTCACTCCTGGAAAATTTCTTTCCGTGGTTTTTATCGTGATTTTAATTATATCACATATTTTCCTCCGTAAAGCATAACCTTAATCCATGACTAGACGTTTAAAATGCACGTCGCGTGCTTGCAAGAGTTCAATGGCGCTCTTGCCCCTCTTTTAAGTTTTCAGCGCGGCAGCGAGAGATCCCAATGTCCAAGGGTTTGATTGAGAGTAGTCGGAAGGAGCGACCGACGACTGGACGGGGTGTGAGGGAGGACGGGATTGAAGAGGGAAGGGAGCGTGGGAGGTGGTGCGGGCAAGGTCCAATTCCTCCCTGCAAACACCCCTTCTCCATATACTCCCCTTCTAACCGCCATTCCGATGACTTCCTAAACTTGCGACAGCGCAGGATGTGCTGCTTTTTTTGGCATAGGGAAGAAGGATCATGTCTTGCGTTGATGGTTTGCCATAGGACACCGAGAGGTGTGTCCCCGAGGCTATGAATAGCCTCATCTGCAGTTTCCAGCCGCCTCGAAATGTGAAAGTTATCTATCGCGATAGCACGGGAAGTATAACATGCACATATTTCAATCAATCATTTCACTCGACCATTGCTGTGATTATTATTATTAGGTAATCTACTAGTTAAGGTATGTCGAGGGATGCCAGAGGGATCCTCGATGTCCCGATACCCAACAGCTCCTACTCATTCTGTCTTCAATTCCAGGAAGAGCGGGGGTATGACTACGCAGATAAGGGGGCAATGGCCGGCCGCCCTGACGCACACGGGTGGCGGGGGAGGTCCCAATCATCCATTCACTGAGTCATTCACTGATCCGTTCACTGATTCATTCACTGACCTGTTCACTGATCCGTTCAGTGATCCGGTCACTGATTCGTTCACCGATCCGTTCCTTGAGGCGTTCACTGATCCGTTCGGTGATCTGGTCACTGATCCGTTCTTTGGGTCGTTCACTGATCCGCTCATTGAGTCCTTGACTGATCCGTTCTTTGTCGTTCACTAATTCGTTCACTGATCCGGTCACTGAATCATCAATTATCAGGTCACTGATCCGTTAACTGAGTCGTTCATTGATCCGGTCACTGATTCGTTCAATGATCCGTTTACTGATCCATGTGACTAACATTTTCAGTCTTTAGGTACAGCATAAAAATCCAGTGCATTAATAACTGCCTAAATCAACTCCAAATCTCATGTTTTGAGATGATTTATCACAAAGCAATGCATTTGTCGATGCTATTTCTGTGATGCCATAATGCCACGGCATCTGCAGCCAGACACTCAAATGGCATCAATGATGTCTTTAAAGAAATAATTACCAATGTCATTTGACAGAGCCACATCACGTGGATGTTATTCTTAAGCAAAAAGTAGCTGGTAGCAATGTTTGGGAATTAATCCCAAGACCATTTTATTTATTATCGGGCCCCACTTGTATATCAACACATTGAATCTTATTCATCATCCCTCTTGTTTGGAGGTAGTATTTCCTTCCTTGGGCATCCCAATGCCTTGCCTCATTATTTAAGAAGTTTTTATCGCCATGGCTGAATTATTGGCAAGTAACCATGTATCTCAAATTGCCTCAAGGGCCTCAATTGCTTCATCTGCATGTTACACTCCTGGCTAATTAAACACTACACTCTCAGCTCTGCTCTGTCAATGTAAAAATGTATGCATTCTTTATTGCAGAGCCAGTTACAGGAAAATAAGTAGGCTTCTTTGGAAGGTTTTAGTACTGTCCATCAATACAAGACATTCCTTTTGTGAAGTTTTACTAAGACCTGGAAGAATCAATTGAAACAGTGATCTAAAAACAAGTGAAATGTCGTCATTCACTATAAAACGAGATACTTTACGTGAACAGACATTGAAATAATTTAATATAATGCACATTATTAATGAAATGTGAAAATAAATAATCGATTTTAAAGCAGCTGCCTGTAAAATAGCAGGAGATTAACCTCGAACACTAAGGTTGATAGCCTACGATCAAAGAGATTCAAGGAAACACAGTAATATAATATTAGACATACAAGGTCTGTTCAAAAAGTATCGTGAATTTTGAATTTCCGCAGGGTTACCTAAACTTTTTATCTTCAATTTTTTCATGGTATTATGTCGGTACTTATGTCTCTCAATTATTCCGCCACTTTGAATGTTCCGTTACTTTTTGACAGCTATTTTGCTTCGACATGTTTTAGCTTATCTTTGATTTTTGCCCCTTCCAAAAAATGGGTCAAAGAATCTGTATCAAATTTTGTGTGAAAAATGAAATTGAGAGTGAGGACACATACCAAATTTTGACTGTGGCATATGGAGAAGCTACCTAGGACCAACATGGAGACATTTATCGATGGTACGAAATGTTCTCAGAGGGCCGAAAATATGTAAACAAATAACCTTGGTGGGTGCCATCAAAAGAC
Source organism: Hetaerina americana (assembly GCF_022747635.1). Lineage (NCBI taxonomy): Eukaryota > Metazoa > Arthropoda > Insecta > Odonata > Calopterygidae > Hetaerina > Hetaerina americana. The sequence goes on from NW_027287427.1 coordinate 18,248,313, forward strand.
GCTGAAAATATCTTCAACAGTGGATCCATCTCTCAGAATTTCGATGGACTTCTCAACCTACACTGGTAAATACTGACCTTTTTTCCAGCTACATAATTACATATGAGATGTGCACTTTCTGCGAAGTGACCTGTGTATTATGTAAAAATGATGAAAACCAGGTAGTTAACCCTGGTTTAAATCCACGGAGCCATTTTGCTGATGGTACATCTCTGTTGTTGCTTAGAATTCATTTCAGACACTAGGGGAAGGGTGGGGGCTGAGGAGCAATTGGTAGTCTTAAATTGAGAGGAAAGATGGTGTACTGTAAATTAAAATCATAATATCCTGATGCTTGGGGTGACACTGAAAGGAAAGAAAACACTGGATGGTAATAGAAAAAAGGAGGAAGAGAGGCAGTCTTCCTTGCAGAACAGAGAAGGGAACCTAATGGTAATTTTGAGGTGTGAGTTAGGGTTCTACCACCTCTCAAACAAGTCACACTTGCCCCTTCCAATTCTCATTTCCTTCTCACCTGATACTAGACGAGGTTCCTTTGGGATTCCCCCATCAATCCTCACAATTGCCTAATTGCCACCTCCTCTGGAAAGAGACAACATGCTTTGCCAAGATTTGAATTTTCCCTTTGAAACACTGATTATATCCCATAATCAAGATTACAAGTCTCAAACCTAATGCCAATTAAAATGTAGCCTGGAGATGAAAGGCAAAGGCTTTGCACAGATGAGGAGAAAGGAATTCATGCTCCAATTTCAGTTGAACCATCAAGAAGAATACATATAAGAAGACAGGAAAGTTGAGGTAAATAAAGACTAATGGAAAAGATACAAGAACTATGCATTTGTCCATGCCTTAAAAAAATATGGAATGCAGGTAAATAAATTTAGTGTTTAAAATTATTCATATGTTTACAATAATTCATTTTTCTCATCAATAGCCCCATGATTCAAAACCAAAAGAAATTTATTCTTTATGGCACTCCCCAACTATAACATTTAAAATATTGAATATCTCCTAATCACTTTTGTGATTACTTTCCCCCATAATCCATTCCTTTCTCCAAGTAGTCATTTCTATGCCCCCTATTTATTTGAACAGTGTGAATGAGACAAGTTGAAATATATCCTACTCAAATTAGTTTTAATGCTCTCATTATCAACTTATTGCAGATTGTTTCTCATACATATGACATTACTGCACACCTCTTGGGAGTTATTACAACATGGGAAGCCAGATGATGTACTGAGATATGAGACACCACACTTTCTTTTCTTCTAAAAGATCTGGATTATTTTAAAGCTGTGACCATTGTTCTGCTAACAATTAATTCACTTCTGTAAACTCTTCCTCCCTCAAGGTCTAACTCTAAATTTCTACTTCACCTTCTATCATCAAGGCATGCAACTGATAATTCACTAATTCTTAGACTATTTGGAGAGAGGCCAAAGCTCTGCCCTTTTCCATAAATTCACCATCTTAATTTTAAACTTGTTGAAACGATTGTTCAAAGAAAACTTGCAAATAGAATATTATAATCTTCCCGTCAATTAATTGTGGTTAAGTGCACTTCATCAACTAAAATCATGATTAACCCTGCTTGTAACACTATTAGGATCAAATCAATTTATCACTTTATATATTATTTTATGTATTGATCCTTCAGTTTAGAAATGTCTTCACCATATAAACCTGTATAATATAAACTTATTAAGCCGATTTTTTCACATCATAAGGCAAAAAATTATTGGAAAATTTTGCACTATCTCATGTTAAATATGTGCATATGAAGTTTTTCATGCCTATATTTGAATACTTGGATGTGTTTACTAGATTTATGTTCAAACAGCCTACATTTTTATCTACTGTATCAAATTTTGCCAAAGAAAAAACAAATACAAATGAACTGTGGTGGATCCTGCTACAGTAACTTTAACAGAGTCATTCGCTCTAATGGATTATTTGCAATAATTAAAAAGTGTAAAAATCATTTGCCTTCACCAGGTTTCAAACCCAGATCCCTCAATACCTGGCCAAGTGCTTTGATCGGTTAAGCTACCTAGGCATCCTAATAGACACACATTTCAGGGGTTTTTAAATAAACAAGATTTTATGATGAAATACCATGCATACATGTCACCAGTATTCATAGTCATTCACATTGTGCCACAGTCCCAACAGCTAATGTCAACACTTACACACAAAAGTTTACCTTTGACAAATTCAAAGAAATAGTTGGGGGTGCTAAGGCAGAAACTTTAACAGAGTCATCCGTTTATGTAAATAACAATACAACTATTCCAAAGTGTAAAAATCATTCACAAAAATTTATAATGTGTATTAGGGTGCCTTGGTAAGTTAACTGGCTAACGCTCTCACCCAGATTTTGAGGGATTCGGGTTGCTGGTCCTGGCAAATGATTTTTACACTTCGGCATTGTGCCACTCTGATGACACTGATTAAACAATTTTCAGACTTGTCCAAATATAAATAGATTGTTTTATAGATGTTTTTCCATACTCCTATAGGGTTTATTAACACCAATTTAATTTAATAAATAAAGTATAAGGTCATTTACCTGAAGCCTGACACATTTTAACATGCAAGGATATATTCAATATTTTATAAGTCCCTAATGTATTAAGCAATTATGAGCAGAAAGCATCAAATGGGATTTAACAGGAAATATTTGTATCAACTTTAGCAAAAATATTGGATGAAACCATGAAGTCATCACTAGATAATGATAAAATTAAAGTCTCATTAAAAAGCTGTCTCCCAGGATATCACATATTATGTACCGTATTAGTACGAGCACAGTCCCCCCTCAAATAGGCTGAATATTCTTTCTGAAAAATCAGTTCTGGAAAAAGTTTGAAACCCACTACAGAGCAAATATTTCATGTTAAGAGGTGAGATATTTCAATAAAAATTAAAAACTTCCATCACTTCACTACATGCTTCTATCACTGCTATTTTCTTTGCAGTGTAATGCTTACAAAAATAAACACCACTATTAAATGATTTCATTTTTTTTAAACATCTCACTATACCATTTGGCTTTGGGAAAATTTACTTCCTCAATCATTTGGAATGGTTGATTGTAGAAATAAATATTGGTCATCATTATAAAACACCATTTTAAATGATATTTAAATATGTACATATCCATAGATTATATTTTAACAAGTAAAACAGAAATACTCAAACGGCCTTTCTGGGGCAATTATTATTTCACAGCATGAAATTAAATAATCTTGATACTTCAAATGGCTTCAAAAAACTACAAATAATGCCCAAAAGATACCTCCATCAGCTACAATTAAAAACAGAATTATTAATAATTGCCATCACCTACAAGGCAATGAGGAATAATAACATTATGTAACAGAAAATTATCACAGCTTGAAATAAAAATGATGCTACCTCATTTTTTTAGTATTGGCTTGGTTTGAAAATACTTCACAATGCTGCAGAGAATACATCAACATAGCTGAACATTATGAATCAAATGAATTATCAATGCTTATGCTCCAATTAATAGTTTTAAAAACATTGAACTAAAATGAAAGCAGTATGCATTGCCTGTGCTTACTGCTTTTGTTAATATTTTTATTGCTTATTTATTTAACCTTAATATTATATAATAATATATATTTTGGGCAACAAATAGGGGGGGGGGGGTGGTTAAACTAGATTAGGAGAAATAGGGTATTCAGCTATTGCCAGTCACATACTATTTTTTTTATTTACGGCAGGAGTACGTTTAACTTGTATATTATAAGAAAAGTCCGAGCATGATATTTAGGAAAAATATCTTTCCATTTAAGTCTTGCAATATATGATATGATATTTATAAAAGATCATGCATCTCTTGTGGCATAACAGGTGATTACATGATGTAATTTGAGTTCTTTTAAAAAGGGAATGTTAATTTTAGACATCTAGAATACTGATTGATGTAATTTACTAGCTCTTTAAATATTTAAAAATGCAAAAACTTCATGGATGCTGGCAGTGAAATCAGCTACAGTCAATTAGATTCAACAAAACTCTCCGTTCAAGTGCATTAACATTGTTAAAAGTCCTCTCAGTATCCAAAAACATTGCTGTCATATCTTAATGAAACATCCATGAGGATTCAACAACATAATTTCTAATGATAATTTTTAGCCATAAATTTCATAGATTAGTTATCTTGATTCATTAAATTGAATCAAATACATTTACAATGATATTCTGCATTTCTAATAAATACCTGGCCTTATGCATTGATTTTCCCCTAAAATATGTAAATTATGATTATCTCATCTACCAACTTATTGAATAAGGCCCCTCTGCAAATCCAAATCTTTCATTTCGTTTTTCTCCCGTAATGGAGTACTCCCACGTTTTTTTGTGGCTATCATTGAAGCTTTTACTCATTTATATATAGATACCTTTGAAACAATGACTTCTATAATTTACATTGTTTGAGTGCTACAGTTCTTTAAGTTCAGCATATGCAGTCTTCGCAGAGAGAACTGGCAACTAGGAAAAAAAAACTCCTCCAGTCACTCAAAAATCTTCAAAGAGTAATGTAAAAATTATATCACTACTATTTCATGCCACCACTGGAATCATGAGTAATTTTTATTATGTTTTACTAATATAATGATCGCACAGGCAAATGGTGTTCATGCTCACCTAGGAAATCAAAAGTCAAATGCTCCCTTCTTTGCTCACCTTAGCCACAGCAAATTCAATGTTCATGTTACTACAAAAATACATTTTTATGCATTCATAATATAAATAAAACTTTATGTAAGATTTTCAAATGTAATCTGAGCAAATAAGCCCTTACAATAGCATCTATATTATAAAACTGATACAAGATAAATTCCTACTTAACAATTACATTTTCTACAACTTCAACAGAAACCTTTTTTTTATTAGGAGAATGACATTGAAGAAAATAACATTCTGATAATAAACTTCAAAATGTTGATGTAGAAAAAATGCTTAAACATACAAGCTGTTCAACATAAGAAAACCACCAAAATGAAATTTTACAAAAACAGAGCTTTGAATTTACAACAAAATAAAATTAAAAAAGTAATTCATCTCAATTACCAAAATTTATCACATTTCTTAAATAAACATGCTTATGCCCAACATACTCCCATGAAGATGGGTATTTTCCCCAAAACAATGATAAATTAAATTTGAAACATCAAAAATGCAAAATTGTGGTTTAAAATATGATAGTATTTAGGAGCAGATATTTTTTGAGCTGTGGATCTTGGGGAAAAAAATTACATTTCAACAATTTACTCCATTTACTCAGGATGGCAGTCAACAGTTGAAAATTTAATGCATTAGATTACACTAAATAGCACCAACACTGCTATCAAAGTAAGAGTTTTCTTTAAAAAGGTCCTTTGTACTTACTGAAAGATGTCCCTTACAGTCAAAACTTATAAAACTTCTTGTCTTTCAGTAGAAATATGCATACTCGGTGAATTGGGTAAATTGAAAAAACTAGCACCCACTACTTCATAGGTTTATTAACAAATGAGAAGAGCTCATAGCTGAAAGTTAGTATAAGTTAGAAATCAGTTCTGGCATTTATGTATATTTACTGGGAGTGACTTTCGTCAAATGCTTTGATTACATACAGACTAACTCAATGACACTCATTTAACACGCACAAACAGGCACTGCTTCTTGCCACACACCAGAAAGAGAGAAATAACTGAAGACAGTGGCAAAAGTTTCTAATAGATCACTGAGTTGAGTACCAAACCATATGCTTTGGAATAGGCATTTGGCTTTTTTCCTAACTGAGGTATTATGCTGCCATCATTTCCGCTGTGCCGGGGGTACATACATCTGCCGTGGTGGAAGACGTCCAACACCCCTTCGCCCATTACCAACTGCTTCCCTATTTCCCACTACCACATTTCCGGGGTTCATTCCATCCACAAGTCCACTGGCATTGTTCTCTCTGCCTCCCCACACCTTGCTCTGCCCCAGACCAACGTCCCCGGCCTCGATCCGACCTCCCAGTTCTCTCTTCTGAAACTCCAGCATCCCTGGGAGGAGAATGGGAGGAAACACATTCAGAGTGCTATCCCTACCTGTAAAAGTCTGTAAAAGACCCAGTGGTTTACTACTGAAATGCGAAAGAAAGAAGCATGAAATAAAAAAGCTGGCAAAAAAATATATAAAGCCTTGGTTAAAGCAGGAAAAAAAAACCTGGTAAAAAGCTAAATCCACAATGGCAAAGATTTCAAACAAATAAAGCAGCAGTATATCCAAACTTAAATTAGCTTATGGAATAAATTTTAAGCACCTTCCCAAGGTGCACCTTTAATAGATAAACAATAATTGTCAATTGGAAAACTTAAATAATGACAAACAAATAAATATAATTTACTTCATATTTTTTTTAATTACTAACTACTTATTACTCTGGTCCAATATGTAATAAGGATTTGAATTTCTTAATTCAATAATATAAATTTCTAGGATTTTCAATTTTCTTTTCTTTGCTTTGATCTTTCTTATGGAGTCATTAAGGAGGTCGAGATGGTGTGATAGCTAAGGTACTGACTTCCCACCCTAAGGGTCCGGGTTCGAATCCCGGTGGTAGCTCCATTTTTCAGTGACATCCTGATTCTTACTTGTGGTACTATATGGAGAGTACTTCAAGTGAGTACATCATCCCTCAGGTTAAGGGTAGGTTAAATTGTAAACCCCTCAGCGCCTTTCGTTAAGAGCAGACTGATGCCAGGTTTCTCTCCACCCTTCCTTTTTTCTTCTGAAACATCCTCCCCTACCAGCCTTTCCCTTTTGGTGCAAACAACCTCTGCTGTCCATCTAATAACTACGACTAATACTACTGATGTCATTAATATTTTTGGAATCAATGGTCTAGCCACCATAACCATAGTCCACCAGCCTATCCAATGACGACCTATCTAAGTCCCACAGTTACCAATGTGATGTTATTAAGCTGAAAACTTTTGAAAAGTGACTTCTTCTCATGTGAAGAAATTACATGTAAAAGCAGTTGTGTGCCATTTAATGGAAGAAGGTTTTACAAGTGTAACAGCAAGTGGGTGACTAAACATCTATGGAACTAATCTTAAAATTCAAATAAGACCCATAATCTGTAAAAATAATTAATTTCCATTTATCAAAGGAAAAAAATTATAATGATGGGTTTCTCTCCCAAAACATCATCATGCTCCTATCTTTAAACAAATTTTCATGCATTACAATAAATATGCAGGGGCAAATTATCTTAAATAAATATATGAGAAAAAATGGATCATGTAGTAAATACATATCAATAAATATTTTACTTAAGTTCTCAATCTCACATAAAATCATCCTTGTAAATACAACTTAATGATAGTATGAAACTTCTATTAACCTTTCTACTGACATATATGCCTGATATATCGACCCTCGTTGGTGGTGTGAAAACTGCCACTGGCCAATATATCTATTTTGACTATTTTACTTTGTGATATGTGGCCCAGTCAACAGCTCCTGTCTCTTTCTACGGCTGGTGCTCTATCATCTCTGCTGCTTACAAAGATAGTTTCCCCCTATTCTGAAGATATACGCTGATTGTGCACATTATGTTTGCCTCATACGTTCTCCCATGTTTTTTTGTTACTCTCAGGCCAGTAGCATATGATCTTTCATTTAGGTGAGAGCTAACTCAGGACTGTTTTTTCTCTGTCTCTCTTAATATTTATTTTACAAAAAGATTAGCTCATATTGAGTATTACATCATCATAAAATACAGAAATTTCCATATTTTTATATCTTTCATTATGTTTTCACAAATTATCCTTGTTCATGTATATTGGTGAGCATTGTGTTCATTGCAATTTGCCATATTCATTAATTTACTAGACTTTTCCAGTCATAATTTTACTAAGAATCAGTGCAAATCCTCCGGTGTTGAATTCTTACAGAACTGCGTCTTATTTAAGAAATAATTCTGCTTTATGAATGCATATAAATATGTTTTCCGGAATTACATACTCCTCTTTCTCCATATCATGTAGGGTTGAACAAGTAGATATGTCAATTTGCGATTTATAATTTTTCATTTTGATACAATTAATAAAACATTATTTTAGGGTTGTCTCTGTGAAAAATGTCAAAGTGTTTGAGAAGTAAGGATATTAAAGATGTGCATTGGTAATGATGACAACAGTGATTTGCCATCGGAGACCTCCAATGGAGAGATTTCTTCTCTAGAAAGAATATTTCATCTACACTGCAAAGCCAGGGACAAAGAGTCATCGATCTCTCCTTCCTTCGAGGGAGAGGACTCATGTGGATCTGACCAAGAAGATGGAAATGCTGATCTACGTGAAGGCAAGTGGGCCAAAGTGAGTGAATAACGATAACCCTCCTAAGATAGCCATTGAGTTTCTAGAGACACCAGAACCTAAGCATGCTCCTCTATGTGGTCCGCAACCAATCCAACACTTCTGTTAATTTTTTACAGATGTTCTATTGAATGAAATTGTAAGGGAAACAAATGCACATGCTCAACACTTCCTCAGTGAAGATGGATGTTTTACTCCAAATGCTAGGGCAAAAAACAATGCTAGGAATAATGATATGGTGTCAAAAAACTTATAAAAATGTCAAATGAAAAAGAGAATGGTTTTGTGTTTTCAGTATAAGAGGGAAAAAGAGAAAGAAAAAGATGCCGAACTTGGTGCACTCAATACAATGAAGGCCTTCGCGGTGAATGCTTCCATAAGCATGTGTGTGAATGTACGATCATATGAAATATTTGTAACCCTTGCAAAAAGTTACTGATCATCATGCAAATGCAACACTTGAAAGAAAATTAAATTTTATCTTTTAAGAATTTCATTGCAAGGAAATAATATTTTTCCAATAATAATATAAAATAAGCATAAAAGTTAGATATCCATACTAAAAAGAAAGACGTACTTTTCCACAGATTTTATTATACGGTACAACGCATTTCACCGACTTGCGGCATCATCAGGTACAAATTTACAAAACAGACAGAGCAAGAATATAGTATACCCTCAGGACAGAGTGGGGGCAGGGAGGGTTGGAAGGACCTGAGAGGGGTGGGGGCTCGCAGGTGCGTTGATGGATTGTTTTGACCATTTCCAGGCTAGTTTCTCGGAGAGGAGTCGGGAGGGGTATGGGAACAATTGCTCATTACAAAGTGTCATGTTGTACCTTATGATGCCACAAGTCGGTGAAACGCATTGTACCGTATAATAAAATCTGTGGAAAAGTATGAGTCTTTCTTTTTAGTATGGATATTAAATACTTCCACGAGGTGAAGCCTGAAGCATTAGAATAAAAGTTAGATTTTTTTATACATGTAGCATTTATTTTTTTTTTCCTTGCTAAAAATTAGAGTCAACCCCAGTAATTAATTCTTCAACGAATCTTAACCCCCAAATATACCTCCAGCATTGGGAAAAAACTAGATGCATTGAGTACTAGAAATAATTCAAAATCTATATTCTTGTAAACTTCCTGAAAAGAGCCTTGGCAGTCTTCACACATCCCACCCAAAATGGGCTAGCAGTAAAAGGGTTAAATCATACATTAATCTAAGGTGTCACCTTCTAAAAAGGTGATTATTTCTAAGAAGCTAATCATGTTTTTGTTTACCAATGTAAATTTCACTACCTAGCCATTGTTAAAAACTTACGCAACTGACGATGAAAACCAAGAAATGAAGTTGGAAAATTGGAAACTCATTGGAAATAAAATGGCAACGTAACAGAAAAAAGAAGAACCAACTCAGCACTAGTTTTTGTTTACATTATGTACACAGTTCCATTGACTTTTTATTGATAGGCAGTTATTAAGGTGCATAATCATTTTTACATAATGGAGAAGTAGGCCACCAGTATGTTAATCTGAATTGCATGAAAAATTTTGTTTCCGGCAGGAGTGGTCATTTTAAATTACCTAAAATAACACCACAACTGAAGGATGGCCATTTATTTGCCATATCAATCCATTTAACTATTGATTTACTACCTTGATCAAAAAGTTCCCGGAATAACCACCGTGTGGCGCTCCCATCGTTCCGATTTGAGTTCTGTTTTTTTTGTTAAATTGGTACATCTGTTGTTGATATTCCCTTTAAATCTTAGTGTCATAACTTGACATTTGCAAAAGTTACGTAGCCAAGAGTACATCTATCTCTGTGTGTGTTGGCGATTTTTTACAATTGCAGAAATGGATTTAAATTTGCAACAACGAACTTGTATTAAATTTTGCGTAAAAAACGGATTTAGTGGCGCACGGACGTTGGAAATGTTGGAAAAGTGTTTCGGCAACGATTCTCTAAAAAAACGGTCGTTTACCAGTGGCACGAGCGGTTCAGAAGTGGTCGTGAGTCAATCGAAGATGATGAACGCAGTGGCAGACCATCGACATCGAAAGTCGGTGAAAAAATTGATAAAGTAAAAGAAATGTTGGTCAATAACCGCAAATTAACCATCAGAGAAATAGCGGAGGACTTGAACATTGCCTATGGATCCGCCCAAGACATTGTGGTTAATGATTTGGGTTTCCGTCGTGTAGCAGCAAAGTTGGTGCCAAAAGACCTCAATTTCATGCAAAAAAGAGACCGTGTTGACGTCGCAAAAGACATGATTTGCGAGGCTGAATCCGATCCCACATTCATCAAAAGGATCATTACTGGAGACGAGACGTGGGTTTATGAGTACGACACGCAATCCAGACATCAGGCAAGTGAATGGCGTTCACCAAATGAGCCGAGACCAAAAAAACCACGTCGTTTTCAGTCAAAAAAGAAGGCAATGCTGACGGTTTTCATGGATTACAACGGTGTAGTGCATCATGAATTTTTGCCAGAAGGCCAGACAGTAAACAAAGAGTATTATTTGGGCGTTATGAGACGTTTGCGTGAAGCAATTCGCCGAAAGAGACCAGAAATGTGGGCAGAAAACTCGTGGATTTTGCACCATGATAACGCACCGTCGCACAGTGCTATCATTATTCGTAATTTTTTGACGAAAAATGCAACAAATACCATCCAACAGCCACCGAATTCACCTGATTTGGCTCCCTGTGACTTCTTTCTGTTCAATCGAGTTAAAAAACCATTACGGGGAACGCGTTTTAGCAGCCGAGAGGAAGTAATGGAAAAATCGCAGGAAGCACTGATGGACATACCGAAAACCGACCGTAACTTTTGCAAATGTCAAGTTATGACACTAAGATTTAAAGGGAATATCAACAACAGATGTACCAATTTAACAAAAAAAACAGAACTCAAATCGGAACGATGGGAGCGCCACACGGTGGTTATTCCGGGAACTTTTTGATCAAGGTAGTATATATTCTTATATTGGCCATTTAACTCATTTTTTCATTTCTCCTCTAGTGTCTCTTTTGTAATTATTTGTTAAAAGTACTTTTTGTGCCTACCCCCAACAATGGATCCTGTAACATCTAAACTTATGGCAAAAAATCAATTCATACTTTCACAGCCTTTTCCCTAATTGACCAAATTAGCCAGACATAAGATGATTTTCAATCTTTTAACAATAAATATACATGATTTTCACCTTAAGTAGAACCTTACTTATGCTACTGATCCAACCTGTAATAACCAGAATGAGAAGCAGCTTGTCCAAAAGCTTATCAATATCCAGCTGATCTCTCTTAATAAAATCGCATAACAAAAGCATATTTTGTGATTCTGTAGTATTTAGGATTGCTAATAAAGCTAGCCATGGCTATACGCAGATTCCTTGGATCCTCTACTACATCTAAATCTATCGATGAGCCATGCAAAGAAGTAATCTTCTATAATGACATATAGTTAAGAAAAAAGGCAAAGGAAGTGGTACTGCAAAATACCAAAACATCATAATCAATTGCAAATAGGCACTTCAGGGATATAGTATAAAGGTAATGCAATATTAGAAGATATGTTAAAAGAAAATCATTAATGCAGGATGAATACATTGAAAATAAAAAGCAGGAATGTACCAAAAAGCTGTACCACAATCCATAACCTATGGAATATGGTTAAAAATAAGAGGATTTATTGGGCATTAAGATGGATCAATTTTGATTTTTTGTTGAAGTTTCCAAAGTCTGAGGATGGAAAAGTTGCATCTGGGGTGATGTTTTAATTTATAGTAGTATTTTGTTGAATTAGGTTTTGGATGGATGCAGATTACCTCTACACTTCTCTAACCTAAAAAGGAAACAACCAGGCACACTTCACTGACGTATTATACAACCCTCTTCAATTCTGCACACTTTCTCCCTCCCTTCATTTCATCTCACATCTTTTTCCTCTCCCTAACTCACTGGCCTAATGGACAATAAATTCTGTGCACCCATCTTTCCTGCCTCCTTTTTATTTCTCCCAACAATACCCCACTCCCCCAACAGGCTCCTCATTCAATTCCTCATTTGTTTTTCTTTTTATCAATTTCATCCTCTCCAAATTTCCCCACACCCACATATCTATATTATATATTCACCATGCCTATCAAACTGATGTGCTCAGCAATGAATTTAACCCTTTGGGTTATTGGGCTGACTTAACTTGAGCATCCATAAATTTGACTGTTATAATGGATTCCCAGCATACTTTAATTTATATCTCCATCTAATCATGCCTCTACATCATTTTCTCTGGCTATACAAGTACAGTAAACTCTCAATTATCCATTTGAAGATTACCCATTTTGAGGATTATCCGTACTAGCAATTCAAAATTTTAATAAAATTACAATCATAAAGATAGTGAAATGTTTTGAAACTTCCATATACTTTAAAAGAACAACAAGTTAGAATTACCAGGGATTTCTTAAAAGTTTTTCATTTCACAAAATCGAAAGTTGTCAATAGAATTTGATGTTTTAACTGAAACATTTTTGCAATATCCATACTTTCCCATGACAGTTTCCCTGGAATTCATTAGCCCAGAGAATTAGCTTTACCTCGAAACAATTAAGTCATTATTACATACACTGCATTACTTTAATCAAAATCATACGACAAATATGAATCTGTGTCAGTGATCCTTTTGATAATATTCACCTGTTGCAGGTCATTGGTTTTTTCCTGGCTATATAATTGGTTTATCTTAATGAGGAAAATATGTTCTTTTATTCACTTTATAATAGTACTATGTTCTTGTAAAACTATAATTCCGACCATATAAAAATAGCTAAAAGTTGAAAATTAGAACTTTCCGCCATTAAAAAATGCAAGTTAATCACTCAAAATGAAAAAGGAGTCTCCTTATTCTTACACCCATTCATATGATGACCATACTTTCTGCATTTTCAGTTATCCAGGTTTTCCAATTATCTGTACTTCATCATCGTGCAACAGCATGGATATTCAAGAGTTTGCTGTGCATTGAAATCAAGGCTGATTGATTATCCATGCCAAAGCCAATGGACTTTTTAAAAATATTTCATATTAGCCTACCATGATTATCCCACAAAGAAGACATTATATTAAATTTATATTATAAAAACGAGGCTTTATATGAAATAATGGCACCTTTTAAAACTCAAAACACAAAATCTTCAATTTAGATCCAATTTTGTACAGCTGCAATGAGTTGGGCAATAAGTAACAATGCATGGAATTAGTAAAGCACATCAAGGGATTGAAGAGAGAGGTGTATCAAATGTATGAACTTAAAATTTTCAAATTGCCATAAAAGTATCCCCACTAAACTTGCCTAAAAAATTGCAATAAAAAACACTAGCCCCACAGTCAGGTTTTTACAACTTTCACCTGGTTTCCCACAAAAATTGAACATCAATATGTCATTTCCTTTTCCCTATGGTTCCTAATTCCTTTACTCATTTGATTTTTAGCGCATTCTGCTAGTACTAAGTTTGAAAGGCTATTATTCTTTAGTGATTGCTTCTCCTAAGATCCCATCAATTCCACAGAACCCTAGACTTCATATGCTTGCACACACCAGAACCTTCAATTTCTTTGAAAATGCCGGTAACTTCTTTATTATTCTTCTATGAATTACTTTATTTTGATTATCTCTACTTGACCTTCGTCAATAACCTTCCATCCTTGTGCTATTACTGAAGTATTTATATACATTAAATTCTATGGGCACTTTTTATAATAGTTCTCCTCATGATGTACTATCTTCCTCAGCTTCCCTCTTCGATTGTTACTTTCTTCCAAGAACGTAGCAAAATGACAAGAAAAACCACATGGAATGGGCACACTTTGTATTTCCTTGGAAAGAAATAGATGAAAAATAGAGGTGAGAATCCAAGGGGAAGGGGAAAAATATGTAGACTAAATAATGAGGTTCATAATAAAGAATAGCAACATATCAGGAACAATACAATTAGCAATGAAGAGGAAAGGTTAGTATTAATTAGGAAAGGATGGTGGATTGCAGACAACCAACCTCCATTGGAAAACCAGATAAAATTAATTTTACTTATCTAAACTCCATTAGCATAATTATGCAAAACTAGCTCAAGCGCAAAATATAATAACAGGACTAACCAAATCTGTTGAGATGTAAATGAAATGCCATTCTATAAGGCATGGAATTTTTAAGACTCACCAGAATAATGGTTCGGTGTGTATGAGGATGGAGTTAAAACCCCAACTGAATTGATGAAGGCACTGGAAGACTGTATGGCAGGTCCAAATTCATCCTTGAAATAATTTTGAATTAAATCAATTAATTTAAATATAAGATTGACATTTTATCAGTAATTTTCTAATCCCAAAAGATATTTTAAGTAAAAACAAAGAAAAAGCAATGAAACATTGTTAAATGAATAATGTTACCTATTTTACTTAAGTATAGCAATAAATCAATCTTAGTTCATGAAAACAAATAATTTAATCAACTAAGTATAAATGCTCAAAATTTCTAATTGTAACATTCTTTATCTTGTTAGGACTACCCCATGTGTGGTCACTGATCACGTTTTACAATTCATGGACAGTATAAATAAATTAAACCAAAGATTTGCAAGTAAAATCTCCCTTCAAATGAGCAATTTCATTTCTTCAAAGCATGGCTCAAATTCTTCATTGAAAAAAGAATTTTTGAAAGATCTCCAAGCCAAATCTTAAAATGAATAGAAAGTATTTTCCTTCCCAAAAGATGTTACTTTGAATTAAAACCCAGATATTTATCCTTTTAATTTATGGTGAATAGTTTTCATTCAAATTTTAAGGCGAATACACTTTGTGGAGCAAGAATAATATTATAAATGTGATAATGCTTTCATGTCTGTTCCATTTTCTGACATAGATTATGTGTGTCATGTTTGTTCCTCATTGCGCATCATCGTAGTGTCACAATAAGGAAGTCAAGATGGACTAAAAAAAACATTGAAAACAATGAGCAGCAATGATTTTACAACTAGATACTAGGTCTCATCTTATGAAATATTACCACAATATTCAATTAATAAAATATTTAATGCCACATTGATGCTCTTCCGGAAAGCAACTTGGCAATGTGGTTCAAATGCCACATTTAATTACAAAGCAACAAAACTTTTTATATGATCTGGAATTTTTTTACCAATTTTTTAAAATAAAATTTCTTTTTCTATGAATACAGCGTTTCCACTAAATCCACATTCAAATTTGAATTATTTATAATTTTAAGAATCCTCGAAGAATTTTATCTTGGCTCAACAAATAATACCTAAATTTTGAGAAACAAAATAAATGACAGGAAATCTAATATATAATAACAATAATAATAGATATAATAATGCAATTAATATAAATGCATAGTTATCATAATAATATAATTAATATAATACTAACATACACAAGTTACTTATATCTTAAATGTTTCATATTATTATTCAATGGATTCCACTGTTTCTGATGCTCATGATCACAACAAACTCAATGTTTCATTTTCAGATAATTTCTATCCACCATCCATTCCTGCAATACAGTTTGCCTATCCATGGTTGATAGCTATCCTAAACACCCCATACCCTCCACATTTAACTAACATTCAAGCTCATCGAGGCATACTCAGTTTCATTCCCAAAAAATGTGGAGTGATTCTATTTAAATTCATAGTTTTATAAGTTCCATATACTACAACAATCTTTCTGCTGGCATTTGCATACCTCTTAAGCTCTTTCTTATACCTACTATCATTCTCAAAAATTCTACCGCAGTATATAAAATTTTCCAGCCCACACTTTTAATCATTTCATCATTGACACTCATCCCATTACCCTTATGAAGCATGACTACATTTGTTTAGGATCCATTTACCCCCAAATTCATTCTGCCTGTTAACTCACTGAAGGTATTCAGGGCCCCCAATTGTTCTTGTGAACTCTAGACCAGCAATACTGCACCATCGACATATTGGTGAACAGGTAAATTTAAATCTGCTAATGGTCAAGGGGCAAATCATTAAGTAAAGAAGTGTAAGTTATTGGATGTGAAGCATAGAGAACATGAGATATTAGAGAACAAAAGATAAAAAAGAAGAGAATCCTTTGAAAACTGGATATGGAGAACGATGCTGAAGATTACGTGGTTTGACTTGCTAGGAAGAGATAAGGAGAACAAAAAGAGAGAGAAGCTTTATTGATTCCATTTTAAAGATGATGAAGAACTGGCTTGGGCATGCACAGAGAAAGGACTGCTTCATAAAGTATGTCTTGGAAGGAAATCTGAGGGGCCGAAAGAAAAGACTTGTTAACGGACACTGTGAAGGGTAATTGTTAAGTGATTATGAAGAAAAGAACACAGGATAGGGAACTGTGGTGGAGCAGCTAGGACCAGCATGGGAAAATAGTGATGACACAACAATATGTAACTTGACCCACACTAACACATTTCACAAATTATACACCATCACTGCTTACTGAATTTCCATTTTTTTAAATACTCACTGATGTCACAACCTTGCTGTTCGCCTCGCCTCGATGTCTTCGCTGTTTGCCTCAACTCCCATGCATTAATCTTCACCACCTCACGGATTTGGCTTACTTTCATACTCTAGACCACTATGATTTAAATTCTCAATTCACCTCCTCTAACACAGTGATTTTGTTTTTACCCAAGACAATATCACCAATTTTGATGATAGGTCTGCTCTAAATATTCTTAACAAGTTCATATCCTTTTTTAATGGACAAGGGCCTAGCCACAATGAGATATTGATTTCCATTACAACACAGAAGCTAATTTAGGCTCAGACTGAGGTTGGGAGAGTAACCTCCACAATGGTGTTCTTTTCTTGTGTCTACATATCAGAGGCAGGTTAAATGCAGATAGGCACAATGGAATACAAAGAAAACATGCCTGGGACTCTTAATGAAGGTCCCCCACATCAACAATCTATCCTTTCTAAAGACACTATCTTGATTGGCAACATGACGCTATCTGATTCCTACCATTAGGAGTTTATAGTACCAACACTACAGGATGCAAATTTATAAGAGCATGAGGAACAGCAAGAATTCATAATAGTGGGCACTGATATCATTATAGCAGAAGTAGTAGCCATTCAAAGATTGTTTGTGCAGCTTGAACAAATAGGTATGCCGTGAGATTAAACTGCACATAGATCTTCAAAAAACCCATAAGTAAATCTCAACTTTCTTCTCTATAACATGTAACATTTGATTAATGAACTTACTACAGCAAAAATTTTAGGCACATAGATTTCTTCTAATCAATCTCCTTAATATTGTTATTGCAGTGCTTGATGAAACTCCTACACAATCCAATCATATATTTTACACCTACTTACTACACAGTACCTAGCAAAGTTCATGCAGTATGTACAACAAAATATCATACAAATCAATACGAGTATTGACTTTGTACGCAATAAATATTTAACTTATACTTTGAATTGTGACAGGGATTGATGATATTATTTTAATTGAGTTTGAACGCAGAATGGTAATTATGACTCTATGTACTACTCATCATTAATGAACCTTGATTATATTATTGCAACTAGGGACATATGAATTTGAGTATTGATGATTGGACTGAATACAACTATGAGGGTCATCCGGAAAGTAGTACCCGTTCGTGAAATAAAGACACAAAAGTAAATATTAACAAACATAAAAAATTTTATTTGAAAGAGGATACTTTAAACTACTTCTCAACATAATCTCCAAGCAAATTAAGGCATTTGTCATAACGTGTGACAAGTTTCTGTATTCCTGCTGCATAGTCCTTCGCCGCCAGCTCATTGAGATACGCGAGGGACCCATCTTGCACAAATTTTTGCATAATGCAGATGGTGTTTAACAATTTCATGAACAATTGTTCGAGAAACATTGGGAAAATGCTCACAGATGTCATCAATTGTGACGCGCCGATCGTTCCTCACGAATTCGTCAACTGAGCTCACCAGTTGGTCTGTAATGACAGACGGTCTCCCCGAACGCTCATCGTCGTGTGTGTTCCCCCTCCCCATGTTGAAGTTGCGACACCACCGCCGAACAGACGACTCGTCCATTACATTGTCTCCATACACCTCCTTTAATTGGCGATGAATATCACATGGGCGAACGTTTCTTGCATTGAGGAATTTAATCACTGCCCTCACTTCACAATGGCGGCGTTCTCAATTTTTTTAAACATTGTAAACAATCACAGAAACAACACAGGCAATGCTAGCGTCACGCAACTTGGCTCAGAGAAGGCAGACAAGCCACTGAAGCTATCTGACCTCGTCCAGCGGCTACTCGCGTCGTCAGCACTTCATGCGGCACGAACGGGTACTACTTTCCGGATGACCCTCGTACATTAGTATTCTGGCCTAAGGATCCACATGTTTATATGTACAGTAAACCCTCACTATTCCAGCCTCAGAAAACCTAGGCTGAGGCAAGCTATGTAGAAGGGGTCAGGAGTATGACAGGTGGAATATGAAGAGGTCGAAAGAGGCATTACCGCCAAAAATGTTTAGGTGGTAAATTCTTATTGACGTGGTTTCAAATAATAATAATACTTCAAATGATAATCCAGCTGTACCTTTTAAATTATTAATAAACTAAATTAACTAAAACATATTTCACATGGTCATCGAAACCACACATTTAACTTACAAGAAACATGCATTTGAAATAGGAGCTAATTTTTTCCACATGATTTCAATTGAAATGATCCATCTTGGAAAATGCAAACATATGCTCTCACAACAATATACATAGGTTAAGATTAGATTAACTGCAATCATCGGTTGAATCTTCACTAAAATCTAATAGAATTCATAAGCCTCACACCAAATGGTGCATCAACCTCAAATTACATCAGCTGTAATATTCTTTCATATTTAAGCAACATCAAATGTAGTGATAATATAATTTGATGATAGATAGTAGCACCTAAGTATATCAGAGAAACATGACAACTGAGCATTGTGTCATTACAATAGAATATCACAACAAAAAAATCTAGTGCTATTTTTCTGAAGTTAAACTCGGATTTATTTTAACATAAACTTGACTAATTAGTCATCTTAATAATAGCAATAGAGTAAATAAAGGGGATAGTACAATACACATTATCATTGCTTGGTTGGAAATTATTTATGAATTGCTAATGGCTTAATTTTTGGAGAAAATCAATTACTTATTTTATTCAAATAAGTTGATTTCATATTTAAATGGTATCTCCTTAAAATAGGGTGCTCTAATGTGTCATATAAAGTCATTTAAAGTTATTGATGATCAAGGGCATACAAGATTAAAGGAGGAAAATGTTACATGGAGTTGCTTGTCAAAATCCCAGATAATATGAATTTCAACTGATCTGGACAATGCCCCTTATAGTCTGGACAAGCAGGGGTTGACTGTATAACACACCTCTTGAAATAAGTTTGATTCACTTATTAACTAAACTAGAAGGTTGATTCTGTGGATTGTAGTTTTTTTTAAGAGTAGAGGTGGACCGAAGAGCATAATTCTCACTGCTGAAGTTGGTTCGCCAAGGAGCAACACACAAGCTAGCTCCATTTTAAGGATTCTAGATTTGATGATTGCAAGGAACTATTATTAAAAAACTAAATTATTGTTACTTTTGAATAACTAATCATATCAAGATATAGTCTTTTGCTTTTTAATTACTGAGGTACCTCAGAAAATGGGATGCAATCCTCTTGAAGAACTTCTTCATAATTCCCATACTCTGTAAACTGAACAACAACTGTCCTCTCTGAAACACCAGTAACTTCAGCATTGTAATACTGCAAAAAAAAATTGCTTACATCATGGTTCATTTTCATAATCATTAGGCTATTTTATTATAAGTATAATAAAATTACTAAAGCATCAAAAATAATTTCATGTGGGGCTTTAAATAATAATAAACTCCAAAGACTTCACCAATTATGAGTCATTCAACATAACTTTAAACTTTGACTTGTTTCTTCATGTTTCCGCCCAATAATGACAGGACTTTAACCTTGATGCTCAAATTTTACTTCCTCCATACACATGAGATAGTGCATCTCCATGCACAAGAGAAAGTATAATATGAAAAAAAATAAAGAAGCTTAAAGATTCCAAAAGATATACACATTTTCCCAAAGATATACTTGTCCATGTGTCTGCCTGCATATTGTTTTTGTTAGGATTTAGTGGACACAACTGCTCAAAGATAATATAAGTAATAAGAGAATGAAAATCCATTTTAATCAGGCTAAACAAAATTTTTGGATGGTACCCAAAATTAGCTCAGTTTATTTGGCATTTGTGAATTTATAGGTTAAACAATGGCAATCTGCTTGTCTTAAAATTAAAACCTGCAATAAGTATAGTTTTTATACAATTTTCGTATCACAAGTTTCCTATAAAACTAAATATTTAAATTTCAACATTTTATTTTCTAAATCTTCTTTGGCTTCAAACTGAATAATTTCTGTACTTCACAGATGTAAAAAAAACTGTTCATGCTTTTATTTCAAAACTTTCAATTTTGTCTAGACCAATTTATAGAAATATGTTAGCAAATGCCCGGTCAAAGAAATGACCCAATATAATAATAGGCAACATAAAAAATTATGCTATAATTATTCTACCAAGAACATGAATTTTAATTAATCATAATTATACGTAGTAAATCGGGTTTAAAAAATATGCTCTGCATTTATCTGTGCATAAATATGTACAGTAGACTTATCTGGCCTCTGCAGGCTCAGATGCTTGACCAGATAAACAATTGGTCTGTTAATCAGAAAACATTAAAAATACCACTTCAAGGCTATGAACGTAGTAAAAAACATTAGTTTGATAACCATTATTATAACTATGGAAAATAAATAATTAACTCAATTGAAAACTATTAAACCCGTAACTTTCTGAATGATTATTCCACAAACTTTATATGATTCATCTTAAGGAGAAAATAAGACTGAATTAAGTATCAGCAATTTAAAGAAAGATTAATAAGAGGGACTCGGATATCACTGCACGTAGAAAGCAGAAGCAGATTATCCAAAAATAAATAAGAAACATCTATACAAGAATTGCATTAAATTTTAGTAGAATCTTGACAAAGCACAGGCACAGCATATTATCAGATACTTATAAAACATTATGCCAAGACAACATTGCCAAATGATTTAAATTTTAAATGGATCAGTAATATTGAGGCTTACATATTTCATTAAGAGTAACCATTTGATGTTATGAGGGGTTAAACAACCACATACAAATCTGTAGATAGCTAACTTTCTTGGATCACAAAGAGGAAAGGTTATAGACATCAGGTTCACATATGTTTCTTATTGTCATGTTATCAAATGCAGATTCTTATAATGGCAATATGTGCAGTAAAATCATGAACTAACCCGTAAAATTCTTAACATTTATGTCCAATCTACCTCGAAAGTCATATCAATTGGCTAATGTGTGATTGTAAGATGATCAATGGTAATAACAGGCATAGCATTTTTTAAAGTACACATTGTGAATACTCATTATATTTACTACCTGAATATAATGGATATGTGTTAATGTATATATGTTATTCTATAGGGGACATGGTAGCCCAGTAGAAAGAGCACCGGACTACAGACCAGAAGGCCTGGTTTTCATTCCTGGGGCTCCCCTTCCCTGATATGAGAATTTCACATGCTGTTGGGCTTAATATTGGCTGAGCTTTACCCTCACCAATCAAACTAACCTTTGGGTTGATAACTATGGTAGCCATTCTTTAAAAGAAAATGCAAGCATAGATATTCCTTATTTTATCATTTTTCATTTAGAAAAACTTTGAAGAGGAGATTAGAGAGGCAATTAGTCAGCAATAAGACATTTTTTTCTCTTGGTATTAGTACTGTATGAAACATTAAGGAGATGATTGATTCTTTCTTATGCATACTTCCTTTAACATGGTACCATATGAACATAAAAACATTTAATTATTTTCTTCATTTCAATTTTTAAAACAAGGGCATCAAATGCTAAGAGAAAATGAATCGCTGGTCACATCAGAATTATTTAATATTATTTGTACGTACATAGTATGCCATCATGCTAAATTGAAAAAATATGATCCGAACCATTTTCACTAACAATTGAGCAAATTCCAGGGTTGGTCATTATTTCCTTTGGGACAGTTCAGTGTTTTCAAGATAAAAAAATAATTTTTCGAGAATTAAAAAACTTTTCAATGACAAAAGATTTTGAAAAGTTTAATGCCTATAATGCATTGATTTCAATGCGTGTGTACTAAAAACCATAATACAGTTTCCATATATTGGCATATTGCCATGAATACTTACACAGCATAAGTAATTTTCAGGTTTAACTTTGAGTAGTATAGTGGAAATCACAAGTGTTAATTATTATTTCTCTCCAATATGGAAGTGGTACATTTATTTTTTTTCTTTTTTGCCTGTTCCATCATCTTTTTTCTGTTACTCTACTTTTGTCAGCTCAACTACATGAGTGATAATTTTTACCCATCGTTAACTCCAAGGAGAAATTCTTGAGTCAGCAGCAATGCTTCTTTAATCTACGGAGATCAAATTTTTCCCTGAAGACCAGGAAAAATCCTATTACATCAGTAAGTGAACCTAAGCTCATGACACTACTTCTCTGGACAGTTATTTATTCCCCTTAAGAAAATCCATTACAATACTCACTGTATTATCTTCCCAGTACTTGGCCATGCATTTATCTCCCAATTTCCACTGCCACACTTTTGAATCTGGGCCAAATGGATCTTCATTTGCACGCGTCCCAGAGGAAGTCACCGGGCCAAACCCTGCATTTGGCAGTGGCCTGTACACTCCACTGGGCAAACCAAGGTTGACAGGCGATGGATCACCTGGCATCTTCACATCTCCACCACCCACCCGCCCACCTCGAAAGCCATCAGGGGGAGTGGAGGTGGTGTCAAAGAAGTGTCCCATTCCACTTGTAAAAGGAGCAGGCTGCTGAGACTGCGAATTACACACTGGAGCTCTTGTACTGCGGCCCACACCCCTATCTCCATCACTTAGCACTGAGTTACCTCCAGGACCATCCTTCCACCTGTCTCTCTCACCAGCCCTTCCAACCATTCTGCCAACATTGTTCTCACTCGATCGGTTCTGCATTTCCTGAAGGGGTTGATGGTATTGGCTGTTTGAGTTTTGACTGCCATAGTTTTGATCGGAAACATGGAAGTTCCCAGCTACAAAGGCGTGCACTGCACCAACACCACTGCCTTGCTCTCCAGGCCATGTCTAATCCCAAAGTCACAATGTCACGCAACCAGGGTTATTGTAGATGAACATGCAATTGATACGATAATACTTTAGCCAACAAACTACTTCTACTTAATTCTGACATCCACTTGCACAGTCTTTTCACTAACAAGTTCAGCTAATTTATCCAGTTAACTAAAATAACAGCCCACCATTTTATTACCCTTGCCCACTATTTACCAGATTTATCTTTATTATCACTACTATTAAATTACACCTAGGTTATTATTAACTCATTGGTTAAGAATTTCTACTTGAAGATACTCATGCATTTGGTGCTTCTCTTTATGAAATGCAAACCACAATCAAATTCCAAGAGAATATTTTTCAATAATTTAAAATTCAGACCATTTCTAAAAATACCCTCTATTTTCACAACAGTTCAACACCCATTTCCTCTGAAGATCCATAAATTATTCCTTAAAGTTAATTTGTATGAGCTAAAATAACAGAAATTAATTGTTATTAATTAAACACTAAATACTTAATATAATACTAATAGTGAAGATCAATGAAAGGTGCTTCAAATGGTGAAGTTTTGACTGCAGTTACATGCAATATTCTGAAACAGGAGTGGTGTTCATGATTAATATCTTAGCTTATCAGAAATAAATGAACCACATTACATGCTACATCTCTAAATTTCTCTGCAATACAAGTTCAAAAAATACAATGAAAATTCACTAGACAGTCTGAGAATTTCTCGGGTCAGTCTTATTCCTTAGTCTTGCTGTTTTAACTTCACTGATAACACACATTTACATAGTGTTATTGAAGACAATCCTAATACCAGTATTTCCTTCAGCAGGTGGCTACAGATGCAGTCTTGTGGAATATACTGTCATATAAAAATATGGGAAAACATCTGCGCTGAAGAGCAGAGCATGATCAAGTCTAAGGTGTGGAGAAGGGTAATGCAAGCAGGTTAATAGGATGGAGCATGGGCTTCTATGAGTTGTGAAGGGAAGGGGGGAAGTTGGGGAGAGGGGGGAAATTATGACTTCGAAATGGTAGGAGTGACAAGGGTCAGCATTGTCCGTTCGTTTGAATTGTAATACCCAACAAGCTAAACATTTTTGACACCTAGTTGATAATTCATGATTTTTCCCCAGTGTTTGTGTATACATATTAATACTTATGCATGCATATTTTTACCCGTACTTTAAATACAGTGACTTTTTGAAGTGATGAGGTATTCTACATGTATGTTCAAATCTGCTATCATACAAAACGGCCATTTTAAATAAGCCATAATGGTGGGGTTTCACACTGATTGCACTATGTACATGTCTTCATAAGAATATTAATATTAAGAATAGTAATTGCAAGGTGTGATAATAAAAATACCGTTTAATGGATCGAAACAAGACAGTGCGCCATCTAGCGACACATCTGACGACTAAATCGAGAGGTGTTGCATTTGTTTACGTCGAATCGTTATACAGCAGCAGCGGTACATGTCTTAACCTGTTCGTCGCCACCTGCAACAGCAGCAATGAAGGAGCTGGAGGAACAGCAGGTGCATGAAATTTTGTTTCAAACTTGGCAAAAGTGCTACGGAGACATTTGGAATGATTCAGCAACCCATTTTTAATGAAGCTATGAGTTGAAGCTAGTGTTTTGAGTGGTACAGTCATTTTAAATCAGGCGGAACCTCAACAGATGAAGATTCCCGAACGGCTGGTCGACCTTCCACTTCAACAGACCCCAACCATGGCAAATTGGTGAACGATTTGGTGCGGACAAATCGCCATTTAACTGTTGGGGATATAGCTGAGGATGTGAACATTAGTTTTGGAATCAGTCAGACAATTTTGACAGACATTTTGGGCATAACGTGCATCACATCAAAATTCATCCTGTGGGTGCTGACTGATAAACAGAGACAAAAGCATGTGGCCATTTGTCAGGGACTCCTGGATCAAGCCGACCCAGAGTTTCTTACAACCATCGTAACTTGTGACGAAACCGGGGTTCACGATTTTGATGTTGAGACAAAGGCCCAGTCTTCTAAGTGGAAAGGTCTTAATTCTTCATCACCAAAGAAAGCTTGCATGTCCCGGTCCAATGTGAAGGTCATGCTGGTGTGTTTCTTCAATTGGCAAGGGCTGATTCATTACAAATCCGTCCCTAGAGGTCAAACCCTCAATAAAGATTTCTACTTATAGGTTTTGAAGAGGCTGAGGGTCGCAGTAAGCTGAAAGAGGCTGGACATGTAGAGGCACAATGCATAGCATTTCCACCACGATAACACACAACGCTGATTGTGACAGAGTTTTTTGCCAGAACCGGAACTTCCGTGATCCCACAGCCACCCTACTCTCCGGACATGGTTTCATCAGACTTTTTTGGTTTCCTAAGTTAAAATCAATCTTGAAAGGGCGCCGATTCGACTCTATTGCGGGCATTAAAACTAATAGTAAGGCGGACCTAAAGAGGATCCCCAAGGCAGCTTACCAGGTAGGGTTCGAGAGCTGGAAGAAACGTTGGCAAAGGTGTGCCGTCAGCCAAGGCATGTACTTTGAGGGCGACAAGTTTGATTAAGCTGTATCTATCGAAATAAACAAGTTATAAAATCAGTCCTGTCTTTTTTTGATCACACCTTGTATGTAAAGCTAAACTGTACTCAGCTCGATCAAAATTGTTCACAAACTCAAATTTCTTGATGATCAAGGAGGTGTTCCTCAAGGATCTACACTGGTTCCCCTTTGATTTATAAACAACCTTCATTATTTTGTAAATGGGTCAATGTATGCATATGTATGCATACGTATGCAGGTGATACAACTCGCTTAACCTCCTCCAAAAACCGAAACCATGTCATTGTCCAGGGAAACATTGACACTATGAGTGAATGCTTTGAAGACAACTTGGTTTTTATTAACAATGAGAAAACAATACTGATTCAATTTCATCCCCACCAAAGTAAAATTACAGTTTCCCTTCTTTTGAGGATAAATGGGTCATGTATTAAGAGCTCTATTGTAACAAAGTTTCTAGGGATACATATTCATAAGTCCCTACCCTGGGAAGCTCATGTTGATCAGGTATGCCCTTAAGTTGCCGCAGGATGCTACCTTCTAAGAAAAATAGTTACCCTGGTTAACACTTCTACTGCTCTCTCAGTCTAATATGCATTTATTCACAGTAAACTAAAATATGGCTTTGCTGTGTAGGGGCACTCAAATCATTCCATGCGCCTCTTCAGACTACAGAAATGGGCAGTAAGAATCCTAGGTGAAGTTCTAAGGGCAAGCAGTTTTAGACCTTTCTTTAACATTTAAAGTTAAGTCTATAACTGCTTGCCCTTAGCTGCTTCTAACTCTTCCCCATTTGTATAGAGGGTGTAGCGCTTAAATCCGAACATATTTCATTTGAATTTCCCGCCAAATTGTAGTTTCATGGGCAGTCTCGATTGGCGTTCTTGAAAGCTATAGGCATCTGGTAAACAGTCATAACCTCTAAATGGCCGAGATAAAATGCACAAATAGGGAGTACAATTGAAGAGCCACTATTATCTAAAATGCTTGTGATGGGCATTATCTTTCGAAATAGTTCAATTCTTCTAGTATCCCGGATCAACTATTTACAATATTGCGGCTAAGTATAAGGCTTCGGAGAAGTCTGTGAAGGTTTCGCTAACCCGGCAAGGATAATCATTCGAGGAAACGCGTGCTTGTCAAATTTCATCATCTACATTAATTGAATTCCAACTACAAGCATTAAATTGCTGAATATATAATCACATATTTCCCAACCTGCTAAAGCAATATCCAGTCTGATATGCACATTGCACTAACACATGAAATCTCTATTTATCAAACTTTTAACTATTTTGCTGCTGCTATAAAAGCCACACTTTACAATTCATCTAAAGCTATGACTTTATCTTTTATTATTCCAACTACATAGTATGAGCCATTTCAAAATAATAGTCTATTTTAGTAGTCAACATTCCCCTGCCATGAAATTTTATTATTTTGGAGTATATTTTCTAACACATAGGTTTCAAGAATGCTTGTTCACTAAATTAACTTTTGACTCTTCTTTTCACCATTATTATAGGGCTAAAATTCAAAATACATGAAGCAGATTAAGCAAGACTAATGAATGCCTAAACCAATCAAGTATCTTTTTCCTAGAGAGAAAGCAGAAAATAGTAATGAAAGAATAAAACAACGTATTCAGTAGTTTCATGAAAAATCAGAAAAAGAAAATTCAGCGAATTAGTATAATTTTCAACCTAGCACGCAGGTACTCATTTTGTAAAAAAATTTTAACTTACAACTGATTGTGAAATAAAATTTGAACTTTTTCCTCCACCATTGGACCAATTACCCAGCATCTATGGTAAATCAAATTAGCTTTGTGTATGCATTTATTGCACAACATGCTCACTGTTCTGGGCATAATTCTCTTCTGGTCACATTTTCCACCGCCAAAAGCTATTCTATTTTTTTCCTGCCTGGAAGTTGGGGCAGTTGAGCTTCTAATCAGCATGCATTTTGAGATAAGTACATCATTATCCATCTTCCCCAACTATTCTAATGCTACAGCTTCCATCATGCTTGGTGCATTTCATAGCCTCTTAAATATTTTAACGGGATTCTTCTCTTAACATTTGTTGTCCAAAATGAGCACCATATAAGGATCTAAACATAAAACATTGTTTTCCTTCAAAAATTTATGATATGCCTTTCCTCCAAGTAAGAAAAATCTATATGCCATGCCAGATGTATCAAACCCACCAATGTAATTCCTATACTAATGCTGATATTATTGTAAATGATAGTCATTTAGTCATCAGTTCTCAAAAATTGTAAGATATGGTTCAACAGCACAGCTATCAGTATTCAACATTTTTTCTTTCTATCTACACTCGTTATGCACTGTCATTGTAAATATTAAGCCTGCTCCTAAACCACCAAGGCCAACCACTACTTTCACGTAAGTTATATGGGATCATAGATTTTCACGGCGTTCAGATGAAAGACTCTCCATTCTCGGGATGTCACCGCATAGGTTGTTTTTCTGACAACAGTTTTGCCCGTGTTTCAACGAGCGTCTTCAGGTCGAAGTGACTTCGACCTGAAGACGCTCGTTGAAACACGGGCGAAACTGTTGTCAGAAAAACAACCTATGCGGTGACAACCCGAGAATGGAGTGTCTTTCACTAAAGTTCTTTACAAGAAAGAATTGAACAAGTCTTGTACCTGAAGATGGTTCAATGAACTGAAATGTGGAAGAAGGCAAATTTTGTATTTCTTAAGTTTTTTTGATGCTGTATCTTCTACATTAACGCACTTCTACTCCACATAATCCACACCTAAATATCATCCATCGATGGCCTCTTAACTATCTTTCATTTTCCTGCAACACAATTTTCTGAACCTGTCATTCCATTTCATGTAATTTTTTTCAAACTTACAAAAAAATAGGTCAGACAATTCGTCAAGCAATTTCAATTTCACAAAAGAAAACTCCACATCCAATTTCTAAGAAACTTCACATTGTTTACAAAGTTTAATAATCAAATTTTCTTTTATTGTCACCCTTGCTTGGTGCTATTGTAAAAAATTACTTAAGTTTTTTAGCAGAAAATCACATTACCATTAAGTATACATAAATATATACATATGGAGAGTCATAAAATCCCACGGAAAAAATTAGCCATCTATTTAAAATACATGTGTCACATCTGCCACATTTAGATAAACATATAAATAATTTTTCAAGCTCCAATATTTGAGTCATCATCTCAAAAGTATAGCAGAACTATTTATTAAAATATTATAATTATTTTCAACCATATTCATACAATCTTATAAGCTAGGGGTATTTTTTGGAAGAACAATTATATTCCTTTCATAATCTCTTTATACCACTCACAATACACTGCCAGACTTCATGCAGATTATTCTCAAATCTGGATTAGCTGGATCCTGATTAGTAAGGGTTTTCAAAATTTAAGAAAGAAACAGGATAATGCCATTCCAACCACAGGAGAACTGGCAATGCCATCCAATTCCATGAGTGCAAATGCTTACCTCATCAGGGTGTCAGGAGGAATCAAATTATTATCAAGTAATGTTCTTATGCATATCATGTCACAAAAGTCTAAATAGTTATTTAGCAAAACAAACACTTCATAAAACATCAATAAAATTTCTGAAGTAGGTTATTTATTAACCAGTTTTTGCAACTTTTAACACTAGCAAGGAAGCTGGAGCTGTAAGAACCAGTATGAAGTTAGGCTGTGATTTCCACAATGTAGGCTAAGCTCCATCAAGATTATTGATTTCAAAAAAGAAAAAGTATAAAAGTATAATAAAA
Organism: Hetaerina americana; assembly: GCF_022747635.1. Lineage (NCBI taxonomy): Eukaryota > Metazoa > Arthropoda > Insecta > Odonata > Calopterygidae > Hetaerina > Hetaerina americana. The sequence goes on from NW_027287427.1 coordinate 18,278,422, forward strand.
TAAAATAATTATATAATTAATTATATAATACATGTTTTATAAAGTTGAAAAATCACCATTTTGGCAGTGCAAAAATGATACACTATTAATCGAAAACAATTAGCTATCTATAAACATTTTAATTACAGTCTATGCATGAGCCTTATTGGCCTGGGGCACTGAGGGGGTTAAAATTTATGAAATCACAGCATCATTGACCAAAATACTTTTTAAAAAGAAATTCTTGACATTGATGGAATGTAAAATACTCTCCCATCACCTTGCCCCACTTCTCTGAGCTGCTCCTCATTGCCTTTGCGACAATGCAATGTTCCATCACAAGAAAAATTCAATACCAAAGGGATAATGACCAATTCATAGCTCATTTCTTAGAGTGCCAACACCTTACAAATCCAGACAAATTATGCCCCCCTTCTCCCAGAAACAGCATTTAAATGTTCTCTTATGCAAGCATGGCCAGGATTTAAATTAAAACTTCAAGGTCTCTGCTGCACCCAGCCTTGTATCCTTATCTTTAAATACCTAAGTATTTAAAGTCCAAACAAACATTGCTTGCCACCGGGTAAATAAATAATTTCACCAAAAATGCATTAAGGATAGGTTTTTCTTTCTTTTACATCCACAACTTCCATACGTCATAAAAGGCCAATTGAGACCAAGTAATTCCATGAAAAAGCAATAGAATATGTTTCCCTTGTCATACAAAATGTAAATTTAAGTAGATTCCACATTTTCAGTCAAAGCATGTATGAGGCATTGGGGTGAAAGAGTATTTCACGAATTTCCATTTGCCAGTCAACCATAACAAAGTTACAACAGAACTAAATTGACATATAAGAAAGTAACCACTAAGTCGTCAGAAAATCTCATGTTGACTATAATGTTAAAATTAACTGTTAGTCATCGCAAATAAGAGGGCTGTCCAGCAAGTAACTTATGTTTGCGTGTAGCAAGCAAAGTAGTGGGGGGAGCCGAAAGTTTGCTGTATTGCCACACATCCTAGGGCAGTATGCCTCAAGCTGCAGTGTTAGGAAGGCCATGTCACTTGCTGTTTGTTTACAGTGGTAAATCAAAATGAACAATACAATAGGAAATCCCGCAAAATGTAAAATCCATTTAGTGATATAGTTTTTAAGGGCAAAAAACTTCCAAATCCTTTGACATTCATCTGGAAGTTTGTGCTATGAATGAATCAAATGTGATGATTGACACTGGTGTGAGTCAGCAGTGTCGTTTATTTATGAATGAACAGCCAAATGTCCACGATGTCTAAGAACTGGCCATCCATCTGTGATGAACAGTGAACTGCTCCAGAAAGCCCAGACGGATGGGGAGTACTTGGACATCATGGACATTTGCCCATTCACTCTTAAATGAACGACCACATCACTGACTTCGCTATACGGAAACCTAAGTAACTTTCTGGATAGCTCTCATACTTCCCAAATAGGCAATGTAAACTGAATCATTAGTTTCCAAAGTATTTGCATCTTGACACTGACCAATGATAATACAATGACCCAATGTTAGCCTATTATTGACCAATAAATGCCACATTTCTCTCACCTGATAAGACTGGTTGTTGTTGGTATTCCCACTATTGTGATGGTGTTGTTGATAATTTTGCTGGTATCCATGGTGTTGCTGGTAGTTTTGCTGTTGAGCTCTCTGCTGGTTTTGGAACCGTGGAGGTTTTTGCTGGTGCTGTTGAGATTGATGTCCCCCACCAACAGTGGATCCTGATGACCCAGCCCTTGAACTCACACGGTTGTGCACACTAGATTCAGACCTTCCACCACTGCCACCTCCTCCTCCTCCCCCCCCTTCCCGGTGAGCAGGATGGTTCCCTTGAAATCGGTTGTGATTCTGACTGTTGCCTCCACTCCATTCACCACCCCAATGGTTGTTGGAAGATGATGTGTGCTGGCTACTGGCATTCATGTTGGTGGCAGAATGGCTGTTGGTCCTTCCCCCACCACCACCCCTACCCCCCTCATTCCCCTTGTTCCACTTGCCAGTGTTTTCACCAACACGATCGTTATTGCGCATTTTTCGTTCCCCACTACCTCCTTTCTTTTCTGTCTCTTTTTCTGAAGCAGATAGAAATTGGTCTTGTTGGGCGAGTTAAAAATAATACACACATCACAACTGTAGACATGCAATATTAAATTAAAAATGATACAACTAAAAGCAATGTCAAAAGAGAAAAATTCATTTCCATGCACCACAGTACATTCAGTGTTCACATGTTTGATACCAACACCTTAAAAACATCTCACAATAATAATAATTCGGAGAGAGCAAACCGCACCGAAAAGAATCATTTCAGACAGTGCTTACCTGATTTTTTTATTTTGTTAGGGAACCAGACGGAGGGAATGTATAATAAAAGATACGTAAAATTAGAATAGAGAAAATTGAGATCTTGCCAATTAACAATTTATAGAAATGTTAAAATCTTTCATTACGTTATATTCAGCTAAGTCTAGTTCTATTTTGCATAATTTAATCTCCTTACAATTAAAGAGGTTGAGGCATTCCACTAATAAAGGAAATATTATTTCTGATGGGAAGGTCACTAGCATTTAAATACAGTGAAACATCTTCATATCCCAAATTTACATCACTTTTTTGGTCCACAAGGCTCTCCAAATAAATCAATGAAACAAGAACCTCAAGTTTATGTTTAAGAATCAGGAATTTACATAAAATTTCACTGACCCTCTGAGATGATAAGTATTCTTAACAGGAATTTATCATAACTATTAGTTTTAAAATTAATATGGTAAACGTTGACTCATATGAATTCTTTTTTTTTAATGCACTGGCTATGAATGCACACAGTAATCACTCATGAAAGTTATATTTATATAAGTAGTTTGCCTGTGCAGTAATTACACTGTGTGATATGTTGTTTGAGATTTCCAGTAGATTAAGTTGTTTTTGATTATATGAAACAACACCATTGCTGCACACTGACCTTACTTTTATACCTTTATCCTGGTACAAATAAGACGACTTGATGAATTTCAGTGTGGACTGTAGATTGTATATATTTTGATTTAAGACTTGACAGTAAAATGGAACTTCTCGAAACTGTGAAAGTGGAAGCCTAACTCCAATAAGAAGGAAGCAATAGAACTGGCCGAGAGTTCTTCAAAAATTCTTAAAGGAAAGCTAGTCAAGTGATAAAAGGGACATTAACTGAAATAGAAATGAATGCATGCAAAACAATGAACTCTACTGCAAATTTTGGTGATCTGAGGACTCAAGTTTTTACATCACCCAAGATAATATTCTATCAACGAGTGTGAAGAAAGAGCATAATATTAAATTACTGAATTTTTAAACTTCATTGAAATGATTAGGTACGTATATGTGATTAGCCAAAAATTATTTTCTTCCCTGAAAGAATACATACATCCAAATTATGTAATTTATACTTGTAACACTACATTCCAATTGGAAAAATGCTAAGAACAAGCTATTTAAAAACCATTCAAACTAGAAAAAATTGGCAAAAGGTTTTTTAAACTCAAGAAAGGAAACTGTTGCAAAATGGCATACATTAATTGTGAAAAATACTCATACTCTACAACAAATAGGCACACCATATTATATTTATTCATACATACATTTAGAAAAAATTAAACAAGTTAGGAATAGGAATAAATTCACATGAAAGAATGGCTATGAAATAAATCAACTTTTTATCCACTAGCTGAAATATTAATGTATTCTCATTTCATTTTCCCATTAATTATCCAATTTGTTGATGTTAGTCATTTTACTCTTTACAGATTGAAATCTATTTTCATGAATTAGATAAAAAGCATCAGTCTGCAGACCATAGCCACAGAGGTATGGAAGTTTTTAATTAACTTAAGGTAACACCAATATTTTCATTTTGAAGAATAAAGGGCAAACACTTCATCAAAGAGAAATTTCAAGCAAAGAATCTGACAAAAATTTTATCACTACAAGATAAGGAAATAAAGAACACATCATGACATATCAGTTAAGGTATTTGAATTATATTTCAACAGGTTATCTGTAGGAATAACTTAAAATAGCTTAAAAAAAGTCTCACCATTTTGAATAGGTAACTTGTCTTCCAGAAAGTCAAATAGGGAGAGGTTGCCAGAAGGCTTTGCAAGACCCTCCTCCTCCCTCTCACCCCCTCTCCTTGTATGACGACGCCCCCCCCTGTCCTCACGAGCATTTCCCCTTTCCTCTCTCCCAGTGTCCTCTCGGTTCCCACCACCTTTGTTCAATTCTTGCCGTCCTCCACGCTGTGACTCATCAGAGCGCCTCTGCATAAAACAACAACAGGAGGATATACTTGAGATACTTCAGGAATAAGGTGGTCACACACTAAGCTAAAAGAAGACAATTACAACAAAACTACATGATATAAAATTAATGACCGAAGTGAAACTCCAATTTACGATGGGGGGGATTCAGTGAGAGTAAAGTCCACTAAACTGACTAGGTCACACTGGTTCAAAAAATAAGCCAAGAATTGAGGTTCCTTGAGACTGTTCTTTGATGGCAACTTTCATTTGAAACATCAAAGAAAAAATATATTGAGTAGCATTTGAACATAAGAAATGACAAAGAATAACATTCTTGCACAGAATATTCTTATGGGTACACCCACCTCTGTTTTACACCTCTCTCCTAAAATACTTTCACAAAAGCTTCCCTTGATTCTTCCAAGGGTGAATACTTAAAATAAAATATTCCTCAAATTCTTAAACTTTCCTTGAGGTCCACAAATACAACTGCATTTCACATAATGCTCAACATAATTTATCATGTCCCCCCCAGACACATTTATCCACTTCATCCCATCTCCATCACCAGTGGCATAATCATATTTAACATCCGACTGGTCATGAACCTCATTTTCACTATCACTACCAAGTGAAAAGGTCTTCAATGATTCCCTGCCTAGTAGGGCCTCATGGCTCCATGTCCATGTTAGTATCCACAAGTTGAATTTACTTTAGGTTCACACAGCAATAAAAACTGAACAAAAGTAATGCTCTCATGGCAAATATACACTTTCACACCAGTGAGACCCAAAGGCACCATTCAACAATGAATTTTGCTACACTAAAGTTTTTACAAAGGTTCTTCTCCTTTTTATTGGTCAAAAGGCCTCTTCCCTCATGATAGATTTTACTCTGACTCCCTGATATACCATGTAGGAGAATGACAAATCACGCTTCCTTGCCCAAATACATATTTTATCCAACTGCATTTTCCTCAGACAGTTTTGCTAGAGACTGTAAGTACAGAAGATTCACTCATAAACAACAAAATTACTTTAGTGTTAATTCAACAAATAAATATATATTAGTTATCAATATAGTCTTCCAATTTTAGTATACATAAAAGGATTTTGATTAAAGCAAGACGTTATGCATAACCTTCCACTTATCCACATTCCTTTCCTTTTTCCTTGAACCTCCCTATTTACATGCAACTTGCAAACACCTGATAACATTGCATGAATTAAATCTACTCCTTCCACATTTTTGTTCCTTACATCTTCTTTCAAACACCAGTTGGCTTCTTTCAAAAGCAAATCAGTACATTTAGATTTATATTCTTATGGTAAGCTAAAATTAGATAAATCATGATTAATTTGAATAAGGGTCTCATCACTTTGAAACAAGTTTCTATTATTTCGCTGAGCGATGTTCAATTGAAGGATTTCATGTTTTCTCGTGGTAAGCAGCAAGTTCTACTGGACCAGGACAGGTATTTCACTGTCAATGTTTTGGTGGCTAATTGTGCCCCTGTCCTCGGGGTGCTAGGTGCTCAGGTCAGGTTTTGCCACATTTATACAACATAATCTTGATGGACAAATTCTCTCCCTCACCTTTACTTCTTTGCAGTCCTTCCTAATCTGCATTCTTCATCATGCCTGATTGATTACCAGTGGAGTACTTTCCTTCATGGAGACTCAAATACTTAGCCAAATAAACTAATGAAGCCTTTGATTCTTCCATTAAACTTAAAATACCAATTTTTCAAATTAACTTTCTAAAAACATCAGACATCATTCCATGACTTGGATTGAAAAAGTGATACTCATGTGAAATTAATTAAGGTATTTTGTATACCGTACCTTGACATGATCAAAAAAAAATTTGACCTACCCACCCCTCACCCATCTTTACACATGCTAACATAGATTATACAAAATAAAAAATGTGATTACAGAGTTTCTCATCAAATTTTATAATGCATGTGCATGCTGTTTTGATATCATACAGGGAATTCAACCCCAAATGCATACTTGAGTAACTGATTTATATTTGACTTCTTCATGACTTTTTATTTTATCCATAGACATTAGTAAAAGCCCACACATTGTAAAAGGTGATCACATGGTTAGAAGTTTCATGGCATTCATTTATTTTCAAAACTTTGATGGAATTGTCAAGTAAATAGAGCTCTCGGCCTGAGAGAAAATCTGGATGGATGATGACATGCCAAAGCCTTATGACACATGGAATGACTAATTAACAAACTGAGCAAATATCGGGATAGAAATTGTAAAAGATTTGTTTTTGGAGCATGCACAAGGAATATTAGATAACCTTTCCCACATTGCCAACATTAACAATTTTCTTCGTCTGAATGACACCATCTGACTTGATCTAAGAATGCCATGGTCATACTTACATTTGTGCTTAGGTATATTAATGTTTATTGAATAAAATTGGTATAAATACTGTAAGTTTAGAGCAGTTTCACTAATATCCAAACCCTAGGACGACATTTTCCACATATTTATGAGTTTTTGTAATTAGTGAAAATTAAAAAAAAAAGTTCAGAAGTCTCTGGGCCACATTAGATAAATAGAAAATTAGAGTATTTACTTTTAGGGTGAGATTGAGACTTAAGATTCTCTTCCACCACCTAACTCCAATAATTCAGGTCTAAAAAAAAGAATAATAGGATATTATTGTCATAAGGCTTTGGCCTTGAAGTAAGAGAAAGTTAAAAATATGTATTAATAAATAAAGGCAGCTATATGAGATGAAGTATGATAATTAAAGAAGAAAATAGATGATTTTTGCTAATTTATTAATGATATTTTTTATTCCCCCTATAAAAGCTACATGTTTTAAAATTAACCACATGAAGAGCCTTTTTATTTCATGCAATAACTTAAAAGACATTTCTAAATAGGAGAAAATTCTGAAGTCATATTTTACACTCAACAATATGACCATTGCATTAACTCTAAGGGTACCAGTACTCTTCGGACTACAGGCATTAAACACCTATTTAATTGTCCCATTAAATCACCAACTAAGTTTTCGTAGTCATTTTTAAAGCGGTGGAGTCATGGAACATACAAGCAAGAATTGTAAGGGAACTATCTAAACTAAGGTTAAATGGTATATTTTATTTATTTTAAAGATATTCAAAATTAACTGTAAAATCACTTCTGAAGATATGAATGAGGGCTGATTAAAAAACAATATTCAAAACTTCAATTAGGTGTTGCAGGAAGTATTACAATTAGAGTTTATAACATTCATAAGTATCTCTGAAACCATTCTTCCCAGCACCTTAAGAGCAGGTATTACTGAAAAGTTGCATAGATATACGTCAAAATTGATCAGAATCCAAATAGTATGGCTCTGTCCAATTACAATATATATTAAAAGTTATTTAACATAAGCATATCAACACTTATGAGAGAATTTTGTTTATTACTACGGTTCATAATAAATATAGGCATGTGAAAAAGAAGTAATTATTATATCTCTTGACTTATATAACCACTTAAAAGTGTTATGTACACATCTGTAAGCAGTAATTTGTTCCCTTGGGCTATGGATGAGGGAGAGTTTCCTGTGCTAAAGGTTGTTCCTAACTAACTGATTTTACAAAACTGCTTTCATCACAAAATAGCAAACCAACTATTGCAGACTCAGGCAGAAAATATTCATTAGGAATTTTTAAAGGCTGAAATATTATCATGAACAATCTATGCTTTCAACAGAGTATTTTGTAGAGTGCTGCATTTTAGATAAGTCAGTTTGAAGACCAAATTTCTATTAAAAGCATTTCTGAGAATACAGAGGAGGAAAAAAAAAGAATATTTAAAATTTCGTCCCATTACAATAATGCTTTCAACGACAGCATACTTGCCTGTAACGACCGGAGGGCCCGGTCAACATTGTTTTTATTTTGACGGAGAGCATATTCAGCTTGTGAAATGGTGAAGCCCATATCAACAATTTGCTGGACATTATGATCAAGCATCTGGTGGGTAAAAGAAATCATGACAAGTTGAATATATTTGCAACAACAAAACAAAATACATTACTGAGAATTGTATCTTTAAGCTAACCTGTTTATTTCCTCCACCAAATATTTTTTTGCAGCCAGCTTTAGCAGCCTCAGCAATAGCATCCTTCCTCTGAGCCTCAAATTCTGGATTCTCCTTATTTTCTTTATTGCCAATTTCTAGAGACTAAAAACAAAGGAAAAGAATTTAAGAAGGAAGTGAAGGAGGGAATTTTAATAGTTGAAAAAATATTAAATGAGCATTCAAATTTTGGCACTATCAGTACACAACTCATGCTCCTATTTGCACTTAGTAGATTCAATCAAAATTTTCAATTAAACATCAAATTTAATCCCTCGTATTCTATATGAAAAGAATTTGAATATAAGGAGTAGTTAAGAGAATGAAATAATTTGTTGTACTAAATAAGATCATGAAGGGGGACAGGACTGTTATGTCAATATTGTGCAAACAATGCAAAACAAAGGGGACGCTAGTCCATAAACGCTAACTTTCAAATGGTACATAAAGGAATACCCAATTGTATGACTACATGGTAAAGTATTGGGAAATGTTATAGAAAAATATTTATTTCAGATATTGCTACAATGCCTCAAAATTCTTGAATTCCCTGGAATCAAGGAAATTCAAAGGAATTCCTTTGGGCATCGATACACTTTAGCCAGCGGCTTTTGCAAGACTCACAGGCTCCCTGGTAAGCAGATTCCAGAAGATCCTGAAGGCTATGCATGCAAGCTTCTTTGGCAGCACTTAGGGTCCCATGGTGGTGTCCTTTGAGGGAGGATTTCACTTTTGGAAATAGGAAATATTCTGCTGGTACCAAGTCAGGACTGTAAGGGGTTTGGGGAATCATTGCGCTGCTTTTTAGGTCTTCCTAAGCAGATTTTCAACTTTGCTTTTGGTTGTCTGTCAAGACTTTCGGAACAAGTTTATGGCAGATTTTTTGCATCACTAAATTTTCAGAGATAATGAATTGTGGGCACTGTCATCTTATTGATGCCCATACAATCTGCAATTTCTGCTCACTTAACCGACAGTCTGAATCCAGCTCTTCACGAACATGTTGCATTTTGTTGTCAATTCTTGACAACGACGATCGTCCAGCGTGAGGCTCGTCCTCCACTCTCTCGGCCATCATTGAAGAGCTTGAACCACTTTCAAACTGCAGCTGTAAGGGGGTTGGGGAATCGTCGAGATGCCATTTTTCGTCATTTAGTTGGTTACCACTGGACTCTACTTTTGGTCATCCGTCAATACCTTCCGGTTGAGTTTAACGCGGACCTTGAGCAATGCAAAATTTTCAGTGATAATGGTGTGCACTGTCATCTTATTAATGTCAATTCAGTCTGCGATCATACGAACACTTGTCCAACGGTTTGAATTCAGTACCTCACGAAAATATTCCACGTTGTTGTCGGTTCTTGGCATTCACGGCCGTCCAGCACGGGGCTCATCCTCCACACTCTCTCAGCCATATTTGAAGAGTATTAGCCACTTAAAAACTGCAGTTTGTGATAAGTTTTCATCCTTGAATACTTGGCGAATCAAGCCCAATGCCTCCGTACCCAATTTCCCCAGTCCAACATAAAAATTTGACAGCGCACAACTGTTCATTCATTTACTGCATTTTGCACTTGCACCAAGTCAATCGACAGGGGTCCACCAAAAAACATGATCTAGCCTGAACAAATGCTCGCAGGCGATTTGCACTAGACACTTTTTGAACTTCAGACCACCAAACACTGCTACATGATCAAGTATCGAAAAAACTTGCTCCCAATACTTCTCCTACAAACCTTGTAGACCCAATTGTAGGCATATTACCATTTAACTATATCAATATAGTATGCAGTACTTATCCAGGTAAAAATATACGTGAAAGCACTCAATAAGCAAGTATTAAGAGTAAATGATCATTTTGCCAAATAAGTTTTAGCTATTGCCATGTACTAATAGTTTTTAAATGCTAAACAAAATCATTTTTTTCACTTACTTTGAAATTTCTATCTTGAGGATTCGCTCTAAGAATTTTCTGCCCAAAAGGTATCCATGGAGGAGCTGCACCTTCTTCTCCAGCCCAGTTTCTAGAGTGTTTAGCTAAACTCTGAAATAGTAATGATTAGATAAAAGTAATATAAATGCTTAAATATAATGACTTTATTCACTGGATAAATGTACGAGGGAGGTTCAATAAGTGCCCATACTAGAAATGAAGAAAACATTTTTTCAAAAACATTTTTTTTATTTTTCAACATAGTCCCCTTTTAGAAAGATACACTTCTCCCAACGTTCCCGCCATTTTTTTAACCCCTCAAAAAAATAGGATTTGCCGAACTCTCCAAAATACGCATCTGTCTCGGCGATAACTTCCTCGTTTGAGCTAATTTTTTTTCCCGCGAACCGTTTCTTCATGTTAGGGAATAAGAAAAAGTCGCAGGGAGCCAGATCGGGCGAATACCGGGGTTGCGGCAGCAATTTATAGCGTAGTTCATGCAGTTCAACACTGCTTCGAAGTTGACAGCCGGATCAGCTGGTTGTCCACCGTGAGCAATCGTGGCACCCATCAAGCCAACAATTTTTTCATCGCCAACTTATCATGTAAAATATTAATTGCCGTTCTGGTTGACATACCCACGACCTCTGCTACTTCGCGCACTTTTGTTCGTCGATCAGCGAGAATCATGGCGTGGACTTTTTGAATGATTTCCTCAGTAACCATGTCTGCCGGGCATCCTGGTTGCTCCTCATCAAAAACAGATGTTCGCCCACGTTTAAATACGTTGAACAAATATCTAACTGTGGTCATAGATGGCGAAGTGTCCCCATTAACAGCATCCAACTTTGCTTTTATCTCCTTGCATTTCTTCCCATCCAAAAACAAAAAGCGAATTACCAAACAATACTGCTCTTTTTCCATCTTAGCAAAAATTACGAAACCCTTCTTACTTGAATGGCTGCCAAATCCAAACTAACCTTTAAATCAATCTGAAATTTGTTTCATCATTGTTTGATAGATGGCTGCACACAATGATAACATAAACTTCCCTCAGGAACGCCCTTTGTCGTCAAACACGGGTACTTATGAACCGCCCTCGTACAATGAAACCTCAAATTCAAATACCAAAAGTATACATTGATTTTTTACGCCACCACTGGCCTACTAGGCCCATTTAAGTAAATGCAATAAGATCCTTAAAGTAATGACACTGAACCTGGAATTAACATAAATCTTACTGCTCCGCAGAGTTGACACATTGGCTATTATCATGTCTTCCCAGGTTGCATTATAACTGAACAGTTTAATTAAGGATGACTTGGAGAGACTTTTTAAGATCCAGGATGTGACAGGAAAACATTTTCCTAGCCATTTTAGGGGTAATTTTCAGGAAAAACTCAACTATTTATCACTTTTTCATGAACTCCATTTTGAATGCAAATATTTTTATCTGCAGTTAGTTTAATTACATAATGAATAATAAACAAGGCATCAACTGAAGGGTAATTTGTACAAATACAGTTCAAAATATAATCCTAGAATATAAAATATTAAATTGAAAGACCTCAAGAGCATTTGGTATTTAGGGATTCAATAAAGAAATATAACTTATTAAAATACTTATATACATAAAATAAAATTGATAATGGATCATTATATACAATATAGAGCAAACTCTCCATTATCTATCCAAATTGGATGTATGACGAAGCACATAAAATTGAAAAACATGTATCATCGAAATATGCAAAAAATATGGTTATGACCAAATGGATTTCTACAGAAACTCCCTTTTCATTTTTTGAGATTAATTTGAGTATTTAGCAATGGAAAATACATTTTTTCATTTTTCAGTCAATTTTATTACATTGGATTATAAATCTCACTGCTAACTCTAACTTCCATTTCTAGGATGTGAAAAGTGAAGTTACAGTATGAAATAAAACACCATATTACATTATAAATAAAGAGCATACAGATTGTATTCTAACTCTGAGCATAAGCTTCTGCTTGCAAATAATTTTTATTTTTGAATAAAAAGTTATTTCTTCAACATGTTTGAGAGCTAGGTTCTCTCTCAAACTGGTGAAAACATAAACAGCAGATAAGAAAATACCATCAGAAAACAGCAACACCCACCAAATGTAATTAGCTAGATTTTAACAGAATGAAAAATTTTATTGGATGCTGATATACTGATAAATCAAGATTCCACAGTTAATTCAGGATTCAAAAAACTTTTGGTTTATACCAAAGCGAATTTCAATCAAGATATTTTATTTATTTTGAAGTTAGGTTTCAGACGGTGTCTATGTTTATTGCTAATTTTGGTGGGGACTTCATTTTTCTTTCTTCATTACTTTGTCACTTATGCTCTGCTTTATGCTGCCTAAAAACTCAATTTCTTCCTTCCTCTTTAATACTCTCCCAGTATTCTCCCCTCTTATCATATCCGTCAATACACCACATTCAGTGAAATTATATTGACAACAATCTGAATCATAAAAATTATGTAAATTCTATGACTACGTACATTCTTGGCTTCCAATTTATTTTAACTACTTTATAACTTCAAAATAAATTAAGGAAGATTATATTTAATAGCCTTCGCTCAGCTAAAATTTTTGAAACATTTTAAATGCCCCCAATATAAAATATTGTTCGTCTCAAAACACTTCCATACAATTCTGACGAGGGTAATGTAATGAGCACAGCCAAATTTGAGCAAATTTAAAAAGGGCATTTCCAGAATTTTGGTTGATTAGGCTTGGAGTGACCCATGAATTTTACCGAACAAAAACCTTGAGCTAATCTCTACCCATACAAATAATTCTCCATCATGAGAACGTCCCTCCAATAGCTTGATCATGAAAAATGGCACTAACTTACACAAATTCACATAAATATATTTTACTTACTCTATTTAATTCCCATTTTTCGACTAGAGCTGTTACTTGACCACCTAACACCTCAAGATGATGGGGTCTTAGAAGGAGCAGACCATGCATCATGGCAATGACTCCACCTTTCAATAGCACTTTGGTTCCAGGCGGAGTATTAAGGCTGTAACATAAAAGAAATTACAATTGTTGAAAGCAGCCATTTGGCAATACAAATTATGACTTGAGGAAAGGGCAAGTAGCAGTAACACACAGGAAAAACAACACACAAGTAAATGTTAGGGCTTCTAACCCTTCTTCAAGATGGTTGAGGAGGTTTCTCTCAGAGGCTGGCAAGGGATGAATGTTATGGTTAAGATGTTGTCCATGATATTCCTAAATTGCTATAACTTGGTGAGGGAGTTTAACCCCTAAGCGCGGCTCTCAGTACGTGATACGTCGCAGTCAGGCCTTTTCTGTAGATTGACGTACGCCCAGCTCCACTCCCTCGGTTTTGAATTTGTTTCTGCTGCCATCGAATTTTTTAAATATATGTGGTTGCCCTAGGCCTCTACGTAATGAGTCTTCCTAATCATTCTGTTTTGGCTATATGATAAGGCAGTCTATAAGGAAGATATATATATCGAGTCTGTTGCTATGAGTTAAACGAGTTCTTGGCATTTACGTTTTGTCCTCAGGTTCTGTTCGTCTTTATTACTTGATATGATCTCCCTATCTAATTTCTCTGGAACCATTTGTGTAACATTCTTTCTTTTTATTTCGTTATAACAGTTGCAGGGGCATAAGGTAGCACCACCGTCTAATCTCAGTTGTCAGATTTCTTTCTTGAGAAAGAGAAGTAATAATGCCTTGTGTATAAACGCCCAATGGATTCCAAGAGTGATAAGCTTTTTTTGAGTGAAGATATTATAATGAATTAAGTTGAAGATTTGGAAGGAGAAAGAGAAGTGAGCATTGGATCTAATAGTGCAAGATCAATTGAGGAAGATTAGTTGACAGGCACTTTGTTGAAAAGAAATGGTTTTTCACACAAAATTTGATACAGATTCTTTGATCCATTTTTTGGAACAGGCAAAAATCAAAGACAAGCCAAAACACATCCAAGCAAAACAGCTGTCAACAATTAACTGAACATTCAAAATGGCCAAACTTTTCGGCATAAGTGAGACATTAGTACCAACATAGAGTTTAAAGACTCTTTGGGGGCAGAGTGTTTCGTGGTGCATTTTCATGTGGTGTTTCAATTTCTTGCTTGTTGTGTCCTGGCTCCCGTGTTGTAGGATGTCTTTCGTGCTGCATCATGGGGTGCAGTTTTTTAGTTGTTTTGCGGTATATGTGTTTGCATGAGTATTGGATGAAGGGATTTTTGCATGAGTGTGTGCGTTGCTGTGGGTGTAATTTTCCGTGTTGTTTTTTTGCATGTGGTATTTTTCTTTTTTACGGTTGGTGACCTAACACCCCCCGCCACACGCCCTTGCGGCGGCTTGCGGGGTATTATGTAGATGTAGATGTAGAACATAACGCCACAAAAAAATCGAATATACTTAACCCGTGAAAATTCAAAATTCTTTTTGAGCAGACCTCGTATAATACGTGCAAATGCTATGCATACACATACCAATTCATGCAAACATTACTCGTAAAACAACATCCCTGGTTATAATTACAATCACCAATACGAAGTATGATTCTCCTGCGAAGGATCTCGAAGTTTGTCCACAGTTGTATTTTGGTTTTCTGGGAAATTAGCGACTGAATGGAAGAGATGGTGCATTAGTTATAACAGATGATAGCTCATTCGGATGACAATATCCTGTGACTGAAAATGTAGTTATTCTGTAATGAGGGAACACAAGCTTATGATTACCTCTGGTATTTAGCCTATATATTCTATCAAGGCTATTGAAGTCATCGGTAAAATACTTAGGGGTTTTATAATTTAGTATTTGGTAGAGTATAGACAGCATGTGGAGTTTCCCAAGAGAATCCAGGAGGAGCCAGTTAAGTTTGTACAAATATTCTGTAATATGATATGTAATTTTCAAATTGTAAATGAAGCGTATACATGAGTTAAATGCCCTTTGTACTATAGTGGAACCTTGCTGAATGAGCACGTTGCATAGTGATTAATTTGCATAATGAGCAAAATTATTGGCCCCGCAAATGATTTGCATTGGCACGAATGACTACAAGAGGGGATTCCCACAATGCCTGCTACTTCACTTTGTATTTAGTACTTGTTCCACTAGCATCTTAGTGTCACAGGTAATCAAACATTTTTTCAAAGTTGTGTTCAGACATATCATTTGGGATTTTTTTGCGCAGAGTTTAACAATATTTTGGGCATAATTTAAAAATTGACCCTGAAGAAAAATCCATAAGATGAGTCACAAAAGAATAAAAATTACAGTAGAAATGAAAAGTAAAATCAATGAAAATCGGGAATAAGATGTAAGCGTGGCTATCTAATATGCACATTAACAATTGGTTGATATTAAATTTTCTTGAATAATATGGTCAAAATTAAGAAGCAAGATGCTTCAAAGAGAGTGACAAGAATATATACGCAACGAGCATGTATTCTTTAAGATGCTGAAAGGTTACTTCTCATATGGATAAAGGAAAAGCAATTGCAATGCAACACTTTAATAAGAATACAACATGCAACACGGGGAAAGTGCTTTTCCCAACCTCGTTAATAATATGTTAAAGGCACCAACAGCCAAACAAGTATTCAAGGGGAGACATGCATGGTTCGAGAAGTCAACAAGAGGGACTTTCATCCACAGTATTGTGAGCATGGTGAAGCAGCAAGCTCTGAGTCAAAGGCAGCAGAGAACTTCATTAGTGACTTCAAGAATCTCGTTGATTTTGTGGGTAACCAGGCACAACAGGTTTTTAATTTTGATGAGACAAGTCTCCTCTAGAAGAAGATGCCTAAGCGACCCTCTATTTGTAAATGTAACCATAGGGAAGAATGCACTGCCCCGGCACAAGAGAAAAACCATCCATTAAAAGCCATCTCATACTGCTAGGTTGCACAAATGCAAGCGGCAATTTGATAATTTAACCCCTGCTTGTTTACCATTGTGAAAGCTCTCAAGAAGTGTTAACTCCAAAATGTTAAATGTGACACCGAAGTTATTGGAAAATGTTGCATTGTACCATGCCTCTGAGGCATCACCCTAATAAGAAAGTGTCTTAAGTATGCCAGAAATTTATCTAATGATAATACTGAGTCTCATTTTCACTAAGTTCCGTATTTTCCCTTATGCATAACGTGCACCAAGAACTTTGTAGTTATCTTGAATTTGTATAGATACCGCACACCAAGAGCTTCATAGTTATATTGAACGTATATAGATGCCGCGCATCTGTGTATGTATATGTATGGGAGTATATATCATATAAGCGCGTAAAAATTATACACGAGGTCTGTTCAAAAGGTATCAGGAATTTTGAATTTTCACGAGTAACATATATTTGATTCTCAATTTTTTTGTGGCAATATGTGGGTACTTATGTCTCTCACTTATGCCGAAAAGTTCAGCCATTTTACATATTTAGTTATTTGTTGACAACTGTGTTGCTTGGACGTGTTTTGTCTCTTCTTCGATTTTTGCCTGTTCCAAAAAATAGACCAAAGAATCTGTATCAAATTTTGTGTGAAAAATGAAATTAAGTGCACCGACGCATTCCGAATGTTGACAGTTCCATATGGAGAAGTTGCCTTGGAACAAAGCAATGTTTATTGGTGGTACAAAATGTTCACAGAGGGCCGATATGATGTGAAGGACAAAGAGCATGCCGGACGCCTGAGCACTTGTCAACAGACAAAAACAATGATGAAGTGAACAAAATAGCACTGGCTAATTGTCAAATCACCGTTAGAGAAGTTGCTGAGGACCTAAACATATTGATTGGCTTGTGCCATTCGATTTTTGCCAAATAATTGGGCATGACACGGGTCACTGCAAAATTTGTACCAAAATTGACTAATTTCCACCAAAAACAGCAACGCATTAACATTGCTAATGACTCTGTCCACGATGACCCAAATTTGCTCCAGAGGGTCATGACTGGTGACAAATCATGCATGGTTTGGGGTTATGACGTTGAAACTAAAGCTCAATCATCCTACTAGAAGCTGCAGCACAAGCCAAGACTAAAAAAGCATGCCATGTTCAGTCGAAAGTGCAAGTGTTGCTTACAGTTTTCTTAGATAGCAGGGGCGTGGTGCATCATGAGTTCTAGCCGAAAAGTAGAACGGCAAATAAGGAATATTACCTGCAAGTTTTTTGCAATTTACACAAAGCAATCCGCCACAATCGCCCGGATTAGTGGAAGAACAAAAATTGGCTTCTGCACCATGACAACGCCCCTGCTCACACATTGTTACTTGTGCGTGAATATTTGGTCAAAAACAACACACTAATGATGTCGCAGCCACCATATTCCCCAGATCTGGCCCCCAGTGACTTTTTCTGGTTCCCGAAACTGGGGAAGCCCATGAAGGGACAACGCTACGCTACGATTGATGAGATAAAGACTGCATCGAAGGAGGTGCTGAATAAGATCACAAAAAATGATTTTTTGAAGTGCTTCGAGTATTGGAAAAAACGTAGGCACAAGTGTATAATATCTAATGCAGATTACTTTGAAGGGGACAATATAGATATTCATGAATAAATAAATAATTTTTGAAAAAACACAAAAGTAGCGATATGTTTTGAACAGACCTTGTATATTGTGTGTAAAAATGTCTAAATCTATACACTAATTGGGTCACCGATGAAATACGATGCCTCTCGAAAAAAATGAAGGAGTTAGCTATCTCTTATAAAATAAATGTAACTCGATAGACTGCTTGGAGTATAGAACACTGAAAAAAACGTACCGTCAAAAGTTACAACTGGCTAAAAAAACATTTAACAACTGTAGAATTCTCAATGCCGATAACAAATCTAAAGAAATTTGGAAGATTATAAAGGAAGCTAAGTGTTCTATCAATAATCATCATGATTTCAAATTACAGGACTCCACCGGTAATGTTATTTCTGATTACTCTCAAATGGCATCCAACTTAAATGACTTCTACTTGTCCCACCAGACTACTACAAATACTCCAATTCCTGTTAATTATCCTCTAATCCCAAGCCTGTCTAATTCATTGTACCTGCTTCCTTGTACTGAACTGGAACTGATGAACATCATTAAAAAATTCCCTAACAAAAGTAGTCCTGGTACAGATGGTATCCCAGGGATTGTGATAAAAAAATCAATTAATTCTATCAAGGAACAGATACTCTTCCTAATTAATAAATCCCTACAACTTGGTGTTTTTCCTGATGCCATTAAAATTGCCAAAGTTGTACCACTTTATAAAGGGAAAGGTAGTGAGCAGGATATGAATTCTTACCGTCCAATATCTTTATTAAACCAGATAGGGAAACTATTTGAAAAGGTCTTCCATAATCGACTTACATCATTTCTTGAATCTTTTAATCTCTTGTCTGGCTCACAGAATGGTTTTAGGAAATGCAGATCTACATCTACAGCCACCTATCACCTCGTAAACCTAATACTTTCAAATCTTGATAATAGAATTGAAACCTTGGGACTATTCTTCGATTTTTCCAAGGCTTTTGACCTAGTTAATCATCATTCACTCTTGTCCAAATTAGGACGCTATGGCATCAGAGGTATCCCTTATAACTGGATCAAATCTTACCTCAGCACAAGGCACCAACAGGTTATTTTGTCAAAGAACGGTACTAATTTTACTTCTCCTAGTAAAGAAGTTACATTAGGTGTACCCCAAGGCTCAGTCTTGGGCCCTATCCTATTTTTACTTTACATTAATGACTTACCAAAAGTTCTGCAGTCAGTTCCAGGAGCCGAGCCAATTTTATATGCTGATGACACTAACGTAATTGTATCAGCACCATCGTTAAACAACTTGACCTTGACAGCAGCTAGAGTCTCCGAACTTCTTTGTGAATGGTGTTCACAAAATTCTCTGAAACTCAACCCTGACAAGTCTGGACTCATATACTTCTCTAATAAAAATAAAGCCCCTGCTTCATTGGCCATTGACCTAGGGGGAACGTGTGTACCCCAAATTTCTAGATCCAAGTTTTTGGGAGTTGTTATAAATAAAAATGTATCATGGGATGAACACATATGCAATCTTCGTAGCAGGTTAAATTCCATTTGCTTTCTTATTAGAAGTATTAGGAAATCTGTAAGCCTTGATATCTTACTTTCAATTTATTACGGAGAATTTTATTCTTTAATTATCTAGAGTATTCTGTTCTGGGGTTCTTCCCCTCATTCTGATTCAATTTTTAAAGCTCAAAAATGTTTAATACGATTAATATGCAATGCTCCCTACAATGCACCTTGTCTTTCCTTCTTCAAAAGGTTAAATATTCTGACTGTTCCATGTATTTACATTTATGTCGTATGCATTTTCGCTAAAAGTAATATATCCAATTATATGACAAATGACAACGTTCATTGTCACCAAACCAGAGCCTGCAGAGACCTGCATCAAACTTATTGCAGGACTTTAAATACATCCCTGGGGCCTAAATCAATGGGCCTCCTTGCACTGAACAGGCTCCCTTACGATTTTAAGTACGTAAAGGATCCAGTCCTGTTCAAAAAGAAATTAATATCATTTTTAAGGAAAGAACAGTTTTATTCTGTAATGGAATTCATGGAGAAAAAATAACCATACTGAATATGGAATATATTTTATGCAAAAAATTATTATTGTGTCATGCTTTTCTGAATTTCATCATTGTTTAACATCTATATGTACATATGACGTGTCCTATACACTTATCTGATGTATCTATTACACTGTGTCAGTGTCTTCTGGGCAAATAAAGATTATTATTATTATTATTAACAACCAATGAATACATGAAATCATAATTGCCTGTGGCTATATCTACCAAAAGTATACAGAAGATTAGAGCCAGGTGATTGAAGTTAATGTTTAACAACAGAAGGATCAAAATATTAAGCAATATTTACAAGCCAACACAATATGCTGCCTAATTGCTTTTTCACTATGATTTCTAAGTCGAAACGAGACATAGGTTTGTGTGCAATTTCATTTGCTATATAAAGTAACTTTCAGCAAATCAAATACAAATAAAAAGAGAATGAATGAAACACAATTTTCTTGTTTTGTTTACTTAACTTCCCTTTGTTTGTATCGGTGCTCAGCTGTTCTAGACTGCCAAGTTTTATGAGAGTGCCGCCTGCATGGTGATTGTTTCAAACCTGAATTGAGTTTAGCTTTTGTAATTCAGAATTTTCTCAAGAAAATTATCCATGGAGAAGAAAATCATATGCAGCGATGTTTAAGCTAGAATTCATCAATTTCATGAAAGGCTATCACAAGGCCACCAGGATTTATCCGTTGAGAAATCTTTTAAATCAAAGTTATGTTCAAGCAAGGAAAAGTGGATGATGTCTGCTATGAAAGACTACACAGAATCGGGAAGGATTAAAAGAGTGTTTTATGAAGAAATAAGCCGGTGGATCCTGGAAAGTTCGCAGGGTGTTGGAGTGACTTGGGTAAAAGTATGATTTGAAAAAGCTTTAGGCAATATTTCAACGCCACTGCTAGAATATGAGGTAGAGTTAACTTCGGAGAGTGAATTCGGTTATGTGCCTAAAGAGATAACAAATGCACTTAATTCATTTAATTGAGATTCGGGTGACGAATTTCTTGGATTCAGGTGATCTACCTATCCTATCATATATTTATACGTATGCATAAATAGTATGACATACTCTAGATATACGTGAAGTACCATGAATCAGAATAAAGAAGTACTAGATATTAGAATAAATGAAGTATAGAAATTATATGTTTCTTCTTTTTCTCATGGATTTATGAGATGAAATAACAGTAAAAGTAGCAGATCTGTATAAAATAGAATGCAATGATAAAAGCATTCTTTCAGAATAATTTATTTTTGCGAGAACCTTCTTTAAACTATTGGGTACATAGGAATGTTTGGATCTTTCAATTCTCATTACATAACGTGCATCGTCATTTTTATGATCATCTGAAGATTTTGGTATCAATTACGTGTGTGTTATCAATGGGAAAGTACGGTATTTAAGCATCAGAAATAACAAATATCTCTAGGCAGCTTTCTAGTAAAAAAGAATTAGGCACGTATCATGAATAATAAAACTATTTATTTTGATTCTTGTTTTTAGAAATCCTGGACCGCTGATTGATTGATGCATTCCCTCCCGGTTGATTCATTCCACAATAGAAGATGAGATGAACATGACCCAAGATCCTAAATAATGTACATATAATTTTCTTTGAATAACCTTTATACATAATTTAGTTTTTTCTACACTGTTGCATTGCAAAACATTATCAAATTTTATATTACTTTATATGGAAAAAATTGTTTCACTAAACAAGTGTTTTGATTAACGAGAAAGATCACAAAATGAATTATGCCCATTGCACGAGGTTCTGCAGTATAGTCTACATGAAATCTTTCTAAAATCCCATTATTTCCATTCCTATGCCTTTTGTGGTTTTTAAACCAAGTGTTTGTTATGATGTTATGTTTGCAACAGAGCCTTGAAAATGTTTCTTTGGGTGCCTTTTAAATACGAAGTGAGAAAACGCAACACCCAAAGCGTGAATAGCTTAAGCAAGTCGAATGACAAGTGCTCCTTCGACATGCCCATAATCTCCACTATCTCTCTTAACTGTAACTCAATGGCCTTCAAATTTTATGAACTATTACGATACTAACAGTGGTTGTCGCAGTTTTTAGCTCTCCCAAATGCTCACCATCAGCCAAGCTAGTACAGCTACATTTAAATTCAGCAACCAAAATTTCAGTTGTAAATGATAATGAAGAGTCCCCTTACACAACATCAAACTTGCCTTTGATTTGCAAAGCCTTTCAAAAACAAATATATATTTTATTTACGCTTGGCACTCAATTTTTTCCATTTTCACAAAAACTCTCACAACAACTCACTCAAACAATTGTCAATATACCACTGAGGGTCCAAAATGGCTGAAATGTTGGTAATTACCTTTCAATGCAGGCACAAACACATTCCCCAACTTTTGCTGAAGAGAGTTGCCATCTTCATGCTGAAGATGACAAATCTCTTCTCTCTTCTCAGCTTTTCACACTACCCTTGTATCTATGTTTCGTCGCTCCATTTCTAGCTTCGTATTTTCTAATTTCCCTGTCTTTAATGTTGAGCTAACAATCTAAGGCCCTATTCCAACTAGTTCAGTCCTGTTCTGTGCAGCTGTTATCACTTTCTCTTTGCCAGGATTTTGTGAGATGAAAGTCGTGGAAGCCTTGCCTCTCCTGCTGCTGGGTACAACAAATGACCACGTGGGCCAAGTTCAATATTTACAATGACTCATTATCAGTATGGTGTCCATTATGACATTATAGGAATGAATGATTAAGATGGTTTCCTATTGTCTTCTTCAACAATTTTATTCATGTAACACCATCACTCAAATGGCCACCCCACCGAAGTCAGACACTTTTGTAACTGCATCACTTAGAAACAGACGCCACAATGACTACCCGCAGTTTCTTTGGAATTTACCCTTCACCTGCCGTCTACTCTTTAATCTATCTGGCATGAGTAACCGTAGAAGGGGCAAAATTTATTCCTCCTGCCAGTACAGCTCTAAGGGTCATCAGAACACACAAGCCCTTCACCATTTCAAGGTTGTAATCAATGGCAAATATTCACTCACTTAGTAAACTTTTGTTAACCCACAATCCCACATAAATCAGAGTTAATCCCAGCCTTTGGTAACAGATAAAATAAAAAAATGACCATTTATATCAAAGTCAGTCAATGCAATAATTAAAAATATGGAGCTTATCTTACCAATAGCAAATGAAACCTAGCAGATTGGTTTATAAGACTCACTTTATTTAAGTTTATGGTTTTGCACAGAAAACAGTTAGCCTGGTTAAATAAGTATGATATAGGTTCAAAAGAGCAGAGAAATCAACTAGGTTTGAATTCATGACTCTTTGACCAGTGGCTGATTCCTAGTCCACTTACACAGAACATTGTTGGTACGACTTCAACAAAATTACTTAGTTGATAATGGATTAAGGAGAAACAATGAAATACCTTAGAGACTGAATATGCTCAAACTCAACTGCCTGGCAAGTGAGCTGACCATCAGAAAGGGTAAATTTCAGCATCCTTGGTGCTCCTCGAGATTCTTCATTGGCCTTGGGAGCAGATACATTTCTAACTTTTTGTACTTGAACAACCATCTTGCCAGAAATCTGTCAAATAGAAGCGAGACCAAATTAGACTAAACAGCATTCCAACATTGAAACACTTCTGCATGTATATCATGATAATCAGCACACCACACACTTCAAAAGTTACTTTTGTAGTATCCAATAATTATTCATTAAATAACTGAATAATATCTTTTAAAGAGAGAGTTGGGATTTGTTGTTTCAGATGTAAATTTAGGGAATTTACACAACATATCAAAATGAAAGAAGTCACTTTGTAATTACACACAAGCTTTATTAAAACACAATCTGTGAAGGTGTCCAATGACAAAACCTAGGTTGGCTTTTTTAAGTCAGTAAACATGTGTTATATATATATATGTGTGTGTGTGATGGAGTCTATCCAAGGGTAATTCCAAAAGTAACCGACACTACAAAGAAAACACAAAAATTTTGGAAAAAAGTGTATCTATTTTTCAACAATCTCCTTTCAGCTCCAAACACTTTCCCCAGCGATGTTCAAAAAGTTCGATACCCTTTTATAATAACTGTCTTGCTCCTCAAAATAGCCATCAACTGCCGACATCACTTCTTCGCAGTTAATAAATCTTTGACCACCGAGCCATTTTTTCAATTTTGCAAGCAGAAAATAATCTGAGAGAGCTACATCTGGCAAATATATTGAAACTTTAATTCATGAATTTTGGCCATTACAATTATGGATTTATGAGCTAGTGCATTGCCTTGATGGAACAACTCTTTGTTCTTAGCCAAATGCAGCCGCTTTTGCTTGATTTCTTCGCTCAAATGTTGCAATAAGTTCACATAATACTCGCCGTTGATAGTCTTCCCTAATTTCAATGCTTTAAACCTTATATTCCCATAATGGATTTTGGCCTTCCTCTGGTGTTATGATGATTATAGGCAGAGTAAAGAGAATAGTTGCAATGCTATTTTATATACACAGAATTTAAAATATAATGTAGATGTACAGGAGTGATAGCAAATTTAAATTCATGGAAAATAGGCCTTGATGGAGCATTGCGAGGTTTCCTGGTTATTATTCTTATAGCTTTCATTTTAATAATGGTTAGAGAAATAGTAGTTTATCCCCATAATATTATACAATATGTAATAATTGAATAAATTTCTCCATAGTATAAATTGAGTGGTACAGTTTTACTTGTAGTCTCAGACAGGTGGGGACCGAGATGGTGCAGGGACTAACGTTCTGGCTTCCCACCCCAAAGGCCCGGGTTCAAATCACGGTGGTGTTGAATATTTTTCAGAGGTATCTCAATCCCTACTTGAGGTGCTTTGTGGAGGGCACTTTGAGTGAGTATGCCATCCGTCAGATGGGACGTCAAGCTGCGGACCCCTTGGTCTTGGCCTTTCGTAAAGAGTAGGCTAATGCCAACGCCGGTTTCTCTCCACCCTCCATCCTTTCCTGTCCATCCCGTATGGCACAAATGACCTCAGCTGTCGGTCGCCTCCCCTAAATACTACTACTACAGGTGTCTTACTAGACAGGTGTCTTAATAAATAGCAAGTTGAACTGAGCTTATGTTGAAGGGATTTTTAATGTGTATCCTTCTGTGTGTGTGCAAACATTTCTTAAAAGAAATATTTGCACACACAGAAATACCAAGAAATTTATATTCCATCACAAGCTCAATTGATTGGTCATTAATTTAAAGGAATATTGAAAGCTGCAAACACAACTAAAGAAACAGCAAACAAGAAAAGGACACTAAAACCACAGATTACAGATGAGATGATTATAAAAGTAAACAAGAGAAGGAAATGGATGATTATAAACACAAGACTGATAGAATGAACTAAACAAAATTTAATAATAAACAGAGGTGGGAAACTAATATGTTGAGGTATCTTTTTTAAGTGTAACTATTGCTAAGAAATAACAGAGATGCCTGGATAAAATTTATTCTGCGTATAAATTGAACCTTATGCACAAAATATCCTAACTTACAGCCATTAATGCTGATTTGTTTTATTTCAAGAAGCCATAAATTGAAGCTTGCAGAGTGGTCAAGTCCCTTTATCAGAAAGGTTACAGTGTCCAGAAAATTGATGATGAAATTATGGATGTTTATGGAAATGATAGCCCATCATATGACACGGTGGAAAGTTAGGTGAAAATGGAATTTTCAAAACATGTCCCTCACAGACAATCCAAGAAGTGGAGGGCCATCACTCACACAATTCTATCCCAGTGAAGAACGTGGAGGAATATCTTATTAGACCTAAAAGCAACCATCCAAATGATCATGAATGAGACATATTTCAACTACAGCAGTATGTGGAAAATTATTCACGATGAACTCCACATGTGAATATCAGAGTGACAGTTGAATAGGGATAACCTTACAAATGATTTTGTGAATTTGCATGTGGAAGTTGAACTTCTAATTTAAAAAAATCATGCCTAAATCAATATAGAATCTGACTGAGGGGATAGGGTTATTGGTGACGGTGTACAAATGCAACAAAGGTTTGCACTTCAGTGAAAAGGTCATCACAGCTGATTTTGAAGGGATGATACTGAATTTCAAATTTGAGCACCATGCATTAGTGGAAGTAAGGGTGGATTGAAGAGATTGGGTATCAAAGGATCTGTAAAACTACTTGATATTTCAAAATCAGCATAAAAGCAAAATTATACACTCATATGAGATCATATATACATATTATCTTTTACAGTTTTGCAAGGTTATGTCTTCTTGTGCCACAGAACCCTCCCAATGTACCTATTTTATAGAGGGCAGGACCCTCAGAGAATGAATTATCCATCAAATAATTTTTCCCTTGTATGTGCTATTTCAACTAAGAGGCCAGCCCACACATCTTGAACATCTTTATACATCCATCTTTATCATATACACATATCTTAAAAGGCCAAATAAAACAAAATAAAAGAACACTTGCTTCACAAGCTAGTCAGAGAGGAGATTAATAAGTCAGATTTGGATTGAGGGGCAAAAGAGGATGGGAGAGAAGAGATAAGATAAAAGGTTACAGTTGTTATTCAAGCTAGAACTAATTGCTTGAAGAATGGAAGTGGACGAACATGGAAGAAAAAACAAATTAAAAATGAGATTAAAAGGACCCAAGAAAGGGGAATACCAAACGGTTCAAGTCAATATGCTGGCAAGGGCTGCGGGTCACAAGAGGAGATAAATAGAGAGCTAAGTAGGCTGTCCATGGTCAACAAATTAGAAACATATAAAATGAACTCAATGTGGAGAAGGAAGTCTGTACATGAATTAAAAACTTAAATTATAATTACCCTGACTCTTTGTTATAACCAGCTTCGAAGTCACAGATATAAATTGGCACCATGGTCAGTATTAAAGATTGAAACAAAAGAATGGAGACATACTATGATGAATTTATTTTGAGAATGGATGCGCTCGGCACAAGCATGCTAAATGTCATACTCAGATCCCTCATTCTTCTTCAGGTGCCTGACTAATGGAGAGTCACAAAAAAATTAGATACATGACTATCTTAATGCAAACCCCCAGCCATGTTTCCAGATGTAACGATAGTAATGAAACTCCACACTTGCCCGACTCTCAAGAGGTTTATTCCGTTTATAATGTAACAACCTTTATTAGTGTGTTCACTTCCGTACAAAATAACATTAACTGTCTAAATAATCAATCAAGCACATCTATGAATCACGATTTTCTGTGATTTCTACGCATGGGTACGGCAATGTTCAAGGATGATTATTACCATTCTAAGGACAATTTAAGACGTGAAAATATAAAAGTTATTCAGTCAATACAGCAAACTTTGTTGATACCCACATTGGTAAATAATGAATTATAAAAAATATCAATTAATTCAAATAACTCCAATAAATTCCTCTGAATATGCACCGATTTTTCTCTGACGTGACACCAGAGACGCCAGGATACCCTATTCACAAATACTAACCTAACGACTCAGTTAAATTTACTTTAACTGGCACCTTATCGGATTGTAAAGTTGTGAAGAAATTTTAGAAAACATATATTACGGCACTACAAAAGAATTACTGAAAGCACAAAGCTGCAAAAATATCTACATGGAAAAATTTCAACAATTAGCAGTGCTACAGTTTGGTAACCTCTGAAATGTATCAGGTTTACACTTTAAAGCAGTTTGAATTCAATTGATTTACAAGGGTTACTTTGTTGTACCTCCAAGAGAGCATCGAGATGGCATTGAAATATAACTATTCAGCGCCAACGAATACTTAGGATCATTAGCAGAAAATAAAATGTCATGACCAACACAGCGACTTACACTTTCCAGCTTTCCATCGTTCACGTTTTCCGGAAAACATCCTGTTCCAATTTCTCTAAGATCTACCTGCGGAGTAAATTCCAAATCATATGTAATTTATCTTTTCTATAAACATCATAAGCTTCATGAGCTGAAGCAGAACACGAGCTTCAAGAGAGATCAAATAAAAACTTTATATACAAGGAAACGCAGTTTACTCACATCGAGTGCTTTGCGTGCAACGCTTTTGATATCACAATTATTTTCGTTACCACTAAGTTGCTTAAGCCCCTCGGGTGAAATATGCCTAGGTAAAAAGCCATATACAATTCAAAATATATTTCACTTCTTAGAGCCGAGATTGTCTGAACAAAATATATTTTAAAAAACTGACAAAATATTAACATCTACTAATATACAAAGATTAAAATATCTGTTAAACGTAGGCAAGTTAAAAATACTGACTGTATATTTATAATATTTACGAGCTTACCACCCGAGTTCTTTCAACTTTTCAAGTACGGCCATCTTTGCATAATATCTTGTCAGGGTCGATAGAGAAGAATCGAAATGTTATACCTTTCTGAAAAACTCCTAATTTTAAAACATAATTAAGGACCAATTAACCCAGCTTAAAAATCACATTTCCGATTATCTTCTATCACTTTCGTTTTTACACCACTAATTCGCATAGTAACCGCCTTCGAAGAAAATCGGGAAGTTAGCCTCGCGAGGAGCAACGATAATATTAGTGTGACATTGTCGCATTCTGATGATTCTTGTGCATGCGGAGTGAATATTGTTGTGAACCCTAAATTGACTATAGCAAAATGATAAGAATTCAACCTCAAAGTGATGACTCCGATTCAGTGGAAGAGAGGAAGAAAGTCCGCGATGCCGTCTTTGGGAATGTTACAACGTTTTTACTTTTGATAGGACTAATACGATCCGGTATATTGCTATCTGTTGTAGTATTTATCCATAGATCCAAAAGTAAATGTATTTCTAACTGAATGTTCTCTTTTTGTTAGTACCCTATGTGATGCAGCAATTCAAGAATGTAAACTGAAGAGTGGTGTCATTCTTATAAATGACCGACGAAGACCGAAATTGAGAATATCTTGTATCCATAACATCGCCAGGCGCGCAGAACTACCACTACCATCATTTTAAGCTTCGGGACCCGCACAGCATGTTTATTGGCCTGGCCGGTGTATGGATCTACAAGCTTATTTAATTTCACTCATTAGAATGTACGTGAGAGTATAGGAAAGAAATGTAAGATATATTAAATCAATAAAAATGTGTTATAGACCGTATACTTCGTACGTGTAGTATATCAATGTCAATGATTATGCTGTGGAAATATTTGCGCATTCCATACAATCCTAATGCAACAAGCCTGAAAAGGGTAATGAAATGGACTCTACTTTTCCAATACTGATTTTTGTTACTCCTGTAATCGAAGGGATGAAATGCTTGGTGTATAGGCATTAATGCAATTGGTATTTTAAATAAGTTTAAGAGCAGCCAGATAATGGAAATATTTCATCTCATCAAATCCGGTTTAAGTGAGGCAAATTCATTTTATTCGACCTAACATTAGGCTGAATGTAATTAATTTAAACTAACTCTTATTAAAATTGCAATAGATCATGCCAGCATAATTGTTATGTTTAATAGTCAATTAGTGGCACATATAGCATTTGTTGACTCTAATTGTAGATGTCATTAATTGACGAATATAAAACAGCGAAGTAATTTGAAAGAGAGTCGGTTATCATAATTGGCTAGGTTTTTAGTTATTGAATTTTCAAGAAATATAGTTGGTTGGAAGTTATGATAACACTTCATTTACTACAACTTAAAGAGGTGAAGTTTTGTCTTCATTGATTTGATCATAGTTAACCCATGCAGTGTTTTGATGCAAGCCTTAAGTTCACTGTTATTTTCAAGTTTTAAACATTTGGCTTGTAAGTTTTGGTTCCATTCATTTAATATGTGAGGTAACAACTGTTGCATATATTCACCAGTAAATTGCAATGGTCGAAAGCATGTAAATCCTCAACAAAATAGTGCATTCAAGGCCCTAGGCATGACTCGACATGATCAGTTCTTGGGCATCATGGTATGTCATACTGTGTTGCAAAGATACACAATAGTAGTGTACTTCTGAGTTAATGATAAGCTCATAGCTGTGAATTTAGTTAAAATATATTGAAATTTTCCTGCGTATGGGTAATGGAGTATCATTTTATTTACTTTCTCGGGAGCATCAATTAATGCTCAAAGGAATTCAGAATTGAAATGAACCTTGGCTTTTAATATTGTGTAAAACCTTTTTCCACTTGGCACTCAAATAAGCATATTGCCGGCAGAGGTTTCTACCGTTTAAGAGTAGAATCACACCCTCTCATGTGGAGCCTGGATATAAAGAGAGTTGCTCAAGGAAAAGGAATCTAATAAGTCAAGAGGCAATACGATGACAATGGAAGATGATTCTGTATGCTTGGTACAGGCATCATCAAGAACGGACATTTGTCTAATACTTAGGTCATTACTGGGTACCTATAGAGAAATTTGAAGTGTTCCTAGGATCACCATCCCAGAGGAGAAGTGATCCTGAGGAGCACTATAAGAGCAATGGTGCTCCAAAGAAGGCTCATATATTGCCTCATAATTTTAAAATCCTGAATTGTATGAGTTGCAGTGGATTCAGATGGCATTATCCTCAAGGTATTAAATTTCAATGTGAGAGAAAAATATTAGTTTTTTTGGTGGTTAAGGTTAATACTGCCCACAGCAAACAGCCATTCCTAACAATGAATAACACCAAGCTGAGTGAATCCATACATATTCTATATGTATTTGAATATTATAACTGCATTCATGTTTAATCTTCTACATAACCAATCAAGCCTAGACTAAAAGATCTGTAATATTAGAGGGGACCTAGGCCTTATGGTTAAAGATAATCCCCCATCATGGCTGATTGTCCGGTAGCAGTTCATCCTTTTCTATGGGCACAACATTGTTGCCAAGTACTCCTAAATTATGCAAAATTTATGCTTGAATAATAGGTGCTCAGTTGCATGGAGTTATGCACCTAAGTACATAAAGTGGTCCTTACGCAAATCATAGATCTTGGGTTGAAAATAAAATGTTATGGCAGAAATTAAAAATTACTTTATTCTAAGGCATAGTAACGCAACCAAAATAATTTTTTTTATCCGAAGGCTTTCGACACAATCAAGGATATGTCAGGAAAATTAATTCCAATTCATCAAGAACTAAAATACAATAACCTTCAGAAATTGAATTGAAAATTTTAGACTATCTTAGCGATAAAAACAAAACTTCCCTGTTTAAAATTTCTTGCAATCTGTTCTATGGGTACTTGTACTTACGGGCTTATGTTATCTATAAATGTACTTAACATCTAATTATTTATTTCCATGTAAGCTAATATTTTGGAATATAACCAGCGCAACTTAGTCAGAAATAATGCAGCTTTGATGCATTGTGCTTTAATCTAGAGATCAGGATTTTAATATAAAATCATTTGTTGAGTAATCACAAATTTTTTCATAATTGTCCTGTAAAAAATTCAGGAAATAAATGCATCCGAAATCTTCATCACATCATTTTAATTCATATATGTATAGAGTAATTCACAGGAGATAACTATGAAATAGAAAAACAATACACATGATAAATATTCGTGTAAACACATGAAGAAATAATAATTAGGTATTGCCATGAACAATAAAAACTTGAGAAACAACTATCGAAATGTAATTCAGTTGCCCTAAAATCATTTTTATAATTTTTTTATCACGAGATTAATACATTTTTCCAAGGTTAAACTTCAATTGGGGCAGTGGTACCCCAACAGAATTCCTATTTCTTGTAAAAGATGCTTTCTTCTCTTCTTATTTTTGGTAAATAATACAAATCCATGGGCTTGTATAGTTTTCATAAGAGAATGATTATGGAAAAAATCCAGGCTGTATTTTCTTAAGAATAGAATCATTTTGCGATCAGTTACTCATTCTGTAGTTTAATAACTATTGTGGACAAGGAAACCAAATGACCCTTAGACAAATGAGCTCCCTTGACTACTGGGGTACCTATTTGAAGTCTTGTTATTATTGTCAATGTACAGCTATCTCCCCCCCCTCCTCAAATGTTCCTTCACAATTTGAAAAGAGTGCCCTATGGGGGTGCTCCTCCCACTACATAATTATAGACAAAAATCAAGATGCTCTCATTAAATATGCTTGAAACTTTTTTGAAAGAATTTAATTCAGATTTAACTAACCTTCATCCAAATTCCTAACCATGAACTATGGTAACCTTGATGTAGTGGAAGGACTGGTATGTTCTGATGCCCCCTTGAGTCGTGACGGTGGGAAATATGCAATTGCTCCTAGTAGGGTCACCCATGCCGGATAGATTGAAGGGTAGGAGGCAGATCAGGTAGTTATTGCAGCATCTGCTCCTTAGTTAAGCAACTGCAAAGTCATCTGACGACAAAGGGGTGGCCATTTCAGTTTCACATTAAAAAATATTTTACAATGGCTAAAGGAAATCACCTGAGAAATTTATCTTATTAAACTATGATGGACACAAACTGGAACAAAATAATTCAAGTCCTGATAAATATGGGACTTGGCAGACTGGACTATTGTACCTGGCAGCAAGGGTGGAGAGTCCATAGTAATCACATGAAATCCTTGCACAGCTAAATGGATTGCAGTAGGAAAGAAGGTCATATCTCTTAGAATAGAGACAGGATGTTGGGATGAAACTGAGGTCCAGGAGTTAGTTAGCATCAAGTGAGAAATAGATATGGTATATACAGACACATAAGGCCTCAGTGATGTGATATGGAAAAACAGCAGGAATTATATGAGCAATAGTCACAGAGTAATAAGTATATAGTGGTAGGGAATAAACATGAAGATGAGTAGTAGTAGTACTCATTCAAAAGGTAAGAAGGATATTGCACATAAGTTTAGGCACTTAAGTATTAGTAGAGGCAAAAGCTTAACCAAAAACCTGATTATTCTTCAGGTCAACATGCCTGATTAGTTTTCATAAGTATAAAAAAGTTAACCAAGAATATGAGCAACTTGGGGAAGTGATCAGGGGTGTTACTGGGAGGAAACACTTGATCGTGACGGGGGAATGAAATGCAGTAGTAGATGAGGGGATGAATTAACAGTGAGGTAGGGGAGTATGGCTAAGGAACAAAGAATGCCCACATGGAAAAAATGGAGTCCTGCAGGAGAAAGTTAAGTCATAATGACCACTTAGCTCAATAACCAATGTAGGTACATGAGGAAAATGCCAGAGGATTCAGAGTGAAATAATTAAGATTATATAATGGTCAGCCCTCCCCATGGACTACTCCCTAATGTGAAGGAAGGGTTTGTGCCTTCTCATGATGCCTAAATTCTTCTGGTATGGTCACCCATGCCAGATAGGTCTATGAGTAGGAGCCAGACAAAAGGTAGTTCACACTGTGTCTGTTCCTCAGCGAGTCTGCAGCAAAGGTGTATGACCCCCATGGGGCAGCCATGTGAGTGATGGTGTCACATTGAAAACACTTTTGAGGTAGGTCACAAGAAACCCCCTCACTGCATTTATTCCAAGACTGTTATGTTGGACATAATAATGACAATGAGTCCTGGTAATTATGGGACTCTGCACAATCAGCTGGATGTTTGGTGCAGCAGCAAGAGGGGCAAGACTTCATGGTTGTCATTTCATTAAATCCTTGCAAAGAGAAAGCAAAAGAAGCGGAACAGCAGAGGGCTGAACTAGTTGGAATAGCAACTTGGAATGTTAGCACAATGTTGACGACCATAAAATTATAAAATATAAGGTGGAGGGGAAATGTAGATATTTTAGCACTGTGCAAGGTGATAATGAAGGATAGTGGGAATTACTGGAGATATAGTGGAGGGGAGAGACCCAGCAAAGGGAGGCAACATTATTGAAAAAATAGGTGGGAAGAAGTATAGTAAATATGGAGCACACAAGTCATAATATTATTTGTAGAAGTAAAAGCTGAACCAATGAACTGGTCATTTATCAGGTCCACATGTCATCAAGTTCACGGTATGGGCCGCAGTATCCTGACATATAAGGCAACAGAAACCATCACATTATTCTACCTACAATATGCAGCCTAGCATTCAAATAGAGTAGAATGTTGTAGCTGCAGTAAACCAATCCTAAGATTGAAATAATGATGATGCCATCAAGCAACCATAGGGAGGAAAAAGTTGACAGGGAATATGATTAGTTCCAGGAAATAATGTGGGTGTTCCTGGAAGGAAACATTAGCTGGAGATGGGAGATTGTAACATGATGGTAGGGGAAGTTAGGAATGGTAGTGAGGTATATAGACTAATACTTGGGAATAAGGAATGGCTGCAAGGAGAGAGTAATCGAGTTCTACAAAAGACATGGCTTTATCATGACCACCACTTAAACACCACAAAAGGCATAAATATACATGGAAGATGCCTGGGGATTCAGAAACATCAGTTAAGATTACGACTGGTCCCATAAGTACCTGGCCTGACCTGGAGATGGCAGTAGTTGTTTGAAAATTATCACTGTATTAGAAAGTATGTAATCTGTTAAGTATATGTTTCAAGTTTGAAGATGCCACATTGCTTAGTATTCGTTTGGCAGCCATCAATAGTGAACATTTCCAGTGAATTTGTGAAAATATAGAAAATTGGCCATCATTATGTGATACAATACTTTAATTTGAAAGGCCTCACCCCAACCAATATAAAAGCTCAACTAGATTCTGCCCTGGGTGAGTATTCTCCTTCATTTACAACAGTAAAATATTGGGTAGCAAAGTGCTGTTTGGCTAAGAACAAAGTGCTGTTTCATCAAGACAATGCACCAGCTCACAAATCCGTTATTGCAATGGCCAAAAGTCATGAATTTAAGTTTGAATTGCTACCTCATTCGCCAGATTTAGCCCCCTTGGATTATTTTCTGTTTGCAAACTAGAAAAAATGGCTAAGAGGTCAAAGATTTTCCAAACGCAAAGAAGTGATGTCGGCAGTTAATGGCTATTTTGAGGAGCAAGAGAGTTATTATAAAAAGGGTAATGAACTTATTGAAATTCGCTGGGAAAAGTGTATAGAACTGAAAGGAGATAATGTTGAAAAATAAATACATTTGTTTCCAAAAATTTTGTTTTCTTTGTTGGGTCGGGTACTTCTGGGACCACACTCGTATACTATGGTTAGGCACAATTTTAGAACCAGTATAATTAATTCAAAAAGTTTTCCAGGAGGAATTCGAATCATAATGATGAAGTATAATATCAGATTCAAAAGGATAAAACAGAGAAAATGCATTTGGAAATTGCATGCAGAAGCATCCACTATATCAATAATAAAGGAGTGCATGCAGACAGGCAAAATCATAAGTAAGGAAAGGGGGCGGGGTACTTGAAATAGGCGGAAGGAACTATAAAGAATTGAATAATATGCTGAGGTGAGAAACAAACAAAGTGAAAGAAGCATGGTGGGATATGCAGTTGGATGATATGGAAAGTTTACCAAGGAAGGGTGATACGTATAGGTGTACCATACATGAAGGTGAAAGCACTATCAGGAAGTAAGAAAGTAAATGCAAAAATAAAATATAAGTCAGGATTGTTTTAATTGAACCATGGAAGATGCGAAGGAAATGGAAGGAATATATATAGGAACAAGATGGTAAAGACATTAGGCAAACAAGCTTAGATATAGAAAGAGAATATGATGTAGATAAGGAAACCTATTGCGAAGGCTTACTTGAACGTGAGATAAATTGGGCTTTAAAGGATTGAAGTTAATTAAGGGAATGGGGATGGATATTAGTCCCATGGAACTACCCAAGGGTTTAAGAAAATGTGCGAGGAAGAGTTTTTATGGGCTAATTCAATGTCTTTTATGAGGGAGGAATTTGGCTAGAATATTTTGTTTCAAAATATGGTGGGCAACTCATATAATCAGTTTAGTGTGTAGATGATGAAGCTCTATAAACTTTAATATGCCAGGGGGTAGCAAGATTTGTTGAGTGCACTGGAAAGTTAGTGCAATAGGTATGGGGTGAGAATAAACATACACAAAATAAACATTATCTGGTTTTTGAGAAAGAGATAAGCTAAGTTAACATCAAAATAGGAATTAAATGAAGAATACAATGTATCTTCCATTGTCTTTTATTCCTGATGATGACGCTTGAGCGTTGAAACTGGTTGTACGTGAATAAAAGACAGTGGAAAGATACATTGTATTCTTCATTTAATTAAAATGAATTTCCACAAAGTTAAGCCGGGAACAATTGAATCAAAATAGGAGTTTTTAAACTAGAGCAAGTTGCACAGTTTACCTATTTCAGAAGTGTTTTGGGCCAAACTAGTCAAATTAGTTGGGCAAATAAGCTCTTACAAGAGGGGAATAGATAACAGGGATGTTGACAAAGGATGCTAAGAAATGGCTTGATAAGACTTTGATAAGGAGACTGGTTTCAAATGGAAATGGATTTATGGTCATTGAAGCATGATGATAGGGGTAGATTGGGAGGCTTTTCAAATGTGGGTGTGGATGATGGAAAAGGTGACATGGGCACTTAGGAAACCAAACATGGATAGTTTAATTAAGTATATGCAAGGACAAGGTGATGGTGTAATAAGAAAGAAAGGAACATTCAAGAGAAGGGTGTCAAAAGCCACAAACAAAACAGTAAATCAGAAAAATTTGAGGAAACTAAGAATTAAAAGTGATTAGGGAGATATATAATAGGGACATTGAAGAATATAAATACAGAATTAGAAAAAAGAAAATATGAAAACAAATAATAAACTAAGGTGAGAAACAAATTAGGTGAAAGAAGTGCATTAGAATAAGCAATGAGAGGATACAGAGAGCTTACAGAAAAAAGGGGATATGGATGCACACGATAGCTAAAGCACTGTCAGTAAGAAAAAATTACGAACACTACCAGGGCAACAAGGAATGTTACTGAAATTTGAAAGCAAAGGTATCCTTACAAGGAAGCCTAACCTTTCACTGAATCCCTTAAACTGATTTGAAGGCTTAGCTCCATCACCAAATCATATTCAATGGGCATCAACAAGGGCCACACAATGTGTGAGAGCACCTGATGAAAAGGTAGAGGTGATGCATGACAAGTAGACTTACAATTCATCAAATGAGCACAATATGCTGGGATGTACGTGATTTCCACAGCTTCCTACAGGTTAACTCTCAGAGATGCTAACATTTATGACATCATGCAGGGAATAAAATAATAAAAGCCACAGATTATCTTTACTAGAGGAAACTGATTTTCTGGTTAACTAAATGACATGAATTTTATTGAGTCTGAATGAGGAACCTTTTAATTTTCAAACCAGGTTTCGGTTCTTATATATCATGTCAGTAAGGCAAAACCTGTAGATACCAAAAGCATAGAATTACATGTGAATATGCATGTAAAACCATCATCCTTTAGAAGTTGCCTAACAGCTGTAGAATAACTTCTCCTCTTTATAAAATTGTTTCAGAAAATTTGATCTCTCATAAGTTTTGCCTACCATGAACAATTGCAAACTATGAATCCACACAACTGATGAAATTTTATGGCACAATAAGAAAAAAATGTATTAAGGGCAACCCATTACAATACTTCGACCTAAAAATGTTTCATGAGCTGTTTCACACACTGACAAGTATAATGTTCTTACACAAAATTTAAGGAGTAGAAACTCACTATATTTAGTTTGGATAACAGTCCCAGAAGGGAAGTTTTTCATTTTGATTTAACTTCACAAACAAGAGGAACCTGAAAGAAAATCATTACCCATGTTTAACTAACATAGGTATCAATATTCCCTGACGAATACTTTTTCAACGTTTCTAAGAAATGATTTGGAACTTAGAAGTAATGGTCAAAATTTTAGCAGCAGATCTTGGGGACATCAATAAACATAATGTTATAGTGAACATTTATGATTAACTGGCAAAATTATTTTCATTTTTATTCAATACATTAGTATTCCTATATTTTTCATATTACTTCAAAGCCAAAATCAGGAGCTAATTCCAACATTGATTTGGGATTTCT
Organism: Hetaerina americana; assembly: GCF_022747635.1. NCBI lineage: Eukaryota > Metazoa > Arthropoda > Insecta > Odonata > Calopterygidae > Hetaerina > Hetaerina americana. Next base: position 18,316,399 of record NW_027287427.1, read on the forward strand.
TGCATGAAGAACCTTTAATTGTCAAATAGCTACAAAATTGTATCACAGGTTGGGTTGCTAGGTACCAAAATTGATATTAAAACACTGAAAATATTTTGTCAAGATTTATTATAAAATCATCAAATGCTCTTGACCATATACTCCAGAAAACAGAAATATCCAAATTTGCAATGTCTTTTGATTCAGTTTTTACATAAAGTCCTTGTTTTGTAACATGGGAAAACAAATTTCAAATACAATCCGGTAATAATAATTAGAAATAACTTTGCAACTTTCAGATATTACTGTATTCTGCAGTTATGTACAAACTGAAGTAACACTTTACACTGTACATTGAGCGCTTCAAATATTGATCACTACACTAAACATGCTACCATCCATAATAAATAAGGAAATATTAGGTATTGCACAGGTGGGCAGACACGGGAATCACAGTGCAATCCAAACCAACAGGTCAAACTGCACAGCACAACACACCCTTCAAAATTGCAGGAAACACTTTGGTGGAATGTAATGGTGAAGATTTTTTTGTCATTTTATAGAAAAAAATATACATATACAATTAAAGGAAACATGGGGTACGTTTCATACAACCTGATGGGTGATGAGTGCCAAACAGTTTGAATCCCCTTGTGTCAACAGCAGCCTTAAGAAAGTCTCTTTAAGCCAAATACGGCTCAGAATGCAAGTCTTCCCAGAGAACCACCTGTTTTTCTTTCTTCTTCACAACCACCAACTGGCCCAAATATTCAGTGATTTCACTTCTCATCTGTTTTCACAACATCAAGAATCTGAGATCTTTCATATTAAACATTATCTTATAAATGTTACAGGCATGATTCATGAATTTGTGGCACTCCTATGAAAAATGAAAATTTTCCTTGATGTTGAAATCACTGGCAATCTCAAGGGCACTGCAACTTCTCGAGACAAAAAATACCGTTCCCACACTCCATTTTTTTCCGTGCTGTTGAAAGTTTCCGTGTGCAAAGAAAAGCACCACACAACAGTCTGAGGGGTTATTTTGCAAAGGGAGTTCAAGACTCAAATCGATGTTCGTCTCAACTCAGGCCCCCAACTCATTCACACCAAATAACTACCACCATAAGCTGAAATGTTTTGTCCTCGCATATTTTACAGCAAAAATTAGATCTTCATGGGAAAAGAGGTTTTAAGGGAGGGTAATAATAGCAACTACCTAAAAAATCTCTAAGGAGCAAGCACAGGAGAGGCCTCGTGGCAAACAAGGAAAACTAGTATTTTGGGGGATTTAACTAGTGTTGTGATTGCATTTCAAGGTTCCATAGTAACTAACTATACAAATGTGTTAACTCTTACAGTAATGTAAACAAGATTTGCTTAGAAAAACGCACACGAGTTTTATCAACTTCATAATATTATGACAACATTTTTGCAATTTCATTCTTCTACAGACCAGTAATTGCAAAGATTATAAAATAAACAAATTGCACCTGTGTGCATTTGCCTTTTAAATTTGTTCACAATCTTTAATTCAGCACTAACACAGCCTCACGTAGCCAAATACTTTTTTAAGACTCCCAAATGCTCCATCCTCAGGAATAACAAATCACACAATATTTACATTTCAACTTTTTAAGTCACTGCAATTATCCACAGCCCAAAAAGACGATTTCCACAGAGGATTAAGGGCTCACAGGAGGGATGGGGGTGGGGAATAAAAATTGAATCCTCATTATCAGAGCACATGCTTAGATGGATGTTGGAGTGATGCACCTGAACACAATTTGTTTCAAATACAAAAACAATGGTCAGCTTTCAATTATTATAATATGGCGGGTACTACAATTGTTCAACAAATTTGGACAGTTGGTCCTGAGGAGTCATTGGAGTCATATCGGACTCACCACCTACACCAGGTCCAGGACCAGGTCCACCCAAGCCTAACTGACCTGGGCCAGCTGGGGACTGATGTGGCATCCCAACAACACCACCACCACCCCCTCCATGTCCACCACCACCTAACTGGGACAGCATCATTTCACTACTCCCCAGTCCCCCACTATCAGGTCCACTGCCTGGGGCTGGCATGCCGGGATGAGGTGAATGGGTGGGTGTTGGTGTGTGATGATGGGGTGAAGGTACTGGTTGGGAACGAGGTGATGGGATAGGCTGGTTTCGGGGAGAGGGTATCATGCCACCTTGGCCTTGTCCAACGACCATCCCCCCACCTGCCCCTCGTGGAGATGGATTTGGCTGTGGTGAACGCACTGCTTGGGAAAGTGTAGGAGGAGGGGAACGCACCTGCTGCATCAACTGTTGCTGCTGCTGTTGCTGGGCCTGCGAGGGATTTGGAGGTCCCATCATTCCTTGTCCAGGGGACATGGGAGGGGGAGTGGGTTTGAGGCCTTGCTGCTGCTGAGCTGATGCAACAGCTTGCTGCTGCTGCAGAAGCATTGCTGCCTGTGGGTTGGGTTGCCCCTGAAACTGGGGAGGCCCCTGGGGGCCACCTCCGTAGCCATCAGGGCCACCGCCAGGGCTTTGCTGAAATCCAGCATGCTGCTGCTGTTGTTGAGCAAATGCCATGGCCGCTGGGTGTGGCTGTCTAGGAGGCCGCTGACCATAAGGAGGGGTTGGAGGTTGCTGGAACCCACCCTGCTGCTGCTGTTGTTGTTGCTGATGCTGCTGTTGGGCTTGCTGTTGCCTCTGTATTGCCATGAACTGATGCTTATACCAGCTCTGCTGAGGAGTCATCATTGGAGACTGCCCTGGACCACCGACCATTCCAACTTGTTGTTGTTGTTGCATCCCCCCAGGACCCACTGGAACGGCATTGCCCTGCCCCACCATCATGCCAGGGGGCGGTGGACCACCCTGCATCTGCATCCCTCCACCCATCTGCATTCTGGGCTGCATCCCAACTCCCTGCATTCCTGCTTGCATCTGCTGTTGTTGCTGCTGTTGCTGTTGTTGCTGCTGCTGCTGCTGCTGTTGTTGCTGCTGCTGTTGTTGTTGCTGCTGTTGCTGCTGTTGCTGTTGTTGCTGCTGTTGTTGTTGCTGTTGCTGCTGTTGTTGCTGGAGCATCTGTTGATGCTGCTGATGCTGCTGGGCCTGCATTGGTTGTTGTTGGTGCTGCTGCTGAACATGTCTCTGTTTCAAGAAAGCAGCCATTAATTGAGGATTTTTCTTGAGAATCTGTAAAATCTGGTTCTGCTGCTCGGGAGTATTTGGTTTCTTGAGGGTGTAAAGGAGTTGATGAAGAGCCTGCTTGTGCAAGGGTGGTTGTGATGCTGCAGCATGACCAGCCGGTCCAGGAGGGCCTTCTTGTCCCCCACCTCCTGGATGTACTCCTGCCATTCCTACTGCCAACAGGTTTCCTTGCACTCCTGGCAGAGGCATTACTTGGTTGGGAGTTGTTTGCCTAATACTTGAGTTTTGCTGAGTGCTACAAGTATACCTAGAAATAAAAAAAGAGTATTGTGAGAAAAGTGATATTACAAACTGTGCAAATAATATGCATACCTTACAACCAACTATTAATAAAAATATCAGCCTAGTATATTTTTCTGCAGCAGAAACAAATAAGTCCCAAAATCCATCTAACGTGAGCCAACTATGACAAGGTTGATAACAATGGACTAAAAATAGAAGGAATGAGATTCACCTTGCATATTCTCCATTGTAGGTTCATGAATGGAAATACAGATCATAAACTCTATTATATGTAAATTAAAAAATAATGACACACTTATGGCTATTCAGGGGCTTTGTTTAGCTTTCCAGCACATAGGTAGGTAGTTGGCTATTTAAATAGCCTATAAAATTGTTTTCTTGGACAATAGACATGCTTTTTCACTACTCATTCCAACTACAATAAACCACTCATATCAAAAGGAACTTTCAATTGTGTGATTGTTCATTTAAGACAGCACTAACTTCCAAAAACTTACTTTCTATTATGCCATTAACAGTATCTGATGATATAGAAAATCTTATGATAAATTCTTACAGTTGTTTCAACATTAAGGAAAAAATTGGAATTATTTATCTATTCAGGAATTTAATACAATTGCAATAGTAAGTTTAATTGAATAATGTGATTCCTTGTATACACTTCAGTGATATCTCAGTGAGAAACTCCCCAACACACAAAAGTCCTGTTGAATTTTTTTTATATCACTGCAGAGAGAAATTTATGCCACGTTTTTGCTAAGTTAAGTGTTAAGTAATCCAGTCCAGCTAAAGATATACTATTGTAGGGCACTCATTCAACATGTTTGACCTGTTTTGGCCTACACTACTTCATTCCTCATTTATTTATAACCTCTGCATGCCTTCTTGCTGTAAAAGGCACCAGCTATTTCTTCCTCTACTCCACCGACCCAACATCATCCTTTCCTTCTGTCACAGCCTTCAGCATATCACTATTTTTCAATATTTCTTCCAACCACTTTCTCTGCTTTTGTTGATCTTGTCCATTAACTCTCTCTCTTCACCCACCATATTTCAAATGTCAGCATATGTCTTCCTCTCTGTCAAACTTATTTTCTTCATATCTACCACACACTACCTTAAAACCTTCCTAAATATGGTCATCCTCTTGCCTCTGAGACCAAGTCCCACATCCATTAATCACTACGCTCCATATATTATAACCTTTCCTTCACACTTAACATATTATACCCATGATCAGTTCTCTTCTTCTTGCTAATGCTTCTTTCTTCAATAAAATTCATTTCCTAATATACCTACAACTATGCTTCCTTTCCTTTAAAATGCTGCCTAGATGTACACACTGTTCCAAATACTTATTCACTCCCCTTATTTAGATGTTTAACTTTGCGTTCCTACTTCTTAAAGATTTCATCACTTTTGTATTCTTTTGGTCAGTCATCATATGTATATTGCAGACCTCTTATAAAAAAATAAGATTTCAAAATATTTATACAGTTGAATATAACCATATCGATCACCCATACCTGAAGGATCACATTAATTAAACCCAGAAAATTTGTTGCAATAATTTTAGATTAAAATTTCAAATATTATGTTAATTATTGGGGATATAAGAATAAGTCAAAATAATTTTAAAACTCTAGTTATGTAATTCATCACATTTTTAGATATTTTCAGAAAAAATACAATGTTACAAGAGGGAGGATTGGGTACATCCAATTAGTAATCTAAGGGACCACTGCAAAGAACAAAATATCAATTCCTAAATGTAATTCTTCACTGGGAAACATGTTTTAAAAATCATCCGAGAGAAACCATAACAATTCTAAAAAGTTTTGATAGATAAAACATTTGTAATTAAATTTAATATGCACTAAATAAGAAAACAGTTTTACCTTGGAGTCCACCGGTCAATGCTTGGGAGCATTGAACCTGGACCTTCAGGCATCTGACATATTGGTCTCTGCATTTGAGGTGGTGGCATTACTGGTGAAGCAACTCCAATGGGTGGGTTCACTTTACCGTACCCAGGAACTTGTTGCCTGGCTGCCTCTTCCTGGACCTGATAAAATATATAGATATAGCGTTACTTCAGTCAATTCAAAATTGAAGAAAGAAAAATTCAATAATTTCAAGAAAAAAAATCAAATTTACAAGATTTGATTTGACTGGAAGACATGATTGGACCCAGGCATGATATAAACTTTTAATCAATATTCACTTTTAAGTGTTATTAGCGTTGAATCTACACTGGAAGGAAAAAATTTCACCGATAAAATTTAAATTCCTCTAGCAATACCTAATTTGTTGATGTTGACTTATTATTTCAAAGCGGAGACAAAATGCTACTCGGGTAAAATCAGCTTTTGGATTTGCTTGAAACGTTTTAATGGCTACTATTAATGAATTCAAAATTATACCAGACGTAACAATATCAATGAGATATCCACTGAATATGGTAATGATATGTAAGTAGGCAACTAGAATACGTTATGGCTCTGGTATTTTACACATTATACATTTGGTTTTCAAATATATGACCGAAGTGTCAGCTTAATTAGGAATTTTGTCATTGCATAATAGATGATGCTTTTTTTAAACTGGGTTCTAATGAAGAATGTATACATTATATACTACCTCTCCTTGACAGACAAGTTTGTTCCTAATTATGCCATTGCAACATGGAGAACATTCCATACATATAAGCCAGTTTGAATGAAGACATTTAATTTCAACTAAAACTGACCCTTTTCTTTAATACCAAAGCTTAGGTGACAGGAATTTAATCAGGATACTCTTGTTAGAGGTGGTGCTTAATACAGTAAATTGGGTGGAATTAATTAATACATTACAGAAGATAGGAGCACTCTGGAGGGATACATTCATACATAAGGAGAAAGGTTAAATGACAAAATAAAACTGGTTCCACCCTTAAACAACACCTCCTGTGGCATATACACTAAAGATGTTCCAGAGTCATGTCGTCTCACATGCCAAGAAATTATTCATAAAATAATGAAAAAGTGAGAACATTAGGAGCTTACGACCTATACTAATTGCAGATGGTAATATTCCTAACAGCTCATTTTTTTAAGCATGAAGAGTCCTTCCCTTGCTTTTCCTACTAATATTAAGGGCAAAAAGGGGAGAAAATAGTTGGAGAAAATAAGTATTAAAAGAGTAGCACAAGTAATGTATTATTGAAACACACAATATTAAAAAAGTACAAGGTTTGTATAAAAAGAAACATAAACAATTTTTTCCTGACATGACTGTACGTTGCATTACACTCGCACCTCACAGTATTGGTTGTGGGAGGGTCAGACCTTCAGCACACATCAATCACCTGCGAGCTAGATTGCATTTTCAGTGGACCACTTGGGGAAAGTGCAAAATGAAACTAAGACCAAACCGTGGAACACCATCAAAATTTGTGTTGGACTGGGGAAATCGGGTACTGAGACTTCGGGCATGATTTGCCATGAGTTTGAAGATAGAAGCATGTCAAAAGCTACATTTTATAACAGGCAAAGGCTCATCAAAGATGGCCAGGAGAGTGTGGAGGACTAGCCCCGCGCTGGATGACCATCGACGTCAAGAACTGATGACAACTTGCAACATTTGCATAGTACTGAATTCAGACTTTTAGACCAATTCAGATCGGTTAAGTGTGTGCTTGATCGCAGATCATATAGGCATTGATAAGATGACAGTGCACACTATAATCACTAAAAATTAGCCGTTGCGAAAGATATCTTTAAACTTGTTCCGCAGGTCTGCTGGATGACCAAAAGCCAAGTCAAATGTCTGCTGGCAAAGACCTTTCACAACATCACACAACAATTTCCCAACTCCCTGACACTGCTGACTTGGAACGAGCAGACTACTTTGTATTCCAAAAAGTGAAATCCTCTCTCAAAGGGCACCACCATGGGACCCTAAATTCTGTCAAAGAAACTTGCATGCATACCCTTAAGGACCTTCCGGAATCTACCGACCAGGGAGCCTTCGAGCCAAGGCAAAGCCACTGGCAAAATCATGTCGACACTAAAGGGATGTACTTTGATGAATTCTTAAGTATTTTAGCAAAATCTGAAATAAATCTATTTTTCCAAAATGTTTTATACAAACCTTGCATAATGAGGTTGCATCCAAAATATAAAGTATCATTAGTTACAAAGAAGATAAAAAATTGCCATGAAACAAAACAATTTGACTTGCGAGTTTACTACAGCAAAATGTTTACTTATGTTTTCCTAAAAAGTTCATTAAATGGAAAGCAAATAAAATTTCCCAAATGTTTCAAAACTTACCGGAGACTACAAAAAAATATTTTTTTTGACATCTCAACCTTTTATTTTTCACATAAATCTTCAATCATTAGACATAAGCGAATTCAAGTTTTTCTTGAATGAAGTGACAGGAATTAACAGCATTCAATGAACTGATTACACACACCCTTCTTTTCGTTTTTGCCAAAACACTTCAATGTTGATCCAAAAGTTTGCTACACTAATAAAAAGATTTGTGTAGTTTTGTTCCTATGCTCATGATTTGAGTATTAAGTAACAGATATAGTGGATATGTAATTTTTCTTTGACTCTTATTAACAATTTAAAGGTCAGTTCTAAGAGGGGGGGTCTTTTGACTGGCTTTTTCAAAAGTGAGCTTTACATTTCACTCATGAAAAACATATTTAATATTTATACAATCATTATTAAACAGCCACCCATGATTGATCTCTCAAGGTTAAAGAAGAGACTAAAACATCATTATAGATTAACTATACACATTAATCATAAGGCAATTACCTGTACCTAGCCCATTATTTGTTTCATCAAGATTCTCATCATAAACTGTACTTGTTATAATAAGATTCCAGTTTATGTCACATTCGGCATGGCTAAACTCTGATCACAAAAGTCAAATTTACTATAAAAAAATAAGTGAACTATTCAATTAAAAATTCAAATATTAATATATAAATAAAATATCAATATCAAACAATTCAAGAGTGTCTAGACTCCCACAAGAAAAATGACAAAAACCTATCATATCATGCTTTTGACCATCAAAAATCTTTTGAAATTCTTAAACAAATTTTAGCTTATGAAAACATCAATCTAAATGTCAATTCGCAGAGAATATTAAATGCTTATACATTACTTACCCTAAAATAGAAAAATATTTAACTTGAAATAATTATGAGAATGATTGTTAAAATCAAGTAATCAAAATAACACAGTATTTTGATAAGGTTCCAACAGATTTAACAAACTGCAATTCCATGCATAAGCAGTATTTTTTTCTTTAAAGAATCAGAAGCCATATGGAGAACTTCTTTTATAACACGGATATGGTCAAAAGAGAGACATTGAAGTCCCAAAGTATTAGAAATAATGTAAATATTATATCAGATAAAATGTTTTCTACCACTGAAAATATACTTATTCGCATTGAAGCCACTAGAATATCACACCATACAATTTCTAGGATGCCTCTTGGATCCTTTACACCATTTGCAAAAAGGTTGCCATCATAGTAAAAAACCCACCTGTTTTACAACTTGAAGAACATTGGCTGAAGGCGGCTGTGTTCCAGGCTTCAGCCCAAGACCTGCATGATGATTGTGAGATGGGCCCTGATGAATTGTTCCAGGAGATCCACTTGCTGCTCCACCTCCAAGCATTCCTCCTCCAGGCATGCCTCCAGGAATTCCTCCTACTACTTGAGGCCCTCCAGGGGGCCCTGCTCCGACACCAGGTGCACCAGGCAACATGGTACCAGGTGCACCTGGGCCACCAGGTGCTCCTGCAACTGGAGCTGGCCTAGAATTCTGTGTTGTCATTGCCATTCTGCGCCTCAGTAGTTGTGCCTGTTGTAAGCGCTGTTGAAGTTGCTGTTGCTTTAACTTATGCTTGATATTTGAACAGAATGGTACAGGACACTTGGTTTCCTAAATTAAAAAAAACAAGCATTACAATAGTTCTACCTTTGAGAATTAAAATTCTACTAAGCTGTAAATTTATCATGAAATTACCTGGCAATGTTTAGCATGATAACAACACAGGGCAATTAACTGCTTGCATATAGGGCATCCACCATTGGTTTTCCTCTTGCAGATCTTGGTGTGCTGCACAACTCTCTTCATTTTCTGGCAGCTCTGTAGTCTGCAGTTGGCATCTCGGCACTGGCATGCATGCACTAATGATTGGATGCACCTCTGGATTGATAACTTTCTTGCCTCCTAGACAAAATCCGGATTGTTAGCTACTGCACATACAGGTATAAGATCCACTCTATTTTTACTATTATTCCACAAAAACCTTGATGCCGGTGATCAAACTGCACTTACCTGTGGGTTGGCTTGCTTTTGATCAGCAGGTGATGAACCATCGTCGAGATCAAGTCCAAGTTTTTCCATTTTATGTGGATGACCATCCTTTTCATAACAAGTAACACACAAGTCAAAGTCCTGTAAGGGAGTAAATTGATGATGAAGAAATTCATTGACTCAATTCCGGCTGTCAATATCAATATAGATGAATTAGAATAAACAAGGGTAAATGATGAATAATCTCTCCAAATCAAAGGTAGAATATTATAACAAAATCCAATTGAAATCATGAAAAAGGTTTGTATATGTTAGCAACATGTAGAGAAAAATTTAATACAAAAATTAGCAAAATGATTTTAAGTTTTAAAAATCGATTATAAAATACAAAAACTGTAACTTACATCACATATTGTACAGTGGTATCTAGTCTCCACATGAGTCTTGCAGCTATTGCAAGTGTAAACAAAGCGGTCTTGACCTTGGTTATGAAGCTCGTACAACATTGACATAGAGGAATACTTGGCACGTCTTAAGGAAGAGAATTCATAATGCCTCTCACGAGCCATGGTAAGAAAAGCATCACGTCCATCCATAAGGTCACAATTTATGAAAGGATCAGGATCTTGAATGGGCTAAAATAAAATTACAAAAAAAATGTTACCAACTATTTCAAACAGCAACACCAACAAATACATATTACACTCAAATACGATACGCTGACACAAAACAAACATGATTTTCAAAATAATTGTGATAACACTGATTATAAATATTTAATTTTTATAATAAGTATGTATATCCTTCAGATTATAAACCATGAACTTGCTCAATATCAATTAATTTCAGCAATTAACTGTAAATATTGGACAAATCAATTGAGCAAAAATAATTATCTATGGAAAAAGGAAGGTAATTAGCATTGTAAGAAATTACAAAGGGCATTCTATAGATTGGATATTCAGAAGCTCTAATCAAACATCACATTAACTTACTTGTTTAGAATTCTTATTTTGGCAAAACCTTTGCTCATTAAAAAGCTGAGGATAACATACTATTACAATTTAAAGCATTTTGCAACACTATTATTAAATTTATTATCATTTCCATAAAAGCCATTGATTAAATTTCTGAAAATTAATCTTATACTACCCTATCAGAATGCGATTTTCAATACAAACAAATAAAATTAATTCTAAGGAAATTGGTACAGGTAAATACAAAATACTTCTAATACACTTTGGTGTGACTTGCAATTGTTCACAGAGTGATTCTGCTCATTATGTTTGAACTGTAAGTGCATTTTACCTCAACATTTACCCTCAAAAAGAGCAGGAAGAGTTATGTCAACCTAGATGGCATTGGATTTCACACAATACTTAGTGCGTTCATTAATAACCTTCCTTTACTCACATTACACTTACATAAAATATACCTGAATTAGACAGATAATACCAATTAGGAGAGTAATCACAATTACACTGATTCATTTTCACAGCAACTTCAACGAATTATGACATCAGTTCTTGCAACATTTTTTCAGAGTGAAATTACTTTTTCAAATGACCTTAAAGATCGCTCTCATCATATTCAAAATTAACTAGAATAAACACAGCTGAGAGTCAATTGTATAGGCTTAAATATACATTTTAATGAGTCAAGGGAAAGTTGATACAACTAACTTCAGTGAATTGGAACAAATGGATACTATTTTCAAAACCATTAGAGTAGGGAATCGCCTCTGAAGAAGGCACACAATGGAAGCCACTACCCGAGATGCTCCCACATGAGCAGATGCATCCATTGAGTGTAGTTTCATTTCAATAAATACATTCTGGCCTTAGCTACATCAATCGTAATGTGGCATACATACAAGCTCTTTCTCCACAACCCAAAGAAATAAATAAAGTAAAAGTAGTGGATATTAATTTACGAAGAAACAATAATACACAGGTTATCCATAAATTTCCAACAGGAATATTTTGGTGGCCTATTTAGTCTTTTAGGTTTTACAAAATGATGTACCCAAAACAACATTGCAATCAGTTGTCATGGAATTGCAATTGAATTCAAATTTATACTTTTTTGTATTTTCTATAAACAAAAGATCTGAAAAACATCCAAGAGCATATAAACCTTAATCATATTGCACTAAAAATTATTTCGAACAGGAGTAATAATCCCTGAATTCACCGGGTTATTGTTCACTGTATATCTCTTAAGATCTTTTATAACTCTACATATTTAAAAATTAGAGATTGTAAAAAGCATTAAAATACATGAAATACATATTTTGGCAATATCAGAGATTTCTTATTCTATTAGGAAACCATTATTTTTCCTACAATTGTGAATATGTTTTATCCATACTCCATGTATTTAGTTCATTAAGGATTGCATACCCATGCTCTAGTTCCGCCAGAAGCCTTTTTTGTCCACTGATTATTACAAATTTTGTAATTTTAGCATTTGAAAGCAATTATAATGATACCGATAAGATATCAAGAAAATATTATGAATATTGGGAACACATTTTGCAGCGGTATAAATGCTTTCATGACACCTGCATTTATAATACTGCAGAATTATTTCTCATGTCAATTAATCTAATCTCACTGTTTATAGACTAGGTAGTTATATCAACTATCTAACAACATCATAAATACTCATGCCTGATGGTAAGGGCACGAACAAGAGAATAATTTGGTAGTTTGGGTCCATCCAAAAAATACCTAAACCAGTACATTACCAATAGTAATAATATGCTTAGAAATAAATTAACTTTTGTAAAAGATTCTCATTCATCAATTCATACAAGAATATCATTAGATTGTATCTAGAGAGTTAAATACTGATGTCCTACCAATGCTTTGCAAATCTTACTGACCAGCTTGGATTACCCAATGCTCTTGGAAACCAGCACAATTTCTAAATTTGTTACACAAAACATTACTTGTTTTCAAAGTGGCAAATGAAATACCGTAGTTTCCTCTTTGTTCTAGTCATGGACTGCATCAACACTCATAATTCTTCTAAATTTGATTTTAACAACAAAGTCAATCATTTTCCCATTTTGTAAATATCACCTAAATGATTCTTAGTTAAGACAGTTCCATGGAGCCAAACTTTTCATGTGGACTTTTATTCAAACACTACCCTTCAAAATTGTGTTCACAAAAGGGGAAGTATATTTCACAGGTGACAAGAAGACTAGCCCAGAAGAGACATGAGTGTGTAGCAGAATGAAATTATGTGTAATCAAATAAGAATGATTACATGATTAAATAGGACAAATGCAAAAGATACTCTAAGAGCTAGAGGCTACATTGATAGTGATGCAATTATCCCATTACTCAATATTAGTTATTGTGGAAGGTATTTGACGACTATTACTATGTCATAAGCTCATATGTGACATTTAATTTTTGGATAACAGTAATTCATAAAGCAGGGCACTTGTTAGAGTAAACTTGGAAGTTGAAGTAATAACAAAAGTCATTTGTGTGTTAGAATAATTAATGCTATAAATGATTAACTATTTGCTATGGGTGCATACTTGCCAAGTTAATACATTTTTGGAGTATTACATTGTTTGATACAAGCTTCATATAAAGAGGTATTCTGACCATACTGGAACATAAAGGAGAAATAACTTTGATACATAAGACAGGAAATTAATGACATAGTCCAGTAGGAAACATTAATTAATGGCAGAATGCCATATTAAAGAGGAAAGTTTAGGGCTCACAGTAAATCAAAGTCTTGAAGGTTGAATTCTGTTTGGTTTGGGGAATTCCAGTGAAATGTATTTCATTTTCTATGGAAAAGAACAATCTGGCAGTATAAGCAACTTGGAAGTGCAGTAATTAAATATCAGACACTAGTGGAAATATGCAGGAGCTTTATAAGCACACTCAGGCAAATGGAAAAATTTTGGACGGCAAAATCAAGGGCTGTAACAAGAGTAAGGAGAGAAGTTGAAGATAGGCAGAAGATTTCGCTCGCATAGATTGCTGATGCCACTCATATACTTTGACTGGCTTTAATGTAATCACAAGCAAGTACTAAAAAGTTTAAAACTTACTACATTTCGTGAAAACTCTTGCTTAATGGCCCTCACGGCCAACTACTAGACAAATTTTTAAATTCATTTTTCTGTTTTTATAGTGTTCAAAATAATGAAATACAATAGAAGCAAATGCAAAAAAACTTTCTTGATTACAATTCATTTTGCAGGCCACATTCAGCATTGACAGGAATGATGTGTATACCCTCGAAATTTCATAAATGTTTTATTTTGACCATCATTCCTTGCCTAGTAATTTTTATAATGTTCAACATAAAAAAATACAACAGTGGCAGATACCCAAAAACACTGCTGAATATGATCCATTTTGCAGCACACATTCAGCATTAACAGCTTACTGGAAGTTCTGTTTCTTTTAAGGAGCAACTGAACTTCCAGCAAGTCCTTCTGCATTTCCATTCAAAATAAACAAATAATGCTAAACATTAACATTTGCAATGTGATAAATACTGGAAGAGCTACTACTTTACTTTCCACTATCTGCCTTTATATGAGTATTTTTAACAATTTTTCTAAGTTTTTTGTCGGCCCAAAATTATGTTAGCAAAATAAATTTCACTCACAGCTGCTACTTAGTTATACTTCATTATCCTTAACTTTTCCACATTTTCCAGACGTAAAAACATACTTTATCCTAGGCTTTTCTTAAAACTTTAAGACTATAAATGGCTTCCAAATATTGATGACTTCATTTATCTCAATGTATATAAAATATTCTTTTCCAGCATACTGCAAGAGAGCCAAGGAACAAATATACTGAAATAAATTTGATAAACATTTAATGAGTACCGAAGAAGAGAGGTAAAAAATTTACTTTCTTGTAAAATTAAAAATGCAGCCTTCCTTTATAAAATCAAGCATTTTCTTGGGCTCTACAAATGCCTATGGTGTTCTGCAGGCCCCTTGGAATCCCAATAATCTATGACTATTCATGACTTCCTGGAACCCAGCCGATAGGGCTGACACAACACCCATGCCTGAGGCTGAAATTGAACCTATCTCAAAAATATTTAAAACCATATCCTGTTGAAGAGGAGGAAAACAGACAAACCTAGTGATTTTCCCTATATTCCGTAACTTTTCCCATAAGGTATCCATTACCCAAATCAAAATCCCTGACTTTTACCAGCTCGTCCAGTTAAGAGGCACCCTTCATTCTCCATTACTTGTCTTACGTCTAATAATACAAAATACTTTTACTTTTACAATTTTGATAAAATTTCCAGCTAAACTCGGAATACATGCCACTAAAAATGAATGCCGAGATCATAAAAAATAAAATAGTGCACTCATACATCTATCATTTCTTTAAAATACAATAATTCTTTAAAGAAATAACACTTGTAGTAATATTGATGTCATTCAAGAAATTATTTGTGTACACACCATTTCTATTGATTTTGGTAAAATGGATTGCTCACTTGGACAAAATTTTAATTTTTGATTTTATTCAAATGCAGAAGAGGTTACCAAATCATAAAAAAAACCATAAACCATAAAAAAAACCATAAACACAGTAATCAACTCGAAGGTTGGTTTTGTAGGTGATGGTAAAGTTCATCCAGTGCTAAGCCCGACGGCGTGTGAAATGCAAACATCAGGGTAAAGGGGGCCAATTCCTATCCCTGCGCCAGTTATTGTTTCCCAGGAAGATTTGATACCTGAAAAATCACAAAGCTGGGAGGAGCTGCAGGTGCCCAGAGAGGCTTAACCAGGAATTGAACCTGGGCCCTCCGGTCAGTATTCCAACGCTCTACCCCTAAACTATCGCGACCCACTTTAACTATAATTGACTGCTTAGGTTGGAGCTGGGATCTGAAGGAATGAATGCACTAACTATGAAAACATAATCCACAGGCACATCCTAACATGCGTATACTATATATCCATTTACTGAGATGCTTGTTCTTTATCATGAACTAAATTAGAGAAAATAGTTTCTCCACTTCTGAACGTGTGGGAGACTGCAATTACAGCAAACTGAGACCACAGGAACAGCTATTGCTGAGAGTTTTACTTTTTTCTTTAGGGCCCTGGAGACGCACACAGGTCCAAACTTATGTCTACTAATTGCTCATTTGCAGTAAAAAGATAGTCTGGTATACAATAAACAGCACGCTTTAATCCTTTATTAAGCAAAACAGCTTGTACTTTCACCTCAACGCTATGCTTAACTTGCATTTGTTTAAATAACAATGACCACTCTTCCGATACAGAATAATGGTGACTTTCTGGCATTTGTGGATTCTATGCATGCACTACTATTCTTTTCCTTCATTTAGCAGTCCTTTCCAAGATGAAAAAGAACTTTCCAAGATGAAGAGAAAAAAGATTTTTTTGGATTCAGCATGTTCTCATGTGATCAATTACTCTACAAAATTTGTCAATTAAAATATTAAAAATATAAATGTTTGGAAATTACTATTATTTTACATAAGAACTACTAACTCCAGATAAAAGATTTATCCTTCTTCCATGGAAATTTAATTAACCTTATTTTACATTTTCAAGGCTAAGAGTAACACTATTCACATAGAAGACAACATTTTCCATCTGCCTTTAGACTGGAAGTTGCACTAAAAATATGCTGGTAATAAATTCTAACATTAAGCTTAAAAGTCTACTCCAGTTAGCAATACTAACTATGTGATGTCACTCCATGAGAACATTTTAAATAGAGAAATGTGTTAAAATGATATTTTATTTCAAAATATAATTATCTTCTTCAATAATAACCCTCTGCTCAAGGCAGTTTTTGGAAGGAGTTAGACTAACACTAAATTCCTAAGCACCATCTAATAAGAGATCAACTGACTCCATACACCACAATAATCAGTTCCATATGGAGCAATTTCAATCTCTCTTAATTATATCAAACATTCGGCTTCTTTTCCTCCCCAACCTCTTCTGCATCATATTCTCACCCATATCACTGTCTCCAACCCCAATTCGACTGAATTTAATTACAATAAATTATATAATTATTTTTAAACTATTACTTTCTCTTGCATGTTAAGTACCATTCAAAGTGACCTATACAAACTAATTTTCTTTCAGCTTTATAATGCAGTTCATCAGTGCAAATGTTCACAGCTCAGAAAAAGAGAGATGTGAACAACATACATAATGTAAGAAACAAAAATAAAAGGAAATTTCGTGGACTATATTGATTGGAATGTTATAGTTTGTTCAACTGAATTGCGAGCTAATATAACAGAGGACATTTTAAAAGTATTTAGTCCTTCAAGTGGGCAACAAATGATACCTTATCATTAGGTTACAAAATAATCAAATCAATATGAGATGAAATGGATACTCACAGCAAGACTGGCAGCAGACTGTGCAGAATGCAACCTTATCACAAAGAACACCTCCTTATGCTTTTCCATTGTGGCAAATATCTTGGCAGAAAGGTCATTCCCAGTCTGAGGAGTATTACTTTTTTTGCTGTTCTTTCGCTGATTAGCTTTTGACTTGTTTGACTTCTTAGCTTTCTTTTGTCCTTTCTTCTTTCCATCAGTTCCTGGGTCACTATCCTCCTGTAATTCACACAAGTCCATATTTGTGATTTCTGCCTTCCTCTGAGATTTTATAAAGGAGAGATAAAACACTTATTATTTTCATTACATTAATAGTTAAACACTGAAAATCTAACTTGTACACAACCTCTATATTTTCCTATTTGATACATGTTTCATTAGGAGTCCTACTCACAACCAATTGATAATCATTCTAAAATGGCAAAACATCATTTAAAATAGCAAACTAAACCTTATTAATCAATCCAAATGTTAGTTTGAAAAGATGAGAAAGGGTGGAGCTCACTATCTACAAGCAATAAACTTATGGTGCATTGAAGTCATGAGTTCAGGGTAAATCAGTCACTTTCCCCTGTTATGTATATATAGATTCCCAGATAAATCTGATTCAAGGAAAAACACAAAACCTAAGATTATCTTTAAGTATCCACAAATATCACCTGGATTTGAACCAGGGACTCTTTACTCAGCAGTCAAGTGCACTTAACTACCACACTGCTCATCTACATACTTAAATGGATTGATGTACCAGCCCTTAATTTTTATGCAATACAGTAAATTATCAATGTAAAAACCTGAGTGATTTAAATTATTCTCTCATTTCCATGACAAAGGCAAGGGTATCAAACAGTGAACAAGCAGCAAAAGCCCCAATTAGGCTTGCCTCCCTTATGAAACATAAGGTTATTGAGTCATCAATAAAAAATGAACTTAGATAAATGGATCCCAGACCGAGGGGATTGATCCTCTGAGATAGTAAAACTATATTAATATTCCAATAATGTATCTTAAGCTGGGAATTCACAAGAAAGAGTGTATGTGTGTGTATATATGTATATACACACACATACACATATATAACAACATATGCACAATTCAACATACTATTACCCATGCCCTTGGACAAATAAACACTACAAGACTAATTTGAAACATATTATACAAGAATATCCTTTCTAGGACATCTAATCCATTGACATTCAACAAGACCCTGTATTCAAATTTCCTATAAAGACAACAGCTATCTGTGGTATCCCAATTTTTACTGAATTATAATTTGGAGAACAACTTTTCTAGCAATAGGATTCAGTAATACAGATTTTAAATTGAATTACTATAACTTATTTTCTATTGGACATCCCTGGTGGGTAGTGTGTTGCTTGGCTCCCAATACGTCACTTCTGGCTTTCCATTGTGATTAATATGAGGTACTGCACCTGAGTTAATACAAGACCCACATCTGAAGCAGGACTTGAACTTATATACCCTTGGGTTGACCTGTAGGCACTTTAATAACTTAACTAACCAAACTGAAAATCTTTTGTGCTAGGATGCTAACTGAAACAACGGGCAGAAAATGCGTCAGAGATAACTTAATGAACTGAAATTGTACAATAATAAATTGACGATGAGTGTAAGTTGTGCACATTAACTATTAATAGATGAACACGATCGTGCCAATTATGTGAAAACCAAATAAAATTAAAATTTTTTCCCTTATTCTCTCATACAACCCATGAATTATCATTCATAAATTGTGTTTCCACAACAGTCAATTGGTACAAAATTTATACAAAATATACAGGGGCTTCATCTATTAAGAATAAACTAAGTCATTTATATTTTATCTAACTGCTTGGGTCTAATTAGCACAAGCTTTTTACCTCCAGGGATGCACATTCACAATTACATAATGGGGCTTACTGGAATTTTCAGGACTTAAAAAAACCACAAATCATCACTAAATGAATAAACTTGGTGTTTTTTCACACAAAATACTTTAAAACACTACTATTTTTTATACATAGGGGACATCGTTGGGGACATTGCCAGGCATCATCATCAGTCGCATATGTGTCAGTAGTATTAAGTAGCAGTAAGTTTTTCGGGTGAAAAATTACCAAGTTTATTTATTTTGTGATCATAAATTTTTACCAAGTAAGCCTCAAGTCAAAAAATTAATCACAAATCATAATTATATCAGGCTATAAGGGCCCAACTTTCATTTTATCTAAACTAACTGAAATTCATCACAACCTAATGGTTAATATATACCAAAAAAATAAAATATGCAAATGCATATCCTGACGGCACCACAAAATGTATAACTCCAAACTATTTACCCTAATAAAAATATCTGCAGGCATCAATGTTCACACTAATACACTTGGTTTTAACATAGGTTGTAAAGCAAATACTTAGATAATAATTGGAGACAGCCTATATACTTTGAATTAAGCTATAAGTTACTGCCAACAATATTTCTAAAACAAGTACTTAGTTAAGACTGACTATATCAAATCATATTTCCTTAAGCCGTAAAGAGTTTTTCACACCACTGTAAATGGAAAAAAAGAGTGGAATATTGAGAGTTCTGTGGCAATTTACAGGGAATCACCACACAATTCCCCTTCTTTCTGTTTTTTTCCATCTATAGTGGTGTAAAAAAGCCTTCACGGCTCAAGGAAATATTATTTAATGTAGTCAGTCTTAAAGGTCATAAGAAGCTCAATTTATCCTTTCCAAGTATTATACTGCCTAAAATCATCACTTTGGATCTACTAGTTGAAGTTCTCATGAGGCAACAACGAAATTAATTGGAATATCTATTGAACTGCTTTGGGATGACGAGGATGCGGATGGAGATCATTGAAACACTGCGATTTCATGATTTATGGAATCAAAATATTGGTAGGCCTATAAATACCAAGCATTTTAAAAATTAAGTTGATCCCTTGTGTATGCTGAAGTGAGACGGGTAAGATTTAAAAAAATTACAATTATATGCTAACTTAAAGTGCATATGAGAATTAGAGAAATAGTTTTAAATTTCCCTTTTTGTTTTCGGACAACTGTTCTCAATAAAATTTTCATTTCAACCCATACCCAGGTTATTTTTGTTAAGAAATAGAACTACTGTCATAACTTTTCTATTACTTGAATAAGGAAAAAATGAGGATTGTGCACAAATAGTTTCTCAATGATTTTTTCCATTTTCTTCATGCGAACAGCAATTAAAAAAAACATGATGTCGTAGGCAAACCTGCATTATAAATAAAATTTCAAATAAACTGGAAAAAGCTGGTTGGTGTTTTGTATGCAACCATATATTGCAGTGGAACTATGGAATAATTATGAAAACATGAGAAACTTAGTTTTATCAGTAATACCAATGTCTATTGCTCCATGGTTACAATTTCATTAATTACATGAACAAAATGAATTGGTAATAAGGATGCCTATACTTGGCATCCAGAATAAATAGTGAATATTATGGAAGATTCAACTTCTGTGTAAACATGGATATCATAAAATTATATCTTTATTTTTTGGCTTAGCACTATTTTCATTATAAGCAAATATTTATGTCTCTGGCTGTCCAGGGGTAATTTCTGGGAGATACTTTTCATGGGTCCATTGTTTTCTGGGGGACAGCATTTCAGTTTATCTGGGGAACCATCTTTGCTTGAAAATAGATTCGAATTACAATGCTGGACGTTATAGAATCTATTCTTCCCCAATGATTTTGTGAGCACAGATTAAGAGCTGGAGGTGCTTAAAACCACCTATACCAGCAATATATGTAGGCCTCTAATTAAGGCAAAAGACTGTAAATCTATGACAGACACAATGTTCTGACAGCCCTAACCTGAAAAATAGGAAAGCTAAGTTTGGTTACCAAAGCCTGCCTGAACCTAATCCTAAGGGTATATTTAAATAAATAAAATCAATAATGTTTACATAATGGAATTTAAACAAATGATCAACTATCTCCTTCCTGCCAAAGCACTCACTGGATAACTCTGACAAAAAGACAAAAAATTCAACTCCAACAGAGAAGTTGATAAGAGAATAGAGGAATCAGAAGATGGATTTAATAAAAATAGGCAAAACAAAGTAAGCTCAAGTGCTCCTTAATGGCTATAGCTTGAGGAACATGTTACAACCTGGATAATTATCACAGGACAAATGGTACGCTTTAAACAAAACATATTTTAATTGAGGTGAGAGGTGTCTATTGCCAATTTTGCTAGGACGCTATAATGAGAGAAATTCATGAGGAGAAATTATAGATAGAAGTTTTATATGTTTTCAAAATAAAAAATGATAAATTGACAAAAATCTAATTAGTTTTATTAAATTTAACTTACTTTTAAAGGAAATTTGAGATAATCAGTTTAAAATTAATTCCAAATGACATAGGGTAATCACTTGCCCCATCATCATATATTTTAGTTTTTCAATTTAAAGTGAAGAAACACTGATTTGGCATTTCCATCATTTTTCCGTTTAATGCAATCCACCTTTTTCAAACTTTGAAGTGGTCATTAATTGAACTTGAATCATTGTAAATTAACAGTGGATCATAACATTTATAAAGATAGAGTTAAAGAAAAATATTTCATTACAAATTTGAGAACCCAACTATTAATCAACTCTTTGTTTTGTCATTTAATGAATTGGCGTATTTTGTATTTCTTCCTACCATCAATAAGAACATATTTCTCAAACTACCGAAGCCTGACTGGTTCAATATAATTTGTTCTCAATAAAGTAGCTACAGCAGTACGATAGGATATCCTATTAATATGTTGCCTTGCTCCTTTACTACCACTCAAACCTGAATTATGAAGGGATCTTCAAGATTTGGATTCTAAAAGGCAGTAACTTTCACTTGGGCATGGAAAAAAGAACTTTCATTCAACATAAACTTTTTAATTATCAACAAATAGGACCCATTGCTTACAGCGTTGGCAGCAGCCGCAGCAGCTTCAGCAGCTTCTGCTTGCTTTCTCTTTTCTTCTTCTTCTTGATCCAACTCTTTAATACTTTCTTCTAAAACATTTGGCCAGAAATCACCTTCAAAGTATGGAAGTTCAGCAGCAGAGCTCAGTTTGTCTTCCATTGCTTGTTTTAAGATGTCCTAGTCGAAAAATGACAACATGATCATAAGTCAAACATTTTATTGCAAACAATAACAAAAAAGTCCTATGAAATTATCATATGGTAAAGTTTCATTTATTTATCTAGCTTCATTTGAAATATAACAAACCAAATATATAATAACAATCAGCTTTAATACCCTTAAATACGTCAGCAATATGAGTTACACATGTAAGTATTTTTCTTCAGCTAACGATATACTGCAAGTATGCCGGAGAAAAGATTTAATCAGGCATTGCATCAACACTACCAAAATTTAATTAAGAAAAGTAGAACCTATCTCTGAAGTTAAACTCACATTTAAAATAAAAACCAAATCATTTCACTAATTGATGCAATGGAATTCTGCAATGCATTTTATTCAAATAGAATTTTACCAATAATAACAGCATCTCAAACTCTAGTAATGTGGATCATTTGAAAATGAACTAACCTTGTAATCTAATACTATCCGTTCAATGATTCCCTTGTCCAGCATTTTCTTATACCATTCCTGCAATCTTTTTGGTTTGGGAATTTTTTGCTCTGGTGGGTGACAGTGGAAAATATAGTCATCACCTTCAGATGGAGGACAAGCCCATATGTGAGCCATTGTATACCTGCAAATAAAAATGTTTTTAAGTTAATTACTCCTAGTTCTTGGGTTACATAATCTTGCTTGGCAAAATTATAAAGAATATGGGTTGAGTTAATTCATTTAATAAGTTAGTTTATATTAAATCATCCCAGATGAGACTGACCACTAAATTAACTTATGCCTATGGCTGAAAACAATTTTTATGACAGTAATCAGAAGAGTGACATACATCAATGCACAAAATTAGCATTAACCAAAAAGTTTAACATCTCCAGCCAATTAATATTGGTAAATGGTCTGCTTAAAAGATATTTCAATGAGAAAGTGTGCACACTTTGACATCAAGCCCGTTCCAAATTCTAGGAATGGTTTCAATGATACTGAATTTACTTCCTCACATCTTTATTAAATTACTTGCCATTCTAATACAGTAACTAGGGATACTAAATTAACATAACAATATATCTCACAATGAATAATTGAAAATATGCCAACATTTATTCTTTCTCTTATCATTTAAGCATTAGCACTTTATAGACATTTGATAAATTCACTTCATGGGTGGGATATTATAGAAGTCATTAAAAAAAAGGAATTATCAAACTTAAAATTGACTTACCCTAGTTGCTTTACATAGTCTAGATATCCAAGTAAAATTTCATGGTAGACAGCTGTACGAAATTGGCGAGGTCGAAAGAAATGCACAGAATCTAAATAAGCTATATACACTCTTCTGGTATTAGGACATGGACATTCAGAACCATACTCCTGTACATGCATGCCAAAAAAGCACACATCTGTACCATCAATATCTTCAAAGGCAAAAAGAGCTTTGGCTCGATAAGGGAATTGATCTGGAAGATCTCCATTGTCTACAAATCTGAAAAATAAAAATTTTATTGCTCAAAATTCAGACGTCTGTGATAGAACTTTTAGCAGCTAACAAAGATTTAATGATTTTAAAATAAATTTCAATGTTCATGTGGAGCAAATTGTGGTGAACATTTCTCTTGTACTGCAGTGTATTCCTACATGATTTATGATCTTTACCACCTTCATTTCAGAAGACACTTGCTGGAATTCAATAGGCATGTCCATCCAAAAAATGCACCACACATAACCCTTGAAAGCTGACATCAGCTTTTAATGAATGGTTAAAAAAAATTAAGATGTACAACTCATAAATTTGTTTTTACAGTAGTGAATTCCTCAGCATTTTTACATTTACTAAGTATTAATCTACATTCATTAAGGCTATTTTACTATTACTTACTTGGTCCTCATTCCAGCTTTCACCTCAACTATTTTATCAGAGCTAGAAACCACTCTGATTGCTACCTCACCAGCACCAGCCTCTTTTTTCTTGAGGAAATTATTCACCCTATTCTCAATATATAACCCTAATTTTGTAGGTGGTAGCCTTTTTGCAGTGAACTT
This sequence comes from Hetaerina americana, assembly GCF_022747635.1. Classification (NCBI taxonomy): domain Eukaryota; kingdom Metazoa; phylum Arthropoda; class Insecta; order Odonata; family Calopterygidae; genus Hetaerina; species Hetaerina americana. The sequence continues at coordinate 18,340,752 of NW_027287427.1, forward strand.
GTTATCTTTTCTTTTAACCATTTTCTTCTTCAAACAATTATCACAAACAAATCTGAAAAATAGGTTTACATTATTAAAGTCTAAATGAACACAAGATCAGTGAGATAACCTAATATGGAGTCGTCAATAAACTAACATAACTTCAGCTATTTCAGAATTTTTTATAAAATTGGCACACCTCTCGCTAACTTTTACTATATGCCAATCCTGCCCCTTTAAAAATCTCATATTGGCCAACAGCACTCTTTAACAAATTATATTCCATTTAATATTTCAACATGCAGATTTGTTCAGAACTCCAACTCCATAATAAGAACTCTCTACCCCAATCCAAAACGGAGATATGTATAGGCATAGGCCAGTTTAACTTATTAATTAGCTTAAATTTTAGCAAACTTTCCATTAACATGAACTTGTACATGATATATATCTATATAAAGTTTGTATGCTATTCTTTTTAATGAAACATATTAATTGTTTGGCTCAAAATAAGACTTAGAAATAAGTATGATGAAATGTACAATTTATACCTATTATAGATACAAAATGGATGGAATAAGAGGAGGAAAGAAGTGTTAAGAAAGGAAGGGGGTTTATTATAGTGCAGTGGTCTTGTTACGTTAGGAACAACCATTAGAAGAGGTATATAGCTGTATCCATTCTAAGCCTACCTTATACATTAGACGCCCAAATTAATATTTAAACTCAAGAAATCATCATTAATTTGTCTTCAGTTGAATTAAGTCACTAGGGGCATATGAAAGAGATTTTCCAATGATTTAAATCATTAATCAAATACTAAGTGATTCTCTATGAATAGAGTCAACTCTGGATTATCAGTGCTAATGGATGCCTGATGAAGCACCAATAATCAAAAAACATGGATAACTGAAATACATGGAAAATGTGGCCATGATATAAATTAATGTACATGGAGACTCTCCTTTTTCATTCCTCATGATTAATAGGTACTTTTCCGCAGTGAATAGTACATCTTTTTGTTTTCCAGCCATTTTTATGAAGGCGATAGATAAAATTCATTTAAAACAATTATTTTTCAATTTTTATAGGTGATAGTATAATTTAATTATATAGTATTGGTAAAAAGTGTCTTATGACCCTAAAATTGGAATACAAAATGTTACAGTCATAATTAATGGAAAATAGCCATGGTTATCAGCTGCAGTATTTCATTGCTTATTACTTAGTGTCTCAAATCGCACCACTGTTTATAGGGATTAATATAAGATACATGTAAGTTCCAAGAAACTGCATAAGATGATGCAGCAGTAACTTTTAATGGAGTCACCTGCTAATATGCATTTCAATGCAACAATTTCAGAGTGTATCCCCGCCAAGGCAAATAATTTTTACACTGAAATTGTTGCATAAGATATAAATATAAACTTTAAAGAATGTTAAAAGGAAATATAAAGCACTTGCAAAATGCAATATTTATAAGTGTATAAAAATCATTGACCAGGATTTGAACACATATCCCTTGACACCCTGGCAAGTGCTTTAGCCAGTTAAGCTACAGAAGCATCCTCTTACACTGCATCATTTTATCAGCACATTTGTTGTCCTGAGTCAATGGAAAGTCCTTTATTGAAGTGATAATAAAAGAAAATCTCACTCTAGCCAAGAAGCAGTACATTCCACATGGCACATTTCAATGAAAGCATAAGTAGATGATATAATAGTATTGGGCAAGATTTTATAATGCTACAGAATAGGAAGATCTATCAATTATTTTAATATTCATGAAAAATTACTTACCCCTGAGGCCAAATATTATCTAAATGAAGAACACATATTTGATGAAGTTTTCTGCCACAATCTTGACATTCAACAAATGGTTCCAACTCCAAATTGTCATTTTTCAATTCAACGAATTGTTCCTTTTTAATAGCTCTGAAAGAATAAACGTCATGACCAATGAGCAAAAAATTTAATTATTTTGTAATTACCCACTAAGAGTTTGATAAACACACCAAATTACACTACATTAAACTTTTTATCTTAACAATTTATTCTACTTCTTTTTAAAACAAAACATGAACTTAATTAATAACATACACATAAAGTTCATTTTCTCTTCCAAATATGACAAGTTAATCCTAAAACGGTAATGCTATTTTTTTCATCCTATTCTCGTAACGCGGGGTGACAATTTTCAAAAAACCATCTCTCACACCCATTATCACTATGAGAGTCCTATGGGGGCTCATTTTTTTCTTTTATTAAACATAGAATCACACTCATTTGTGAATTATGGTAAAGGCCCTGAGTCGCAAACGTAAGCCGTTTTCGTTTTACACGAGATTTCACTCCGCTCTAAGTTGTTTTTTCACCCCATTACCGTTCTAGGGTCAATAAAATTCGTTGCCAAACTCAGGTTACTCTCAGCCTCGACAAAAGAAATTACTCAATTTTCATTTGGGAAATGTAATCATTCATGGTCTCTTTTGTCATACAAAGATTAACTCTTATAGCTACTCTTATTATCTCTACAACTTGAATATGCAAGGTTATTTCGATAGATATATTACAAATAAAGAATCTTAAGACACTCCAAATTCATTTTCCAATTTAAATATCACACATTCATATTTACTGAGAATGTCAGCATCAGTAAGTAACACATTTGTAAAACTTATTGTCACTAGATTTTGTGAATGGTATAGAATTGGGTATAATAAGATATGCAACCCACTCGACTCAATTAATTATATAGCTTGGTAAAGCAGAAAAAGATGTCAAAAATCAAATAATAAAAGACACCACAAAAGACTATTTTTTTGTACAATGGACCAGGCCATTTCAGAAAATTGGTTCATATTTAATATATACATACATTCTTTCCCATAGTTAAATTAACATTATTGTTATACTATATGAAATGAGAAAAAGCTATACTTACGTTTGGGTTTGAGTGGGATCTTCACCAAGAGTAACAGAATCCCCCGGAATATCATTGAAACACTTCTGACAAAATGTATACCTATTTGATATAATACCATACTGCTTAAGGCTGTAAAAGAGAAAAAAATAGTATAAGTGGGATAATCATAGAAAAACAATACAACAGTGCACATAAAGTATTCACTGAGCCATTCAACCATTGCATCCATGCATTTCAGGAGTATTTTCAATATTTTGTAGTTATTTTTTCAACATTTTAACTGCATCACTTCATAGACATAAATACTAACAAATAACATAATAAAAAAACTAACTCAATAAATTAAATAAACATTCAATTTAAACATGGGAGTAGATTGAAAATAGAAAGCATAACACAATAAACATACTTTTGAACAATGAATGAACTCCTGAAAATGCATTACCAAAAAAAATGTAGTATGAATGCAATGATTTCAAAGAGTGAGCCTTGATTCCCAGTTTACAAGGACACATTACATAATAGCTGAAGTCAGAGTAACACATCAGATGCTCCACAAAATTAATTTATTCAATGTACAACAATCCAAAAAACTTTTGGCAAAAGCAATTATATGGGTTTCAACTTTGAGTAAAGGATAAGGAATAAATATGTTCGAGAAAATGGCAAAACCATACAAGGACAGAGATACGGTAATTGTTTATTATGCACATTAAGGCACTCGCCTCCTTTCTCTCCATGCCACTGAAAACTGACTATTAAATAGGCCTTTATCCTTAAAGTACATAAACAGCACTTGAGAGACTTTCTCACCCCATTCACTTTTATGACTCTAAACCTATCCCTTAAAAAGCTGGCCATCTCAATTTGAAACTGTGCTTATCAGGCATCTTAAATAATTGCAATTACTTCTCAAATTTATATTTATCATAAACAACACAGCCAAGACAAACTTAGGCATCTGATCAAATGAGCTTCTTTAGAAGAGTTGGCGATTTCAACCCAAAGCATATAGGTATGTGATATGCTACCTTTCCTTCCATATAACTGAATCCACATAAAAAAGGAGAAACCTTATGTCAAATGTCATTTTAAAATTCCACAATTCAATAATGCTAACTGGTGTCATGTCGTAACTTAGTTACAAAAGGCATTCAACAATATATTCAGAAATTTCAGAGAAATGCTCAATGTACCAAACTAAGTTTTGCAATTTACCTTCAATTTTCACTCTATAACTTAAAGAAAGAACATAGTATGTAATTATGTTATTCTGCGCACTGCCAAAAGTGAGCTCAAATTGCATTTTCATAAGATGTTTATGATTCAATGCAAGCAATTTACGGGGAGTAATAAATGATTGGAAATACGATGGTAAGATATTGTTCTATATTTCATTGGTATCAACAAAATCATATTTTACAGCAGGCAACAGATCCACGAATATTTCCTGCACTTGTGAAACTCGTGTGAAAAGCTTTGTTATAAGAAAATTCTGATCCCTACATTTGGATTTCAGGAATAAATTTAAGCAAATATGATTGAAAGCCAATATCAGTGATCTTACAAATTATTACAATTAAAAATGGAAATCTTAAATCTCATTGCATGAAATGAAAAACATAGTAAATGCTCAATTTTATGCTGTCACCCGAGTGATATGCAGTGAAGTTACTCGTTCATTTGGTAAAGTTAACATAATTATTATTTGAAGACAACACATGTCATGATTAAGGCATGAGCTAGAAGTATGATTTTTTTAGAGAACATAATTCGAAAGTCTAAAATTTTTCATATGATACTCCAGCATTCTTATTTTTTCATAGCCCTTACAAAATGCATCATGATATAATTGATTTTAATCACTATATAGACACTTTCAATGGACCATTGCCTGAAGAATGACTTTTGCATCAAAAGAGAACTACTTGTCCCATTAAAACTCCTTTCATAAAATGCTACAAAATCTTAGCTATCTTATCAATGAGAAAGCCAGTCCTCAATAAAATTAACATTAATAACTGAATAATAACACAAGGACTGCATAGTAATAGGTATGTTGCATACCTGTACACCATCAGAAAATGTCTTTCATGTATTGCAAATCCAAATTCTTCTTTAGTTTTAGATTATATTTTAATTCTGAATAACGACTATGTAACTTTATGTAATTTGCACCCGTTTGTAAGTGCTTTTTTTTGATAATAGTGGAACCAATATAAGTTTTTAACTTTTTTGTGTAAATAGGTTTTTCCCATAACTAAAAAATAAATTAATTAAAAACAACCTTATGCCTGCATTCTGAAGTGACACTACTCTGGGTGATCTGATGTCATCTTCTACAAAGACTTCTAAAGAAATCATGAACCGTGAGCCAAAAATATCTCTCAGGCATTCTACTTTATCAGTTGATGCTCAAAAGTATTCCATCAAAAACAGACGGTAAAGGTGAGCCATTTGCAGTGGATGGATTTGCAACTAAATGAAAAACTACAGTAACATCTACATATAAATTGATTATATGCAATAAAAAGAAGTTTTTGAAGCACCATTAATGAAACTTTGAAAGATATCTGATTGGATAGAACCTGTGAGCCAAGATATTACATTTACTGCTTATTATGAAATAAATGTTTATAAAATTTTCAATTTAAGTGATAATTGCAAGCTACAGTTCTTCCAGATACCCTTTTAATACAATTAGTTTGCTATTGCCAAGGTTAAGTTCATCTGTTCACAAATGTATTCACACCAACTCAATTAAATATACCTAATTCAGGCGGTGCACATATGTATTAATAAAAGAAGTAGTAACCAATTTCGACCAAGCAAAGGAGACAAGCGGTTTGGCAAGAAGATTATTTTTTCTCAGTGGATCTAAATACTGCTCTATGGTCATTTACCCCAATGCTCCTATCTTGTTTCTCTGCCAGCTCACTTATTGTCTCTTTCAAGATAGCATGCATGCATTTACATATTTATAATGAATTGCATTGTTCCTGTCAATTTTGTACTTTCCAGTTTGCCGAAGTATTTATTGATAACTTTTGCAAGATAAAATTAAAATTAGAATACAAGCAACATGCCCATATGCTAAGTAACAACTGTGGGCATTTGTCCTCTGCCTAAGGCAAGCATACTGAGTACCTACTGGCTATTTGGCGCCTGGGAAACCTAATGAAAAGCCAAAATTGATATCTTGGTAAAACAGAATTAGGCCACCAGAATTATTTGTATTTTATCATAATCAAATTTAATTAAGTCTTGGAATTATAATCTAAAATAATCAAGTTAGATGATAATAACCCAGGAAATGAACTTGGGTCTATGATTTTTTCTGATAAAACCCAGCCTTTCACGTGGATTATAAAATATACGCCTAATACAAGACGTACATATATAGACTATATATGACGATTTTGTTAATGAACAAGTAGTTTTAATCTACCATTACGAGACCTTTCTTCATTCTGATGTTATTTATATGTTGCACAAGATGCCAAAAACTTGATAATCAACCCTACACAAAATCAAATCAGCACTGGCCAAAACCCTGAGTTTCATAGTGTTGATATTCTTCTCCTTGAACAAATGATAGGACAAGTTAATGATGAAATTTCTTGGTAGCCGATCTCAGATAAACTGCTTAACATTTTACTTCAAACAGCTGATGCTAAGTTATTCTAGTTCTTCGAGTGATATAGCAGTCCACATAGATAAAACACCTGCAATATGGAGTCGCAAATGGTAATTTCACAAATCTTTCTCACTATAGCTTAACTGCCCAGACATTAGGGCGAAAAACAATTTCTTAACAACTATAACACAAAAGATTCTATACTATTAAACTGAAAGAGATTAATGAAAAATAACAATCTTTCATAAGAAAATTTTATAAGGGGTTTTTATTTGAACATTCATTAAGTTTTATCCATGATAGTACTTGCAATGGCCAAAAATAATTAAAAACATTATATACAAGATCAAATGGAGCTACTTCTAAATACCTAACTCATCATCATTTAACTTAAGTTGATATTGAGAGTTCTTCATTATGATGGACTTGAGTAACAATAGATTTTCTTTATGAAATATACTCATTGGAGATGGTCACGTTCACTTAATGATTATAAATCCATTGCATACCTCCTTTGACATTGCGGAATTTGAGAATTTTTTTAACCACCATTTTTTGTGTATTTCAAGCTATTATGGAATTCTGTGCATGCTGGAACAACCTTTTTGCTGCCTTAGGAGTCTTTATGTACAATGCGTACAAACATGAACTATTATAATATAGTTTGCCTATAGGTAATACCTAATTTCGACTAGAGAAATCAGCAGAGTACTTCTGATGGAAATTGGAGAAGTCAGTTTTACTCTAGCTAAAATTCAGTGAAAATTTATAATTTAAATAGCTAAGTTTGGCATAGTAATTAAACCATTAATACAAGCTTAATGATTTCTTGTTACATATTTTATTTTCAAGAAAAGCTGCATTTATTCATGAACAATGTTGTCTTGTACTCAGGAGGAAGTATGATGACTGCTGCCAAGTGGAAGCCTCCTCAAATGATGGACTGTTCATTATTTAGTAGTAATAGTTTTGAGGGGAGGCGACCGACAGCTAAGGTCATTTGCGCCATAGGGGATGAACAGGAAAGGATGAAGGGTGGAGAGAAACCCGGCGTCGGCATTAGCCTACTCTTTACGAAAGGCGCCAAGGGGTCCGCAGTTTAACGTCCCATCCGACGGATGGCGTACTTACTCAAAGTGCCCTCCACAAAGCACCTCAAGTAGGGATCGAGATACCTCTGAAAAATATGCCCTGTACTCCTCTGACTGTACCAGACAGGCAATATGCTGGTAAGAATTCAGGTTTGGCAATTAGACAACTTTCATTATTGGTCAAAAGAAGTGTTTTATTCAGTTTTTAAGCATGACGTAAACGTATCTCAAACTTGATAATAATCCATGCTGTTTTTAATCATCAGTTTTGAATAAATTAACATACGAAAGTACAACTCACAGGATTCTCTATAGTTTTTTAGACCCAAACATAAACTTATGGCAATTAGTATGTACGAACTCATTTTCGAAATGTTTTTGCAAAATGATGCCCCTGTACTTTACTATAAATGGTAATGGTATTTGATACAATAATGAAACTGCAAATGAACTAATTTTAATGTAGAAGTCCTAATTATCAACTAATCTTGGTTTTAACAATATTATGTAGTTCTCTTCATCTCCATTTTCAGAACTGAATTTTATTATCATGTAAAAATAAGTGAAATTAAATCATTATAAAAAAAGTGACTTCCTTGATGCCTTTTGAAGTTTTCAAGAATTTAAAAGGAAGCAACCGACTACGTAATCCTTAGACATTTGCAATTAATTATATAATTGTGTCCTGTTTTCAGGAGGTCTGCAAAATGCCAAACTTTTAGTAGAAGTTCTAAACTGACAAATATCACCAAAGGGATAATATTTTAGCCTGGGTTCACCTGCCTTACTTTACTTCCTAAACTTCTAACTCCATATTCTCCCATCTTCAATCCATAGTACTGGCTATCAATTAGATTTCTATGAATAATTATATCCAAATAGTGGGGCTGGAAACACTCTTAACTATGTTATCATCCATTACTTTTTATCAACAGCAAGAAGCCCTAAGCCAGCCAGACTTGACATGAGTTAATGCATTAGTCTTACAAACACTGACATTTCATTTACAAATAATGTGACTGATATGTTTCCATTGAAGTGTGGGTTTCTCGGAATCCCCCACTATCGGTTGACTCTCCCAAGGAGTGCCCCCCAGCATACCAGACAATGTATGGTGATGAAGCGCAGGTTTCTCGAAAACCAAGGCAAGACAATGTCTGCTACCCAATTCCCTTGTTGCTACAATTAAGCAACTTTGAAGTCCCTCCCCCCTGAAGGCGCAATGCTACATAAAGCAAGAGGCTCCTGGAGCAGGACCCCATTTCCTACCCCATTCCTTACCACCATTTCTCACCTGATACCCGGCCTCTGAGTCGGTCAAGCCTATGACCACACCAGAGATAACCCATTCCCTTCCCCATTCCTCACCTCCTACCCTGTCTCTGAGTCCATCGGTCATAGGCTCCTATGACCACACCAGAGATGCCCAGCCTTGCCCCGCTTGCTCGTCCCTACTCCCCGGTGCCTGAGACCCATAGCTTGTTAAGGGTTAAATAAAGACGCATAAACCCAATGTGACTCTCTCATTCTGTGCTATGCTCCCACCAATGATGCCTCGGCCGCCAACCACGCGACACCATTATTGATTTTGGAGTAACAATATTTTTAATTTCAGTATAATAATAATGAAAAAACAATATTTTTGAATGAAGTACAGCAATGCAACATTTTTCTCAAAATACAGGGGCCAAAATCATTCGGGTTCCAATTAAAATTATTATAGAAAATTTCTTTAAGGTGGCCAATAAAATCTTGATCATAGTTTCCCGGCTAAAATACTGGGGAAACTGATCTGAGAGTTTTATAATTTATGTTTCCATATGTTTTAAGAGAATTGTACAGCTGCATTAAAAAAATATCGAAAGAATTATTATCCACAGGCATCAACTGTAGCCTTCTCTCCTTGGTCCCAAACCTTGGAAATCATTGAAACTTCTGTTTTAGCAACAAATATTGAAACTACTATTTCAGTTGTTTTCTTCTGCTACTGTCACCTCCTTGAAAGAGGGATAAATAGACATTCTTCTTCTAGAACTGTGGAGAGATTCTATTTCATAATAGCTCACAGAAGGTGCAAGTGCTATCATATTCTCTTTTAGCATTCTTTAAGATAGCGTCACTAATGTTTAGCCAAAGCACTATGATACACAGACCAGGATATTTCTGCTGGCATTTTGATGATACACATTTTTTATCGGAGGTTTTCTATTGATTATTGCCTTTTTGATTTTTACCAATAAAAACGAATTTATGAGGAAACAAGTTTAGTGTGAAATAAATATTTACTAATGATATCACCAAAAAAGTAAACAAAAATATTTGGCTTGCATTAAAATTTAGAGTAATAATAAGTTCAACAACAAAAGCTTACTAGTTCACCAATGCCATAGGAAGTAATATATCCTTGAATCACAATGTTGATGTTTCTACCCATAAATTTACCGCAAATCATTAATTAGCCAGTCTTAACCCTGGGTACAGAGTTTATTGGAAGCTTTCTGAAGAGAGGTACTATAGAACAGATAGCTTAATAGAAATGTTGGGTATTCATTTATAGTGAATTATTTCTTTATAATATTCATTTATGAACAGAAGTATTGCTGAATGGAACCAGCTGCCTGCAGGGTTGTTTGAGCCCTTTCCATCAAAATTTAAGAGTTTTAAGAATAGCTGTAAAGTAACATCAGAGCTAAGGACCGAATAATTAACTTCATTTGTCAGTGATTATTACATTATTCTATTAATTAAAAATAGTTCTGTTCGCAATGTGGATGGCGTGAGAACTTGGATTGTAAAAGTGTGTGGTCCTCACGGAGTGTAATTTTCGAAGGGGTGTAATATAGAAAAGTGTGATTTTGGCCTGAGTATGATGTTGGATGGTGCATTGCTTTGTATGGTGTCATCTGGGCGATACGAGATGGTACAGGAACATTTAGGAAATTTGAGAATCTTTAAATGCCATTGTTTTTAAATGCATTTTGTTTCATTTATGTTCATTTTAAGGGTGCATCACTAGACCGTTGCCAGTCATTTGCCTAATTGTAACGAAATGTAAATAATAATAATATACAAATTTTTTTGAACGAGTATATATTGTAATATGAATTTACACTTCAAGAGCATCTTAAAAACAAATCACAATGAATACAAATACGGGATGTTCAAATCATGAGCATTATTTATTTTCCAATCTGCATTATACACAAAACATTCCCCCTTAAGGCAAGGGGACTTGCAGTTAACAATTTATTCTGAGACTGGAAGGCAATGAGCTTGACAAAATTATTTATGAGCCTTTACTCCCTCACAAACTGTACCTTCTTGAGAGAGCACTAGGAGAATCCAAGAAAATATTTCTCAGATTCTTTTAGTTTATTCTTTCACTTGGAAGCATGCCAATTGGTCTTTCAATAGGGTTTCAAGAACAGTGGGTGCACTTGCATCTCAAACAGTTTGTATTGTTTACATTTTTTCCACACGCCATCCCCCTGCTTCCCTTCACCTCAAAAAACTACAAATTCTACTGTTCTCAAAGAGCAGGAGCTCAACAGTAAGGAGCTCTTTTTATGTAATCTTTGACCAAATGCAAAAGAAAAAGAGTAAAATGTTCGCACCCAGATAGTAAATAATATGATCGGCCTGGTTCTGCCTAAGAGCATTCTTCCTTTCTCCTGAGGGAGAAGCTCTGATTTGAGTAGGATGAAGGATAGCCATACACATCAAAACCATAAAAAAACGGTCACCTAACAGTTTTAACAGACACCTAACAGAGAAAGTTAAGACCATGCAGCCTGCAATACAGAAAATATTATTCCAAGTTGAATTTTTACCTAGCAAAAAAAGTTAATTCAAATATACAGCAGAGATGACATATACTAAAGAAAATTTCTAAATAAAAATGCCAGGAAATTTTTCAGTTTATCAGCACCAAAAAGCTAGTTGTTATCTGACTTACATTTTTTACCAAATTTTGTTGCATCAGGAAAAACATGTCTCTAGACCGCTTTCAAGTGAAAAGGATTAGGTATGTGTAATAAATGATTAACAATTATTTTGATTTTTTGCTTCTACAAATCGAGTTTCTATTCCTGCTTGCTTTATTCCACCATAGATGAAAAGGTAAGCTTGATCCACAATACTCAACAATGTATAGATACTTTCTCTGAATAAACCTTGTACATAATTTCTTTTCTTTTGTTATAGTAGGTATTATCTAAAACCACAATAATTTATATGCAAAAAGTTGTTTCACTTAAAGAATTTTTGCTTTACAAGGAAGATTGTGGAACGAATCATCCTTGCACTATGAGGTCCCAGGAAGACGCAGTGTGAGGATATGGAAAGTTTGCAGAAGAAGAGTGAAATGGGTGCGCTATACAGCAAGGTTAAATCACCATCGGGAAGTAAGAAGGGAAGATCTATGCTAACAGTTAGAGATAAGGTGGGTAAGATAATAGTTAACACGGAAAAGATCCAACAGAAATGGAAGGTATATTTAGAAGAACCGAATGGTAAAGAGGTAAGGCCAACAAACTTAGACCTAGACCAAGAATATGACATACCACAGGAGAGGCACGCGTAATGCCATTGCAGTAATGAGATCACTAATCGAGAGGAATGTAATAGAATACAACCATGACGTATTTGCCTGTTTCCTAGATTTCAAAAAAGGCGTTCGATAGAGTGAATTGGGAAAAACTAATAAGCATATTGAAAAAAATTAGGATAGATTGGAGGGACAGGAAGCTAATCCGCAACCTGTACATGTCTCAGACTGCTCAGGTGCGAGTGGGGAACGGGGATTCTGGATGGGCAAGGTTAGGAAGAGGTGTAAGGCAGGGGCTGTCCATCATCACCAGTGCTGCTCAACTGGAGGAAATGATTATAGAAGCATGGGAAGAACTGGAGGTAGGAATAAAAGTCAGAGGGCAATTCATAAAATCAGTTAGGTTCATGGAAAAACCTAGCCGTAAATTACCTAATAATAATGAGATTCCATTGTAAAATGACTTATGCACTAACAAGAAGGAAAGTGAAGCGATCCCGGAACATATCCAATGATTAAGATCATTATGCTACTAAGCTTATCTCCTACAAGATGCCCATTTCTTAAGACAAAGGCTACATGTAAACTAGATGTTTGCTCTGTCTGGCAGTCTCACAGTGGCCTGTCCAATCAATTTGGTAGCTGGCTCACCAATTTTAAATAGTAACTAGTGGTATATAATGATACCAGTGGATAATGGTGATTACAGTTCATCACACTTCTCACAAACAATCTAAAGAAAAAATGCTATTTGATCTCCAATACAAAACATGATAACCTTAATGAGAATTAAGAAACAGGCAAGAAAATCGATCGAAAATATATATAATATACTTTGTGCAATTTTACCTTGATCAGGATACCGTAATTCCATCATCATATGTCATTAAATTTAATGCACCACTTGTGTAATAGGTAACACTATGATACACCTTACTAAATTTGCATTTTGGCATTCAACCACATGACCAAAAGGTGAAATAAAATACTTTGGTCTAATGAATGGCCAAACAAAAATACAAAAATTCAACCAATGATAATTATAGATGGTTTTTTTCATGTTTTTTCCTATGTAAACTGATCATTAATATAACATGTAGATTACTCCACACTCCTAGGATCATGAAATACATCAATCAATAATTTATGCTTTTATAAAATTCACTGCAGATATTCAAAATATGACAGTGTGACTAAAATCAGGAAGGGTGAATTGTTCAACAGCCTTGTGAAAATAATTAAGTGCTAATATGGTTTTTAAATGATCCAAACAATTCCAACTGCAGGAACAGATATACGGCTCAAGTAAAAAAAAAACTTCAAAGAAAGTGACAAAGAAAGAATCAGACAATTTTTTCATTAATTACTCAAATGCAAGGCAGGCAAGGTGATATAATATTTAAATTTTGACATTTATCATAGCATCATCTTCCTTATCATCATATAGGACCAAGAGAACCCAAATTCATAATGTCAACATTTCGAAATAATATTTGAAAGGACCAGATTATTAAGGCTAAACATTTAAAACATTGATTAATTTTCACAGTAAACATTCTCAATTGCTCATTAATAAGAAATCTCTGTTTTAACTTTGCAATATATTTTGTCTTTACAAGGCTTGGGTCAAGATTCATAAGGCTCACATTGGATGCTTCTTTACTATTAAATCAAATGAAATTATTTTATCAACAGCCAATGATATTTTCTTAAAGAATACAAAAGAGAAGCTCTTAATAAGTTCTAACAAATATTTTTACACCAAGTTTCCTATAGATAAATGTTGACAAAAATAAGACAAGATCAGAAGGCCTCATAGATAGTGGAGAAAATTGTTGCAAAATCATTTTATCAACAATAAATCAGAGTGAATATATAAAATTAGTACTTGCCTATTTTGGTAACTATAGTACTTGGCATCTCTGGGGATAGTACAAAGCTGTTTTCCATAACAGCATAATACTTGAGGATTGAAGGTATATTTTCTACCACAACAATAGCCCAAAGTCTGCATTACTGGATCTATTTCTGTTTCAAACACTTCGGAGAGCTGGAAAAAATAATTTAGTCATAAAATTATTCTCAGTTTAGAAAACAATAAAAAAATACATATGCTATCATGTGTTGCATTTTAATTACCTTTGTACAGTATCTGTAAACACGGGATGTCTTCCTATTATACAACCAAGCATTGTCAAACATCAACCACACATCATCTACATATTCCCATGGGTCATTGTATTGACCCGTGTCAAGTTTACGCTTCACAGTTGATAAATCCATTGGTTTTTTGATAATATCAAAGTAGTCAGGGATTCCTAAAGCTTGAGGGTCCACAGGTTGTCTGAAGGGAAGGGACTCTGGATCCTGACGATATAACTTCTCAAGAGTGGGCATCAGAGCTTGACGAAGTTCATCTGGCTTGAATACTGAAATAAATATTATTACATAAATTACTTCTACTTAAGATAAATCATTAGTTCAACATATTAACTATACTTCTAATAGATATAAAGCTTTTTCATTAATCAGAAGACTGGGAAAACAAGAGCAAACAAAAACATACTATTTCTATCATTTAATATTTTATTATATAAAACTAACATACAATTATTTCTCAATGAATTCACCAAATTGGGTACCAAGGGCTTTAAACTATGTACTTCAATTAAAAGAGGGAAGTATTCCATTTACAGTGACCATTATATCATGCTATCTTGCAAATGAAAATATATTCTATTGCACATAACCCAATAGTAAACTAAAGAGCTAATTAGATTAAACTTAATAAGTCACTGTTTTAACAACATTTCTTAGGTAATTCTAATACTGCTACATTAGCTCCTTTTGATAATTTTACACTCCGGCATGTGGCAAAATCAAGCAAGTTACCAAAAGGCGCCAAGAAATAAAGGAAAATAACAAACATTTAAATGGGATATAAAGAAAAATACTAATGCCAAAATTGGGTGACTATTAATCAGAGCGTGTTCCTTTACAAGCAGTAGGAATTAATAGAAATGAAGTTCAACAAAGAGCAAAACACAGTAAAATTCCAACATCACAAATCTTTTATTCATGGCAATATTGATTCACCATGCTTCCTTGGAAAAATACTTACTTAATATTACCTTCACTTAACAACTATTTGGCATTATTGTGGACACATTGAATGCATGGTATTTTAATATAGATATGGGATTTTAAATATTTCCTTAAAACTATATTATATCTTTTTGTTTTATATTAATTACTGTACATTCCAAGAAACTGATAGATTTAAAGGAGTCATCTACCATGTGTGCATTACAATGTAACAATTTCAGAGTGTAAAAATCATTTGCCTTTACCGGGACTTGAACCTGGATCCGTCAATGTCCAGCTGAGTGCATTAGCTTAATTACTTAGTTTTGATTACCATAAGCTATAATAAATGAAAATAATAACCATTGTATGTTGCCATAGGGTTTATCAATTCTGAAATAACCCTTTAGGGTGGCATTAAACAAATATTGTAAAGTAATACTTTAATACCATAACTGCTTATCTATTAAAGAAGGTAATTAGAAATAAGTTTCACTCTTGAATGATGATGAATGCCAAATCATTTCACTCAATACTACTGAAAAAACTAATACACTCACAACTATACACAATTAATATTCACTTACAGCATTTCTTTTTCTTTTCAGGAACTTGTGCACCAGCAGCCTGAGCAGTTTCTACAACTGGAGGCTTAACATCAGCAGTAGCTGCATTTTCTCCAGCACTTGAGGCAGACATTGGAGTCACAGGTTCTTCTTTAATTGGAGTCCTTTCCTCTAAAATATGAATTGCAAAATGAGAAATACATAATCTAAATCATAACTGTTAAATTATCATTAGTCAATTCAGTTTTTTATCATGAAAACGTTATCACATAATTAAGAGCACATGTGAAAAAAACTACAAAAAATTGAAGATCAACATGGCGACGTTAAAGACTGTACACGGTGGAGAATGTTGGTCAAATGAGAAAAGGGCTAGAATACGATATTAGATGGGATGAAGGCATGGAAGAAGTATACATATGTGAAGAAGGAATTGTTATAGATTAGGATGTTGGGTTGTATTTTGATAGGAGTAACAAAATATGTTGGATAGTTGTAGCTACCCAAAACTTATCTTAACCAGTAGATTACCTAATAATAAAAAATAAAAGGTATACCTGGACATCATATAAAGGAAAAAAAGGAAATCATGTAACTGCATCTTTATTTTAAGACCAAGAGCACATTTTTCACCATCTCAATCTACTTGCCCATAATTTCCAGGGCAAATGTTCTTTTTGAAACTCATTTCTTTTCTAGCATACAGTATTTTAGTTGGTCTGTGGTGCCATCATATAGAGATCAAGTTAAAATTATGAACATCACAGAATCTGCCCTTTCCAATTGATTTAGCCAATATTTCTGCACAAATTTTCACATAAAAGAAATTATCAGCCAGACAGACAATGTTGCCCTTCGTTTTTGTGCTCTATTCATTTTAACCACCAAATAACATTCAAGAAGTACCTATATTTTCCACCAGATGGTAGTATTGATTAAAATATAAAGCAATGCCCAGGATTTGAGTTATTGAAACATAATAGGTGTATTAATTTGCTCATATGAGGACACTAGGATCTGTGGTTTGTTGACATATGAATGAATAGAAATTTTCCATGCCTATTTTTAAAAATATCACATTCAAAATGAAGATTTAAGTGATTTTGAACCAGAAATATTATTACAAATATAACATAGAGCATCCATAACCTTTTAAGAAATCTGGAAGAGAATATTGGCGGGTCAAAAATTAATGTTAAAAAATCTAGAATTTAAATTTTAAGTCTTTTCATTAAAAGATTAAATTCTCCACACATATTTGCAAGATGATATTACAATATGGCAATGAAAACTATGGAAATCCTGTGAATTCATAAATATTTATGATAAATTATTCTTGTTTCCTGATTTATATCCATAGACCTATCACATAAAATTTCCAGATCAAGTCATTATATCCTGAAAAGTCTTAAGAATCCCTATAAGTGATAATTAAATCACCATTGGTTATAACATAAACTGGATATAGTGTGCAATTTTGTAGGGGACATGAACTCAACATCATGATTCCACTGCATGGGTAGTGAGAGAGAAGAGTCTCCTAAGAATAAGCATACAAATCCATTTTACGTACATGATTTTTGGATTATAAATCTTGTTGCTATACGAACGCATTTTTTCCCCAAGCATAAAAATTAATAAATTATTCTTGTATCAATGTGGTCAATTTAAAGGTAAAATGACCAATGAATAATGTCCATCAAATATATTTTCCCCATCATAATCCTTTATCTTCATCACCATTGACTACCAATTATTCTACTTAAAATTCATGAAGTAAATAACAAACTATTTTCTGTACTTTTGGGAATTATAACCAACTCATATATAACCTGAAATACTAAATGTGCCCATACTAGCTTTAATGGGTGAAATTTTGAGGCTGATTTCAAAATTTATAAATGGAGTCAAATTGTAAGAACCAAATATGCATGTAGAGTACATGGCAAATGAAATCAATTCTCACAGAGGTTACACATAACGTGAGGGAAACACTGGATGCCTATTCCAGATAAGCTAATTTTGAGAGAGTGAACAACTTAAGATTTACGACAATCCAGAATGGTGACAATCCTTGATCAAGTTAAATGATCTGCATGATATTTCTGGCCAAATGAAAATAAAATTTAATAGATGGCCACCTTTGGGCATTTGTCACATTTATGAAAAGGTCCTATTCCATGTGCCCATGTGGTGATGTTAAGAAACATTACATGTTCACTGAATAAATAAATTTGGTAATTTTCACACGAAATCTTTACTATATAATACTAATAGTTTCACCACATAGATGACATCATCCAACCTGAAAATGTCATTGATGCGTTGAAACAGGTAGTATTATAATAGTGTTTTCTGGGTGAAATAATACTAAGTTTATTTAATCAGTGATCATTAAATGTCACAAAGGAGAGCCTAAAACCATCAAATTCATCATTACATGTTACCTATACTTAAGTTTAGTGAAACACCCATTTCGGGCAGGAATATTTTAATAAACTAGAAGACTCTCACAAGTAAGCATTAAATGATCTTGTCTTACTTAGCATCATTAGGATATCTAGAAAATTTTGGAATCCCTAGTATTTTAGGTATAAACGTGGGGAAAGAGGAATCATTTCACATGTAAAAATGGAATTTACTGTAGCCTATTTATGGGAATCAGTGAAACACTTCCTTGCAAAGAGAGACAGGCAAGTATAGGTAAATTAATTTTGTTTTGGTAAATGTTGATTGCCATGATGCCTAATACCAGTGTTTTCAGATATTTTTTTGGTGTTATGAGGAATTCAGTTTCCACATTGTTGAAACCAAAAGAATTATAGTAATAACTCATGGACTCAATTCTATTCTAGAAGGAAAATCACCCCATTCACAAGTATGAAAGGCAATCAGGAAAATCACACAAATGCAAGGCTTCAAGAATGTAGTGAGAAAGACAACCAAACAATGTGCCCAGTCAATGATAGAGAAATACATCCACTTGCTGTTTATGAAAGAATACTGGTCAAAGCCAAAAAATGTTTATTTCACAGGGATCTAAGGCACTCATTTGCAAAGAAGGTTAACCCATATTTTAAATTTAAACAAATAACAACATTTTTTCCTTTTCATTTACAGCTCTCATAAATAAATACTTTACCTTTAACTGCAACAGGTGTATCTGAAGTAGCACTACACTCATCCATTGGTTCAGTCTTGATTTCAGTTTTCATATTTTCTTCCGATTTTCCATCTTGACTGGTGTTGTTCACCTCAGGCATGGTAATTTGTTGTTTATCCAACTGACCATCATTGCTTGATTCAGACTTTTTCTCTAATTTAATTTCTGTTTTTATTTCTGTGGTTGTACTTGATGGTGTTGCTGCTTCTGCCTGGGTTCCCTGAGAGGAAATATTATTAAAAAATTTTAAATTACTGTAGAATTCATTAAAATGGAATATTCACATGAAGTTTATTCCATTCCATCTTTGAAGGGCAGAACAAATATTGACTCAATGAATCTCAACATATTGAATTTTGTATTGGATTTCATAGTTTAAATTTCAAGTTTATCTATTTAAATTAGAAGTAATACAGATAACATCAACAGTCGTCTGAGTTGCCTATGCCCTCAAAAATTAAACACAAAGAATAACACTTACCCCATGAGAAAGAGAGGTAGAAATTCCTCCTGCTGATTGGCTTTGACCCAAATTTCCACCCGTAAAGCACTGTTCTGAAGATGAAGCTGGAACACCAGATATTTGTGGCTGTTGGCTCTGGGTTGTTGGTTGAGATTGTGGTATCTGTGGTTGAGTCTGTTGCTGTAACAGTGCCACGTTAGGTGGTGCTACATTTGGAGGCTGTAGAAGGCCCGAGTTCTGTAAGCTAGCTTGCTGCTGTTGTTGCTGCTGCTGTTGTTGCTGTTGTTGTTGCTGTTGTTGTTGCTGTTGTTGTTGTTGCTGCTGTTGTTGTTGCTGCTGCTGGGCTTGTTGCAACTGCAAGCTGGCCGCTGATACAGATCCAGGCGTAGAAACACCAGGGACGGATGATGATGATGGTGGTGGTGGAGGAGTGGGAGTTGTAACTGTGGGTGCCACAGATGACACTGAGGTGGAAAGTGCTATGCTCCCAGCTTCAGACACTCCCCTTGAGGAAAAATTCTGTTGGGGTGTGAGGCCACCAAAAGGTAGAGTGGCTGCAGCCACAGGTGTTGAATTAGAGGCAGAACTGACAGCCAATCTGGCCTTCATCAGCTCTGGAAACTGTCCTTGAGGACCAACATGCTGCTGTGATTGTTGTTGCTGAGTGTTCTGAATTCCTGGCACTACTGACCCAGGTCCCACACCTGAACTAGCCACAGATGCATTGACAAACTGCCCAGGAAGAACTCCTACTACACCACCACCACCACCGCCTCCGGAACCACCAGCTGAACCAGCAACTGTGGTCATTGTAGGCTGGGTTTGAGTCATTCCCATGCTACTGAAGGGAGACATACCACCAGCAGCCACATTTGCACCCATTGTTGATACTGGGGGTGGAACTACCATTCCTGAACTGACTGCTGCTGCTGCAGCTGCCGCTGCAGCAGCTGCAACAGCATTTGGACCCCCAAGATGTGAGGGAAACTGCATCCTTTGTTGGGGCCCTAAACCTGGTAATACTGATCCTGGAACACCAACATGAGTCATGCCTGTAAAACATTTCACATGCATTAATTATTATTCCACATAACATAAAAATTTAACCAACTGATACATTTTCGAAATGACTCCCACAACATAATCCAATTTTTTCACAGAATTTTTATGAAATACTATCATGAAAATGAAGCAAGTTCAAATACAGTAAAGTTGACTAATTCATAAGTCTGTAAAAAGAATGAATTTCCACAACTTAATTTTCCATTGATAATATATATTAATGTTTAAATGAATAAAATATGTGATTTTCATTACCATGCAAAGTAAACTCTCTGTTATCCACGTGCAGATTAACCATTTTATTCTTTCTTTCCAGCAACTCAAAATGTTTTTAAATTTACATATCATAAAAATAATTAAATGCTTTGAAACTTTGATATGCCATTGAAAAAAATTCAAGCTTGAAATGCCTCCCCTTTCTAAAATGCCTCTAATTTTCAATGCAAAATTAAACGTAGTCAATAGTATTTAATAATTTGATTAAATTTATGGGAAGGCAACCAACGGCTTAAAATATTTGAACCTTTAGTAGAAATGGGTAGTTAGGCACAGACAGAATGTTCATGAAATGGAAGAAGTAGTGAGAAACCCAGTGAAGCCTACTCTAACAGCACCAAGGGGTCAAAAGTTTTATCTCCCGTCCCAACAGTATACTCCACTTAAAGTAGCCTCTGTTCACAATGCATTTAGTTATCATATGCCATGCATTTAGGGCCACCTGAATGAATATATACACTGATCATTTAATCATTCCAGGAAGATGAGAAGCCATTTCAATAAATGGATGTCTGCTATCAAGTATTTTAAGTTCAGATGTGGAAGATATTGAATGAATAATAACTTTTATTTTTTTATAATTATGTTCCTGAGTAATTGAGGAAAACTTAACACATGAGAATCTGAGCTACCTCATCATTTACTAGTGCATATATTTGTCAAACTTAAAATGTCTCCAAAAAAATAAAATTGTTTCTGATTTTGAGTATTTATGATGTGAAAACGTAAGTTTCAATACCTTTTTCAATATTCAGGGGCCTATTACTGTTATATCTGTTGTGTTGAGGCAGTGCCAATGATGCCAGTTATCAGTCACCAGGTCTTGCGTTTTTCATGTTTCATCATGTTTCTGGCAAAGTCATCTTCATTTCTCATATTTTAAACTTATCTGCGATATGAATAGTCTCCTTCAGGTGTTAAGACAATGCATAAATTACATAACTAGCCCCTAATAATACAATGTATTCATTTCATAGAACAAATCTTTTCCTGGCAGACATATTATGAGCTTATGTAGTTCATATCTCTCTAGTGGAGCACTGTATTCTTACCATAATCAAATTCTTTGCTAAAACTGTTCCTATAATGACTCTCTCCCATCTTTTTTAGGTGTGTAGTCACACAGGCAGGAGGACGTCAAAAGTCTTTTTTAATGTGCATAAGTAACTGTTTTAAAATGTGTAAATATGGTGTTCCGCAAACGTTCAACATAGAGGATATTGCATGGGATATTATTAAAATGTTGTAAATGGCGGGAAAACATAAATTCCGGTTATGCCAATCATTGGTTTTACTGTAATTGTTTTTTTCTTTATAGCCTTGATCCAATAATTAATAGCATTCACCTTTCTAAAAATCTTCAACTCCTCTCTGGGGAATAATTGATGTAGATAGCCTGACTACATTTTACACACTTAAACATGATTAATACATAGACATTCAGCCATGCCTTCATAATAATTTTGACAACTAGTAAGACTAAGAGGTCTCTTTTTTTTTTAATTTTTCCAAAGGAAACTTGAATAGTTGGCTAAAACATTTTACAATCACTTTTTCTGTTCCTCCTCATACGAAGCAATGACTTAGATGACTCATAACAGTGATATTGTAATAGTACACATACACCAGAGTGGAGAAGTGAAAAGAGTGATGAGTGCAAAGGAGGAACAGAGGGAAAAAATGAGCTAAAGAAGAAATTACAAAAATTGTCCACATGGAGTTCGGAAGGGAAGAAACAAGAGTGAATCGAGTTTAGACAGGAAATTCCTATTGCTAAGGCCAATGGATAATCAACCCATTGGGTAACTAGGTACTGGATAATCAATACTTTTCTAAAATAGTCATTTTATTACATAAGTGAGAAAAATGTACTAATCAGCATTGAAAATATTTAATTCCTCCCAAGTGCATAATATGTTTAACTGCACTGAGATTTTAACATGTCTTAAGCAGTACTGCAATTGATATACTATGGAGTGCAGTAAAGAAATAATCTTAAACAAACCAGGTGAGTGGCTGCGAAGAGTAGCCCCAGGCCCAACCGGCGATTGCATTCCTGCAACTCCAACAGCTCTCGTTGCAACAGCAACTCCAGGAGCACCAGGTCTTATATTAGCTTGCTGCTGTTGTTGTTGTTGCTGTTGTTGTTGCTGCTGCTGCTGTTGTTGTTGTTGCTGTTGTTGTTGTTGTTGCTGCTGCTGTTGTTGTTGTTGTTGTTGTTGCTGTTGTTGTTGTTGCTGCATTTGCTGCTCTTTGCGCTTCTGTCTCTTTTCCTCAAGTTCCTTCTGGATTTTATAGATCTTTTCCGCCAAAAGATGATAATACTCGGACTAAAATAAGAATTACAAGATAATTTCAAAAGGCAGCAATGACTTTACCAAAATAGCTGAACACATGCTGGCACATACTTTCCTTTATTAAAACCAGCCACTATTCGAATAAAACAGAACTGGAAATGTATCACTACCTGTAAGTGCCCTATTTCTCAGCCTACAACACACACTTATGCTCTACAACCAGCCTGTGTATTATGGGACAAGGGTAGATGGGTATAATTTCAACCTATAATCGCAAGCTGATTCGCCAGAAAAAAAACTTAATATTAAATATTTTTCCCTCATCAGGCATTGAAAATGGTTGCCTCAATTATAAATATCAATAAATCACAGTTTCAGGGCAGCCAAAAGCAACAGAATTAAATATTTTGTTGGAAGTACTTCCCAAATAAATTGTATATGTATGTACTGTAGTGCATTTAGTTTCACCTCATAAGTGGTGCTGCCACAAAAGTTAACACATCTTGGGCTAACATGGATATCGCCCCTCTGCCAATACATGCGTACATTATATCTCCCTCCTGATAAACTCAAGAGTCTACAGGCTGAAAACCTTAATTAGCATGAGAGTTTCATCAAGGCATAGAAAATGGTTACTTTCAAAACAAAATTTGATAAAATCAAAATAATAAAACAAACTAGAAGCTACATAAAAATTAAAATATAATAACTTCATGGGATCTTGAGAGAGAAGGTTTTCATAAAATACTGCATTTAAACTTGAATTTGTGAATTGCGCTTCAGAACACAGAAAAAAGGAAGCAGAAATACATTTGGCCCCGTGATGACAAATTTCTAGGATTATACAATGAATATACGTTGATATAAATGTAGCTACCAACTTTTTAACGTAAAAATTCAATTTTCTCCATAATTTGAGATAATACAAAATAATTTGTACCTTTTTATCTGTTCTAAATATTTTTCATAAATTTAGAGCTGAAAAATCAGGTTGTGACTTATGGGCCAGGAACTAAGGAATGCAAAGGCAACAAAGATGGAAACATTACCTATTAATTATGCAAAAGCAAATGATTATTAATTTCACTCGCTATTTTACATGATCTTCAAAATAAAGGCATACATGAGTCAGAGAATTAATTAGTAAATAAATACTCTTACCAGATGAGAGGCACTAGTATTTAGACCAGAGAAAGTAAACATCAACATAAGTGAGTATATGTTGATCTGGCCAGTGATGATAATGGGCAAATTTTTAATGAATGCTTTGTAGGGTAGTGCATGGCATAGTGGAATGATAGCAAGGAAACGCTTACTACTCCCATTCCCAGCAACCATCAATTGGGAGGTCACTTATATCAAGTAGATGATGTCAAATTGAAACTTCCATCTCTAGTTCTTCAACATACAGTACAGGACACGACACCAAGCTCCCATTAAAAAAAAAGGCATTTACACACAGAATGTATAAACAAGACAAAAATGGAACAAGGGTAATTTGAAAAATCCACTGAATGAAATAGCAATAAATGGCATACCTCAGTGAAACTTTTTCAATTCTCAATGTAGTCTCCCTGTACACTAATGCACTTGGTCCAGCAGTGTTCCAATGTCTTGATCCCATTTTGAAAATTAGATTCCTCCAGGCCTACAAAATACCTATCTACTTTGGCTGTTAAATCTTTGTTCAAAGAGAATCTTCATCCACCAGGGAAAAATCATGAGCTTAGGGAAGAGATGGGAATCTGATGAGACCAAATCAGGCAAATAAGGTGGGTGTCGCAACAATTTGTATCTTATTTCACATATTTATGCCATGGCAACAACATTTGTGAGTGAGTATGCATTACCTTGATGAAATATGACACTCTTCCTTGCCAAACCCGGCCTTTTCTCTGGTATCTTTTGCTAGGGTCGGTCCAGGAGGTTAGCGTAGCATTGCCCAGTAATTGTTTAATCAATAGGAAGAAAATCTATCAACAGAATCCCTTTCGCATCCCAGAAAACTGAAGCCATCACCTTCCCGGCCAACCATATTGCCTTTAATTTCTTTGGTGGCCGGGAATCAATATGTTTCCACCGCTTTTGACTGCTGTTTTGCCTTGGAGGTATAGTAGTGGACCCAAGTTTCATCTATGGCCACAAACCGGAGGAGAAAATCTTGTTGATTGCTCTTAAAATCGGTCAAACAATATTTGGAAATTTTCATTCTGATGCATTTGCGATCCTCTGTCAAGAGTACCGGCACCCATTAAGCAGATAATTTCCTTTTATCCAATGCCACTGCTAAAATGTGATGTGCCCATTCTGAAGGCATCCTTACAGCTTCAGCAATTTCTCACGCTTTCAGTTGGCAAAATCCTTTAAATCATTTTATGCATTTCCATAATAATTTCTGGAGTAGTGGTACATTGTGGTCGACCACTATGAGGATCATCATCTAAGTTGCCCTGACCAAACTTTAACTTGTTTGTCCCCTCAGCAACAGCAAGTGCTAAGGCGCAGAGTTCCCCCACAGAGGCCTGAAAGGCGGCATAAATTTCCATTGCTTTCAAACCTTTTTCACTAAGTATATAATCACTGCTAGAATTTTGATTTTTTCCATCTTCATAAAGCACTACATGTGAAAAACAACAAAGGGGAATCCTAACCACAACTCTCTTCCCAGAGTGCTGATGCATTACGTGTTTGCTCATAAAAGATTAACTATTACTACGCAGGAAACTCATGGTGTTAGCACTGTCATCTGGTAGTGATTTGAAGAACTTTTCAAACAACCATCATAATCATGTTATATTAAATGCTAATTATAAATTTCATTCAGATTGAAACCCTGTCCACAGTCCACTAAAAATATTGGGTTTGGTAATGCCTTTTAATATCAGTAAATGCTCCCGTTTAATCAAAATTATACCTACCAATGCAAGCCATGAACGCCAACTTAAGATGTGCTTTCACATAAATATTCACATGTCATAATACCACAACAAGACATATCATGAAATAAATAACACAAGTGGTTTTGAATTTTTATCATAAAAAGTTTATGTTAAATGAATTGTTGGGAAAGCCTGATTGTTAAAGGCCATGTCCAACTCCTTTTGAGGATATTTTCCAAGGCTTTTATATTGTTAAAGGCTTTTATATATTTTAAAATATAGCCGGTTGTATTCTAAATTTCATTTTATTAATGACCTTATTACTACTATGGCATCTCTCCTCTATTTGAACCCAAGCTGAGTACCTCCCTAAGCAATCATTTGTTCTCAACTCCATCCTTAAGTAGATTATCCTAAACACGTAGTTGTGAAGCAGTGATGGATTCAGGATACAAACCAGCATAATGAAAATGCCTTTGTGCCTCCCTCAGAACATAACCAGACATCCAACACAACAATATTCCCCTGTTCAATTCATCACACTACCTTCCTCCCTTCATTCTTTACCAAATGCCTTTCCCATTTCAATCCTTTCCTCACTTTCCTAACAGACTCCCCTCAAAGTCTTTAGCATTCTATCGGCAAACAGTATGCCTCCTTTGGATTTTTCTTAACAAATCCTCTGTCCTCTCCCAGTATTCCCCGCTCTAATATGTTTCTCTTTCTGTCCATTTCTCCTTACCCCTTCTTCACACCCAACTTTCAAAAACCTCCAAAACAAACTTTGCTTCCATGACCATGTTTAGTCAACAAAAACAACACACTCAACATTTAAGTTTTGACTAGCCATTTCTTAACCTTCTTACTCAATGCCCTTGTCACCGATTTCCTCTCTCTACTGAAAGCTTCTTTGCCAGGTGCAACCTTTCTTCTTATGTCACAACTACTTGGACTATTTTGGTCCAGAGCACTGCTGAAATAGGTATTGTTCCAGCTGTTCTAGTTTCTGAACAGCTATTTTAATAAGCTCCCCTCTTTCTAGAAAACTATTTGAACTTTTCAAGAAGTTCTCTCGGGTTTCCCACCAGGTCAGGTTGCAGTACCCTGACGTTTCGATGGCTGACTCTGCCATCATCTTCAGGGTGAAGTATTTGAACTTTTATTTGGTTGGCATATTTAGATTCTCATCCCATTCCTATTGCACTGACTTTCCAAATATGCTCATCAATGCTAGAAACACCTACGGCCGAGTGATTACCTAAAGCTTGATCAACTGCAAGCTGCAAACTAAAGCTTGAGCAACTGCTTGATCAAGCTTTAAAACCCAACTGATTATATGAATGTTTCACAGATTAAAATCCTTATCTCCTGTTCCTCCCATGTATCTTTAATCATTTCCTCCACATATACATTAAACAGTGCGGGTGATAATGGACAACCCTGTGTCACTCCTCTCCGTAACACTGACCATTCTTACTTCCCATCCGCCACCCTCCCTGGAGCAGTCTGATGCATACAAGGTTTAAAGAAAAAGTATTGGGTTTCCCACCAGGTCAGGTTGCAGTACCCTGACGTTTCGATGGCTGACTCTGCCATCATCTTCAGGGTGAAGTATTTGAACTTTTATTTGGTTGGCATATTTAGATTCTCATCCCATTCCTATTGCACTGACTTTCCAAATATGCTCATCAATGCTAGAAACACCTACGGCTGAGTGATTACCTAAAGCTTGATCAACTGCAAGCTGCAAACTAAAGCTTGAGCAACTGCTTGATCAAGCTTTAAAACCCAACTGATTATATGAATGTTTCACAGATTAAAATCCTTATCTCCTGTTCCTCCCATGTATCTTTAATCATTTCCTCCACATATACATTAAACAGTGCGGGTGATAATGGACAACCCTGTGTCACTCCTCTCCGTAACACTGACCATTCTGACTTCCCATCCGCCACCCTCCCTGGAGCAGTCTGATGCATACAAGGTTTAAAGAAAAAGTATCGGGAAAAGTTTAGAAAAAATAAGTATTAAAATAGAGTATTTCAGATATTGCTACAATGCCTCAAAAAATTCTTTGAAGTACATCCTTATGCGTCAACACTTGCCAGTAGCTTTTGCACAACTCAAAGGCTCTCTGGCAGGTGGATTCCAGAGGGCCCTTAAGGATATGCATGTAATCTTCTTCGATGGCACTTAAGGGTTCCATTGTGGTGCCCTTTAAGGGAGTGCAGGTGTTTGAAGTGTTGCAGAAGGCCTTCACAAGCAGACTCTACTCTACTCATGGTTGTCCATCAAGGCCTTTGGAACAAGTTTAGCGTAGATTTTTCCCAACGCCAAATTTTCCATAATAATGGTGTTCACTGTCATCTTATCAATGCCAATATGCTCATGTGCTCCCTTAACAGTAGTTCTGAATTCAGCACTTAATGAGCATGATGCAAATTGCCTTCGGTTCTTGACATTGATAGCTGCTCAGCGTGGGGCTCGTCCTCTATAATCTTTCGTCCATCTTTGGGCTTGTGTCAATTAAAAACCATACTTAGTGACATGCTTTCAACCTTGAACACTAGACAAATCATTCCCAATGTCTCCATACCCAATTTTCCCAGCCCAACACAAAACTTGCTGTGCCGCTGCGCAATCATTCGCTGCATTTTGAAATTGCACCAGGTCACTGGGCAGGGTTTCTCTAAATACACGAACTAGCCTGAAAAACTGTTAGCAGGCGATTGCCGCTCGTTGAAGGTCAGAGCTCTCAACACCAAGCTGTGCGATGCAAGCTCGCGGCAATGTAGTCATGTCAGGAAAAATTATTCCCAATACTTCATATACAAACCTTGTAAACATGTTGAGAATAAGTCATCTATCACTCTATCTACTTCTACTTAGCATTAATGCATCAATTCTACCTAAGTTACACTTATCAAATGCTTAACCAAAACCTATGAAACAAACAAATGCATCCTGATTAAATTTTCTATTCCTCTACATTAGTGGCCTCATAGCTGCTATGGCATCTCAAGTGTCTCTCCCATTACTGAAACCAACTGACCATCACAGAATAATCATTTATCCTCCTCTCCAATCGCTTAATAAATTAATTTCTTGAGCACTATTTTAGCTACATGGAAAAGCACATTTTGAAATCCATTGCTACAAATTATTTCATTATAGCTCAACTCTTAAGGTTTTCCAAAGCCCTTAGTAGTTCCGTGAGACTGTGATCTACCTGCTAAGCTTTATTTCTTTTAAATTCCCTTTCCACAACGACATCCAACATGCTTCAACGAAGTGCATCCTTATCTGTATCATATTCCCTCTCCATGTCCAAGCTTGCTGGTTAGGACATGGTCCTACTTCCTGATATTGATGACTACTTAATGTAAACAATAACTTCAGTGGCTTTGGAATCACTCAACAAATGGCGATGCATCTGTAGTCTCTTCTCACCCATCAATATTTAAATAGTCACAGAACAGCCCTAAATTTTTTTAATATGCCTCGTATGTATGGGATTTATACATATATAGTACATACATTTATGTACCCACGCACATACATTTACATATTTTTGTTTGCTACCAAAAAAAAATACATACATATGCATAATACTCGCACTGATTTACATGAAGTCAATTATTTAATTTTTTACCACTTACCCTAGAATTTGCCATTTCATACATGTCTCCTTCAACTTTTCTTGCATAGGCTACTAAATTATGCATCCGTTTATCCAGCATAGCCTGGGGGTCAGGAGTAGGAAAGATTGCTTGAACCCTGGAAAGACAAAAGACATATGTTAAACCGGTAGCCCAGAGCAGACTACTTCATTCAATAACGAAGTACTCTAATCATATCTGCGGACTAAACTGGGAATGCCCCATATTGTCCACCAACAGATAATCATACTTTGTGTGCATATTGAAACATACTAGATAAAACAAAGCAAAAACAAAAAAATTAAGCCAGTAGAAATATCACAGTGGACAAATCACTGGCAGATTGCCTTTCCAGGACATTTGCCAGGGTAAATTTGGATTTTTGGAACCCAGAATTTACGAATGTATAACATACACAGGCCAGCCATTTTCATGGTTTTCTCAATCCATGAATGAAACTTTACCAGTTTTCAAAGAGTATACTTATAATGCAAAGGTTGGCCATGGGGTTTTTGAAAATAAATCTACATTTTGAAATTCTGAAATAATGAGAGTCATTTCTCATATTAATAAAGCAATCAAGTTGCCCAAACTAGGAACAACTAATAATGGCATTCCTTGATTAGTGCAATGCACCGCTTATTGGTTAAGTCGAGACAAATGTCATAACCCAGACCCTTGTTAAGGTCACAGCTCACCAGGCTGCTGGGGCACGCTTTGTTTGCTATTAATTTGAAACAGAGAGGCTCTAAGATATTTTTCAAGTGTCAAATTACAATTATTATGCGGAAAAGTTACAATTATTTTCAAATATTCAATTTACTTCAACTTCAAGCTTAGATGCTGTTTAGGAAAGTTTTAGTACAGCATAGACATCATTCTTGTTGTTTACAAAAGTATTCCTCTCTTATGACTGTCAACCAACAGTTTCCAGGTTCATTCCAAAAATTCAAAAAGCTTTATACAAATTAAGTTAAAAATGGTTTAAATCACCAAACATCTGAAAACCCTTAACATAATGATAGTGTACAACTTAATCGTGGCTATAGGTCCACTGACATGTAGTTATTCCATATACTAACTAATTACACTTGCACCTACTGAAAACTAGAATAAAGTAAGAAAATTAAATCAATTCTTGGGAACTCCTTGATGTGCTGAAAATAAAATTCTCCCAAGAAGGTTTGATTTATGAATCTATCCATGTGTATAGAAATAGTTATAAAAATTAATGCTGGAGTAACGTTAATGACCAATCGTTAACTGAATATTTTAGATGAATACTTAAATTATACTAAAGATGTTACATGGCATATTTAATTACAGAAGTTGGCAGTGTTCTACCGTTGTTATCCAACCTAGTATCAAAGGTTAGTGACCAAGGAAGAAGAATTAAAATTCCTTAAACAAAACCTCAGTGCAGTTGTATATACCATTAAGACATATCCCCCATAGATAAGAGAAACAAATGAATTAAAAGAAAACCAGTGTAATTTGAGTGGAGGTAATACATATTTAACGAAGCATGCACCACGAAAGAAAACATTACATTCTTCTCACCCAATGAACCTTTTATCCCCTTAGTCTTACATTCTCTTGCACCCTTCACATTTAATCTAACCACTTTATA